>NC_139008.1:12195253-12352753 GCF_964374135.1 Grampus griseus
TCTGTGATCCCAGGAGACAGCATGTTCTCATGTCTCCCCCCAAACCCACCTTTGTGAGCTCTTTCTCATTTCTGTGGAAAAATGATAGTTGGTTGCATACAATGCTGAGTGTCCCCTACCTTATGGGGAACTCCTGCCTCTTTCCCCTGCCCCCTCCCACCATCAGAGTTGTTACAGAGAAAGTGCCTATCATCAACACAGTAGTGGGGAAAAAATGGGTTCTCATTTCAGCAGGTGACTTGGTGGTGGTTGGCTGTCAGCATGCTTTTTTTTCATATTGGCTTGTTGCTACAGGGTCTGATGCTGGCAGATTACAACTCTGTAGCTAGTCATTTTCGATTTATTTGAACCTATTTCTCCAGTCTGCTGAGCTTTCACTGGCTAGCATCAATTCAGACACATTGCAATTCCTCAGAATTTCTATCGCCATCAGATGGTTCGATCTACGAGAAATTTAGCTAGGGGCATTTAGACAAGAAAGAAATATTGTGGCTAGGGAAGCATTTAAGTTAGAGGAGGCAGCCAGGGCTGTTTTATTACTTAGGCCTATGTCACCTGTGATGACCCATGAGAGTGGAGAATATTGATTGCTTGTCACTCAAGGCATTCAGCAGATTGCACTGACAAAGCTTGGCAGGTCTCTAATAGCAGGGTTACTGGCCTTGGCTGTGACCCAAGGGAAAACTCTGCAGGCCCTATTACTTGGCGGCCTTTAACTCTTATAGAATTGGGAGAGAACACTGACAAAAGCAAGGACATGATTTTACGATTACAAATGGGTTTTCTAGCTTGCTTTCTTCTTCCCCTTTTTAACTTCACTTTTCTTCCCTTCCTTTCTATCCTATCTTTTCTCCCTGGTCCCCACCAGCCCCTTCTTTCTTGTTATAGATGATCATGGTAGTATTGTTTTTCTAGAATAAAAATCAATGTGGACTAGAGAATGCTAACAGGCCTAGCATGAGGCCTGAGTTATTCTCTCCTTTTGGGGCAGCTTGGGCCTGACCACATTGTTTCAGGTGGTAGAATGTGCCTGTGTATATATGAGAACTTGATGTTTAGGCCGTGCACAACTGTTGTCTTAAGAACTGCCATTTTGGTTAAGAATCCGCCTGCCGATGCAGGGGACACGGGTTCAATCCCTGGTCCAGGAAGATCCCCCATGCCGCGGAACAAGTAAGCCTGTGTGCCAAAACTACTAAGCCCACGCTCTACAGCCCTCGAGCCACAACTACTGAGCCCGCGTGCCACAACTACTGAAGCCTGTGCACGTAGAGCCCATGCTCCACAGCATGAGAAGCCACCACAATGAGAAGCCCTCACACTGCAACAAAGAATAGCCCCCACTCGCCGCAACTAGAGAAAGCGCATGCGCAGCAATGAAGACCCAATGCAGCCATAAATAAATTTATTAACAACAACAAAAAAAAGAACTGCCACTTCATGACAGAGGTGATTTTCCCCTTCTTCGTTCCCTGGTAGCCAGGCTTGGTTCTAGCCTTCAGAGTCCAGTAGGCTTCCTTTTGTAATTTCATACATAATCTTTGGTCGCAAAGAGGGTTCTGCTCTTTGCTGAGGTTCTTCTCTAAATATCTACATCTGATATCTAGAATTGACTCCATGGCTCCTGTTTTCTAGGTTTTCAAGAAGGACAAGCAAGCCTTGAATATTGAAGATTTCATTGACTTTGCATTTATATTCCAGTTTTCTGCTATGGATGAGTTATGTATTATTGGGAGGGTTACTTAATCTCTCTGAGGCTCAGTTTCTTCATCTGTCAGTGGAGAATAATATTACTTATCAAAAAGAAATGAAATATTATCATACATGAATTATATCTCAATAGAAAAATAAATTAACTTGTAAAAAGTTTCTAGCATAAAAGGCTTCTCCTTCCTTCTCCCTTATACAACCGTAGGCCCAAGAAGGCAGAATGAGAACTAACAGGTAGGCAATATTTGAGGAATTGGTGGTATTATCGGAGACAGAAACAGAAAAGTATTGCAAGAGGCTGTGGGCCTATTAATATTCTATAGCACTTTGAGCCACTTTGAATTAAAATACTTATCTGTGAAAGGTTTTATAATTCATATGACCTGAAATAATTTACACCTAATTAGATTTTGTCAACTGAATAATTCCATCTCATGTTGCTTCCACAGAATAATTTAAGCAACTGCATTTTATTCTCAAAATAGCTGTAAATGTCAAATTAATTTTGTTGACATGATCAACATGTAGAAGAGCTACTTGGCAGAATTGTTTGTCAACTGAATATATTATGGGTCCCTACAAAATATGTAAAATTATGGTTTAGCTGACTTACGCGGTTTCTTGCTTTCCTCGAAAAAAGTCATTGGCAGCGGTTACAAAAACTGTTATGTTATAGCATTTCTGCCCATCTGGTTAGGAAGTCTTTGATATCTGGAAGTTTTCTTTTCTCTTTTCATTATATATACAGTGTCTTTCCCTTTAGGAGTTATCTTTTTATCTGGGTGAGACTGGGTCCCACATAATTGCCTTAGTATTTATTATATTCCTCACTAATGTCATGAGGTCCTTAGCTGACACTGGCCATATATATATTACCCTACCTCTTTTTTTTTTTTTTGGACCATTCCTTTCACTTGGAGAATCCTTCCATCCTCCTCTTTGATAATCCTGCCCAAGAAAAGTATCCTTTCAATTTATTTCTCTCTCACCCTGATTATCTCATTTACTCCAAAATCCCTTCTCCACTCCATCATGCCCTGCCTGGTTCCGTCTTCCAGCTGCTAATACCAGAGTCCTGTTATCTACTGGCCTTACTTAATCCAGTGCTTCCCAGCTCTTGTCTCATCATGGCACATGTAGAAAATGATACTATTTGTACAGCAAGCACATTGAGGTCAATAGACAAAGACTTCTTGCTGCTGGGGGCGGCTGGCCCAGAGGCCATAGTCAGTCGTTAATTGGAAGTTATAAATATCTCAGCATAAACACTGTCCTGGAAGTTTTAGCCTAACCAGTCCCCAAGGTAGAGATAATCCTGACAGATATTAGAAATTCACTGTTTTGGTGTTATCTGGAATTAATCTGTGTTGAGCTCAGCATCCCATGTACTGTAAAAGACATCTCTGGACTTGCCTCCAAATTATTCCCACTTGTATCTGGTCATCAGGAAGTTTAGATTTCTTCTTTGAATGCCTTGGGATGTTGACACCTTAACTTTGCCAGCCTCTCTGCCAAGGGGAATAGACCTGTATTTTACCTTTATCTTCTCTTTAGGAACTTCCAGCTTCATCCAGAATAATTCCCCTCCTCCTAGACATCAAAGGATGCTTTCCCATTGGCAATAAGTATGGACACAGCTCAGAGACAACTGTTTCCTGTACCTATGTCCCCTACAATAATATTGGATCCTTAAAAGAATGAACCAGTGTCCTTTTGAGTTTAACTCATTAGAGATTTAGACTTTGCATTTTGGTCTCGTTGGGAGGGGATATCCCACTGCAGAGTTGGCCTCTCTGGCCCTGATTATGTTTCCTTTTGGCTTTTTCCAATTTCTCTGCTGACCTGCTGTTGACGCCCCAGCATGCCTTGTAGCTAAAGGCTCTCAATATTCAGTGTACTCTATGAATATGTAAACTATATATATTATATGAAAAAAATGAACTTCAGGTTTAAGTATGCCAATATTTGCCGTAGAATTCATTGCCAAAAGACAGTGTCTTTTCAGTCTCTTTAATATACCTATGAAGAAAAGACCTGAATATTTCTGATCTTCATAGGGGAGAAGAAAGTGAATTTTAGAAACTGTTGATTAATAAGCTTAAAATAGAGCCAGAAAAAGATTCTAGAAGGTATTACTAATGAATGCTTTCTGAGGAATTAGTAAAAAAAGTAATCACTGGGAATCACTGTGGGTTCATTTAAAATGTTATGCCAGCCTATATTGTTTCCTTCAGACCAGAGACTGGCAAACTTTTTTTCTGTAAAGAGGCAGAAAGTGAGTATTTTAGGGCTTTTGGAGCATAGTCTCTGTTGGAACTAGTCAGTTCTGCCACTGTAGCACAAAGCAGCCACAGACAGTATGTAAATGGATGGACATGGCTGTATTCCAGTAAAACAAAAACAGGCAGTGGGCTGATTTGGCCTGTGGGCCATAGTTTGCCGACCCATGGTTTAGAAGAATGTCTTAAATGATGTATACTTGGATGTCTGTAAGTAATTTTACAAAGTCTTCCACAAAGTCTTTGTAGAGGACATGGTGAAGTCTGAAGTTAGTAATAGTGTAGTTAGGCAGAATTATAACAGGTTGAATAGTTATGCGAACGTGAAGGTTGTCTGTGTTTGCCTGCCATGAGGCTGTGCATTTGATTCAGTTTTGTCAACATTTTTATTTGTGACTTGACTGAGGTCAGGGTTGGCTTGTGGATCAGACAAGTGGATAACCCGATACAGAGAGAGATCAGTTGTATTGGTTGACAGGAGCAAGATCCTGAAAGGTCTTATGCTGAAAAAATAGTTCAAATCTATCAGACTGAAATATTGAAAAGAGATGTGAAATCCTACATCTAGAGCTAAAAATGCATCTTGACAGTACAAATACAGATTGTGAAAACATAGTCTGATGGCAGCCTGTTTGAACAAAGCTAGGAGAGTATTCAATTTAGGGTGCATGTAGAGATGGTTATCCAGGTGTTGGAAGGGAGTCAGAATCATGTTCTAATAGAAATGATTGCAAGAACTGTAGATATTTAGCCTGAAGGGGTATGTAATAACTGTCCTCAATTATTTAAAGGGCTGTCGTGTAGAAGAGGGATTGGACTTATTCTGGAGGTTCCCAGTAGACACAAGTAAGAGCAGTGGGTAAAAGATATAGGCAGATCCAATATATAAGGAAGAACTTTCCAACAATTTGAGCTGTCCAAAAGAGGGATGGACTTTATTTGGAGGGCTTAGGTCACTGAGAATAATATAGGCACCTGTTGCTGACCTTGTAGGGATGTTGTGAGGTAATGGTAACTTTGACTTATAATTGGGTGAGGTGTTTTTATGGGCACTTCCAATTCTGAGAGTTCATAAAGCAAACGCAGGGAGAATGTCCTGTGTCCTATGGCCTAGCAATTGGCAGAACCCAAACCCAGATGTGTTGAGCCCCCTGCTGAGTTTATATGGTTCAAATGCTGAATGTACATGTTCCACATATGTATCTGTACCTGTCATCTTTATATGTGTGATTGGTCAGAGTGCCCATCACATTTACCTTTTTATCTCACAAAGCCTAACAGATGCTCTGTACCTAGTAGGAACAAAATAGGTGTTTGTTAAGCTAAAGTGAATAACGATTGAGACATATCCACATGTCTTTCTTTTACTGATCCTGGTTTCATAAGGAAAGCCCTTGGAAGATTATCAGAAATCGTACCTGTGGATTGGTAAAAATTGGTGATACCGATTGAACAGCTCTGTGCCTTCGTTTCTCTCTGTGACACCCACATACAAATGCCAACACTTTACCAGGAATGGAAGCGATCAGGCTGCGCTGTCCGACCAGAATTGTTTTACGTCCTGTGGATGACTTTGCATTGCCCACTTCCTGCTTTACTGCTTCCTGTGCAGGCCTCCCTGCTAAATTATAGTCTGTACCTTTGGATGTCTGGAATATATTTTCCATTCTTCTGAATACTATATGCCTAAAGTAGTCATCTGCTGTCATTATAATTCTGGAAGATTTATTGCTGAGGTTGACAGTGGATCTTCCAAGGTCTTACTCTTTGATGTTTTGTACTTGGGCAAGTGGTCAGGGATCATGGCCCATTTATCATTGCATTTCCCATCCCTGTACTCAGGGTCAGGCATATGGTGGGTCATCAGTGAATGTTCAGCTGTTTGCTTAGGTAGACTCTGGTTAGTCTTCACTCAGCCTAATGAAGTAAAGTTTGTTTTTCAAGGCAGTGTTTTCTTCTTATTTTGTGTCCACCTGCTCTCCCTACCGTATGTCTTCATTTTCAGCGCTGTTTTGTGTCTTTATGGATACTAACTTCTGAAAGGGTGGAAGAGCGGCAAAGATACAGAGGATGAATCTCTCCTACTAATCAACTTACCCCAGCTTCTCCAGTAAGGAAAGGAGGGAAGAGACAGGGAGGAAGGGGAAGGTGAAGAAAAAAGGAAGTGAGAGAGGGGAGTAGAGAAAGAGAAGAAGCATCCTCTATCGTCCTGAGAAGACTTTATTATTGCTCTACAACTTTTGTGCCCCCTTTGTGTAAACTCTGGTCTGTTCCCATGTTTTCAGTGCATTTTGTGGGTATGAGCTAAGAGAGCTTTGGGACATATCTATATTAGAAAATAAAATAACTGTTAACATAAGGACTATATCTTTTCTTTTTTCTTTTTTCCCTCAACTGGTTGATTCATTTGGTAGAAAACATGGAATAGTAGTGCCAGGGTTAGCTTTGCCTGGAGAAATGTTCTGTTTGCCTGTGCTTCTACAGAGTTATAACTGTCAAGGAGGACAGCCTGGTTGTGAATGAACTCGTAGAGTTGATAGCTTTATGCACCCCTTACCAACCAGTGGGAAGAACCCAGATACCATTTTCCTAATGATAGGGAGGCAGGAGGCTTGCTTTTGTAACAAAAGGATCATAATTTGGTGTACTGGAACTAGCTTGTTAGCAACTCACAAGAACCAATTGTTAATTTTTTAGGAATTTTTTGATCTGGTTATAAACATAGCCTTTAAAGAAATTAAGTTATATAAACTTAGTTTTTGCTTTTAATATAATTTCCTTAATTATAATAAATATTCAAAATGCATCACCTCCTAGTTATTTTGCTACTGTCTATGTCCTTGAGGTTATCGTGTGATAGAAATACTGCATAATGATGTGCTACTGACCATCTCTTCCCAACCCTGCACTTAGTGACATCACTTCTGTAGCTTGAAATCAGCCATGATTGGAGTATTTACACCACAAAAGTTGGTGAATTGTACAAATCCAGACTGGATCTCTTGTTCTGTTGATTATCTAGACTTTTAAAAAATGAAGGAGAAAATGTTATTAATATAGATTAAATTTAAAAGTGTGTTATATCTCTATTCATCTCATTGTGGATAACACAAAAAGTTGAGGAAATATTCTTCCTGTATATTAAAACTGTTATCTAATTCAACTAAGACATTATTTGCCTCATTGACAAATGAAGTTCTGACATATGTCTTTTCTTTGTTCTCCTTTCATTTTACTGGTTTGAAAATATCAGTCGAGTTTCACATGAGAATTATACTCATTCTTCAAATGCAGTCATAGACTGGCTATAGATAAAGGAGTTCCATACATTACAACAGAAGCATTCTGTGAAGTCAGTTGGCTATTTGGTTGGACATTACAATAAAGAGTATTATGTACTTTGTTATTATATATAAATTGGTACACGTCCTTTATATCACTAAAATTTGTAATAAATATATGTAAATGTATTACGCATACATCTTTTTCCAGGTTGCTGGTTGTTGAACATTTACCAACACACCACTGTTTAAAATCCACATGGGCAGTGTCTGGCTAGCTTAGTTTGTAGAGCATGAGACTCTTAAAATCCAAATGGAAATCAAGGTGAGTGGTGACCTTGTGTAAATGGTGACATTTTTGCTTTCAATATGACAAGAGGATCAAATGCAGTATAGGAAATCTTCCTGATTACAGAATATGAAGTTGGGATTTTGAATGCTAGCTACTGTAGAACACTTGAAGGACAAAGTGTATATTGGTTCTTGAAGCATGTGTACCACATTCAAAATAACTAATTAGAGGGTGTTGAAGAGAGGTGTTAAATATCATTAGAACCTCATCAAGGCTTTGGAGTTCAATGAATTGAAAGATAGTTGAGTGAGGAGGAGCTTTGGACACAAAGCAGGCAGTTTAGTTATCCAAAGCATTTATGTCAAGTAGCAAATGCTTGAGGATTTATCTATTTGCAGTTTTCTCTCAGAGCCTAATCCATGAGGAATACGGAGTGGGGGTAGGATGGAGGCTAGCCTTTATTTTGCATTGCTCTGAGAAGTAGTGCAATAAAAGCATAAATTCAGTGTTCTGGAAACATTATAAATGAAAAATCTTGTAATATGAAGAAAGGTTTTTTTTTTTTTTAAGTCGGATTAGAAATTCAAAGCAAAATGGTCTTCTCTTTCTATTTAACCAGCTAAGACAGCTCAAGTAAAAGTATATTTTTGTGAGAGATTTTTGCTTAAAGAGAAGAGTTATTTCCATTCATCTGTTAAGACTCGGTGTTCAGGAATGTTTTGTTTAATCTACTTTAACTAGAAACAAAATGTGCTTGCTAAAGTTTGTAACTAGAATTGCAAGGTGATCTAATAACTTTGAAAATCACTTTTAGTAAATGGACATCCAAGTTTTGTTAATGGAATGGTAAATGTGAAGAAATGAAATCCCAGTTGATGCCAGTTAATGTTAACTTAGGAAAGAAAAAAATTTGGTGAGTTTTTCTTTAAAGTAAGTGTGTGTGTTTTAAAATGTCGACATGTCTGGTGTTGTGTTGTACATTTGCTTTGTGTCTGTGTGGGAAATGGTGAGGTATTATTAACATTATGGTTCCCTACCTCCAAGATCCATTCCAAAAATAATTTTATTAATCCTAAGAATGTAACTGTGGAAATAAAATGGCTTTTCAGTCCTGTGTTGACTTACGTGCCTACAATGTTGATTTGCTAATACCTGGAACTTCCAAATTAAATCTTATGGTATATGGGTGATTTATTGTAATCTCTCCTACAAGGAAATTCATCTTTAAAACTTTAGAAAATCACCCTAAGTTGGGGAATGAGGAGCATTTCTAATTCAAAGCAGGAGTCAGACTAAGATCACATGTCTCTGTAGAGGAAAGAGGGGAGGTTTTACTTGTTGCATATGTTTTAAAAATATTTATAGATACAGCTGGACTTTTAGTACTTTACTTCTGGTTTTAACGATGGAATTCCCAAAGGACTGAAATTGTTCCAAACAGTCTGATCTGTGTCTGAAGTTCAAGAACAGTATATAGTGGATCTAAAAACTTTAATCCTCCTTGGAAACTTTGAATGGGAAAGCTGGCCTTTTAGTCCTGTGTTTCTTGAATTTCCTGTTAATAGAACACCTCTTTGCCTCCTGTTCAGTCCTTAACCAACTGCAGACTGACTTTGGTCTTCTCTACTAAAACTTTTTTTTTTTTTTTTTGCGGTACGCAGGCCTCTTACTCTTGTGGCCTCTCCCGTTGCGGAGCACAGGCTCCGGACGCGCAGACTCAGTGGCCATGGCTCACGGGCCCAGCCGCTCCACGGCATGTGGGATCTTCCCGGACCGGGGCACGAACCCGTGTCCCCTGCATCGGCAGGCAGACTCTCAACCGCTGCGCCACCAGGGAAGCCCCCTAAAACATTTTTTTATATATGGTCATCAGTAAATTCCTAAGTCATAAAATCTAGTGATTTTCCTTATTTCCCATCCATCCAGTCACTGGTCATTTTATTCTGTGTCTATTATGTACCTTGATGCTAGGGATTCGTTAGTAAATGAGGCAGATATATTCCTTGACATCGTGGAGCTTTCAGTCTTCCAACACCATTGACCTTCCTCCCCCAAATTTCATGAAATCACCAACCTCTCATTTGTGAAATCATTCATTAATGGTTCTTTTTAAAATGCTGATTCCCACCCCCACCCCCCACCCCCCCGCCCAACCTCTGCCTCCATGATTCTGCCTCAGGCCCACTCATTAGGTGATGATATATTTTCTTGATACTTTCTAGGTGATTTCATATGGCCAAGGCTTTCAGGTTACCTGACTATACACATATTGCATATATATATATGCTCAAATTAACTTCACATATAGTGATGTAGTATAATTGTAGACAGTTGTATTTTCTTTAGTTTGTAATAGCTTTATTGAGGTATAATTCACATATAATGAACTGCTCATATATAGACTTTACAATTTGATAAGTTTTGACATATGCATATACCCATAAGACCATTACCACTATCAAGGTAATGAACATATCCATCACCCCCAGAAATTTCCTCCCGTCCCTTTGCAGTTCCTACCTCTATCACCTTCAGTCCCACCCCCATACCCTCCCCTGTCTCCAGGCAATCACTGAATTGCTTTCTGTCACTAGAGAATAGTATGCATTTTCTAGAAATTTACGTAAGTGAAATCATACAGTATGTACTCTTGTTTTCTTGGCATGGCTACTTTCACGTAGCATAATTGCTCTGGGGTTTATCCATATCATTGGGTATTAACAGTTCCTTTCTTTTTATTGCTCTTACTATTCCATTCTGTACCACAGTTTGTTTATACATTCACCTATTGGTGGCCATTTGGATTGTTTCTATTTTTTTGTTATTTTGAATATTTATGTACAAGTAGGGCATGCATTTTTTTCTCTTGGGAGTGGAATGACTGGATAATGTGGTAGGTGTATGTTAAATGTTTTAAGAAAATGCCAAACAGTAATTAAAGTGGTTGTACCATTATACATAGCTACCAGCATTGTGTGAGAGTTCCGTTGCTTCCATATCCTCTCTAATACTTGGGATGGTCAGTCTTTTTCATTTTGCGGTTCTAATAGTTGAATAGTGGTATCTCACTGTGGTTTTGAATTGTATTTCCCCAGTGACCGATGATGTTAAACATTTTCATGTGTTTACTTGTCGTCTATTTTGTCTCCTTTGGTTTAAATCCCTTGCCTATTTTTTTAAAAAAATGGGCTGTTTATTTTTTGTATTATTGAATTTTGAGAGTTCTTTATTCTGGGTACAAGACCTTCATCAGATATATGATTTGCACATATTTTCTCCCAGTTTGTGGCTTGTCTTTTTATTTTCTTAACAATATCTTGTAAGAGCAGAGTTTTAAATTTTCATGCATTCTAATTTATCAGTTTTTTAATGGATTATTCTTTTCGTGTCATATCTAAGAAATCATTTGTAATCCAAGGCTGCAGGTTTTTTCCTATGCTTTCTCATGGAAGAGTTATAGTTTTAGGTTTTACATTCAGGTCTCTAATCTATTTTGAATTAATTTTTGTATATGATGCAATGTATATAATAAATCATTTTCTTTTTTTTTAAAGCTAATTGTTCCAGCACCATTTCTGGAAAATGCTGTGCTTTCTGCACTGAATTGCTTTTGCATCTTTGTCAAAAATCAGTTGTCTATATATGTGTGGGTCCAATTTTAGAATCTCAATTATGTTCCATTCATTGTCTATCTTGGTGTTGCCAAACTAAGGACCGTGGGACAAATACAACTCATAGCCTGTTTTTATACAGAGTTAAACAGAAATTAAGAGAAGAAAAGAAGAAATGTGACAGAGACCATGTGTGGTGTGCAAAGCCTAAAAATATTTACTATCTGGTCCTTCTCAGAAAAAAATTTCCTAAGCCTGGTCTATCTTGATGTCAGTACCGCATGTCTTGATTACAGTATCTTGAAATCAAGGAATGCTAATCTTCCAACTTTATTCTTTTTCAAAATTGTTTTGGCTATTCTTTGTCCTTTTCATTTCCATATGAATTTTAGCATCACTTTGTCAGTTTCTTCAAAAAAGCACATGGGGATTTTGATTTAGATTGTATTGAATGTGTAGATCAATTTGGGAAAAATTGACATCTTAGCAATATTGAGTCTTTTGTTTCATGAATATAGTATATTTCTTTATTTATTTAGTTTTTCTTTAATTTCTCTTAGAAATGTTTTGTAGTTTTCAGTGTACAGATCTTTAACATTTTGCCAGATTTATCCCTATGTATTTTTGATTCTGTTGTAAATGGTGTTGTTTTATTAATTTCAATTTCCATTCCTAGCATATACATATATAACTGATTTTTTTATATAACTGATTTTTATATATTTATCATGTATCCTTTAACCTTGATAAACTCACTTATTAGTGCTAGTGGCTGTTTTGTGGATTCATTTGTATAGATGACAATGTCATCTGTGAATAAAGATAGTTTTACTTCTTTCTTTTCAGTCTGGATGGCTGTCATTTTGTTTTCTTGTCTTATTGCACTGTCTACAATCTTCAGTGCAGTATTGAATAAAAGTGGTGAGAGTGCCAGTCTAAGTGACTGCCATCACCATGGGTGTCAATGTGAGCAGATGGCACCAGGGACTATGCACCCTTCCCCCACTCCTTAAGTCACCCAAGAAAAGGAGGAAACAGAAATCCCCAAAGCCACTAATGGCATCTTCTCTATGCCAGGCACTTGTTCTAGGCACTTGTATTACAGCAATAAATAAAACATAAAAATCTCCAAAAAAACAAAGTGGTGAGAGTGGACATCCTTACCATTTTACTGATCTTAGGTGAAAAACATTTAGTTTTCCACTATTGTTTAGTATGTTAGCTGTATGTTTCCTGTAGATGCCCTTTATCAAGATGAGGAAGATCCTTTCTACTTCTTGTCTGCTGAGAGGTTTTATCAGGAATAGATACTAGATTTTTGTCAGCTGTTATTTATGAATCTATTGAAATGATGGTATGATTTTTTTTTCTTTTTTGGTTTGTTAATATGATAAATTTCACTGATTGATTTTCAAATGTTAAACCAACCTTTTATTCATAGGATAAGTACCACTCCATCAGGATGTATTATCCTTTTTGTATATTGTTGAATATGTTTATTATTCCGTAATTTTCTTCCAATTACTTTGGTTTTAATATCAGGATAATTCTGGCATTCTAGGATGCCATTTTTTTTGGAAAGAGTTTCTGTAGTATTAATATTAATCTTCTCTTAAATATTTGGTAGGATCTATCAGTGAAGCCATCTGGACCTAAGTTTTCTTTGTGAAAGGTTTTTAACTGCAAATTCAGTTTCTTTAATAAATAAAGGACTGTTCAGGACTATTTCTTCTTTTTTTTAAATTTATTTATTTATTTTATTTTTGGCTGTGTTGGGTTTTCGTTGCTGTGTGCAAGCTTTCTCTAGTTGCAGCAAGTGGGGGCTACTCTTTGTTGCAGTGTGCAGGCTTCTCATTGCGGTGGCTTCTCCTTTGTGGAGCACAGGCTCTAGGTGCACGGGCTTCAGTAGTTGCAGCACACGGGCTTGGTAGTTGTGGCTCACGGACTCTAGAGTGCAGGCTCATTAGTTGTGGCGCATGGGCTTAGTTGCTCCACGGCATGTGGGATCTTCCTAGACCAGGGCTCGAACCTGCGTCCCCTGCACTGGCAGGCGGATTCTTAACCACTGCGCCACCCGGGAAGCCCAAGACTATTTCTTCTTGAGTGAGCCTTGGCAATTTGTATCTTTCAATTGATTCATCCATTTCAAATTTATTGGCATAAAATTGTGCATATTTCCTTTATATATTGTTTATATGTTTGCTGAATATTTTTAGAATCTGCTCTGATGTGACATTTCTAATTTTTCGTATTAGTAATTCATGCCCCCGTGCTTTCTTTCCCTGATTAATCTGGCTACAGGTATCAGTTTTACTGATCTTGTCAAAGAACCAGCTTTTCATTTTATTGATATTCTTTATTGTCTTTCAGTTTTCTCTTTCACTGATTTCTGCTCTTATTTCCTCTATTCTTCTTACTTTTGTTTTTATTTGCTCTTCTTTTTCTAGGTCCTTATGGTAGAAGCTGAAGCCATTGACCTGACACCTTTCTTCTTTTCAAATATAGTTAGTGCTATATATTTCCTCCTTAAGTACTATTTTAGGTTTATCCCACAAATTTTGATATGCTGTGTTTTCACATTCACTCAAATCAAAATACTTTCTAATTTCCCCTTTGATACCATTGTGGTCAGAGAATGTACTTTGTATCACTTGAATCCTTTTATATTTATCAAGACTTGTTTTATAACCTAGAATATGGTCTATCTTGATAAATTTTCCATGTGAACTTGGAAAAAATGTATTTTGCTGTTGTTGAATGGGGTGTTCTATAAATGCCAATTATTGTTGATTGTGTTCTTCATATCTTCTATAGCCTTTCTGACTGTTTACTTGTTACATCAGTTTTTGAAAAGGGATATTGGAATATCTATGTTTGTATATTTGTCTACTTCTCTTTTTAGCTCTATCAGTTTTTGCTTCATTTATTTTCAAGCTTTGTTATTAGATGTATAAACATTTAAGATTTTTATGTCCTCTTGATGAGTTGAGTATTATGAAACATTTTTCTTCTGAAACTTACTTTGTCTTATATTAATATAGCTACTAAAGTTTCTTGTAATTTGTATTAGCTTGGTGTGTCTTTTCCATTTTTTTTTTTTTCCTTTTTTTTTTTGCGGTATGCGGGCCTCTCACTGCTGTGGCCTCTCCCGTTGCGGAGCACAGGCTCCGGACACGCAGGCTCAGCGGCCATGGCTCACGGGCCCAGCCGCTCGGCGGCATGTGGGATCTTCCCAGACCAGGGCACAAACCCGTGTCCCCTGCATCGGCAGGCGGACTCTCAACCACTGCGCCACCAACAACCTATTTGTTTCTTTACATGTAGAGTATGTTTCTCATAGAGAGCATGTGTGTAGGTCCTTTTTGTTTTTATTGAGTCTGACAACCTTTGCCTTTTTAATTGTGGATATTTAGATCATTTACATTCTGTATGATTGTTGATATGGTTAGTTTTAAATATTTTATTCTCTGTATTTTTTTCTACATTTTCATCTTTTCCTCATTTTCTTCTGACTTTTTAAAATCAGTTGAATATTTTTTATGATTCCATTTTATATCCTTTCTTGGCTTAATAGCTGTAACTCTTTGTTTTCTTATTTTAGTTGTTGCTTTAGGGGTTATAGTATATCTTGTCACAGTCTACCTTCAAATAATGTTACACAATTCATATGTAGCATAAGAACCTTGCAGTAGTATATTTCCATTTCTCCCTTCTCTTTATGTTCTTGTTCTCATATATTTTTTACTTCTATGTATGTTATAAACTCCATAGTACCTTGCTACTGATTTATAATTAATTATATTCTGAAGGGACTTAAATAATAAGGAAAAAATTTATACTTACCTGTGTTGTTATACTAGCATCTCATTCTTTGGTGCAGATCTGTATTTTTGTGTTATCACTTGTCTTCTGCCTAAAGGACATCCTTTAACATTTCTTATAGTGCAGGTGTGGGGCGATTAGTTCTTTCAGCTTTTGTAGTTTTGAAAAAGTCTTCATTTTACTTTTGATTTTGAGAGAAATTTTAATTGTGTATTGAATTGTGGGTTGATAATTTTTTTCTACCAGTACGTTAAAAATATTCCACTGTTTGCTCAATTGCATTGTTTTCCATGGCAAAATCAGCTATCATCCTTATTTTTTCGTCTATATATAATGTGTCTTTTGTTTTCTGTATGCTTTTAAGAATTTCTCTATTATTCGTTTTGAACAATTTGATTATGATCTACATTGGTGTAGTTTTCTTTATGTTTCTTGTGCTCAGGGTTCTTTGACCCTCTTATATTTGTGGGTTTATAGTTTTTTGTCAAATTTAGAAAATTTTCAGCCTATTTTGATTATCTTCACCTAATTGTTTCCTTTCCTAACGGTCCAATTTAATAATATACTAATGAAGAAATTTTCAAATAGTCCATATAGAAGTTATTACCAAGCATTTGCTATTTAGAGTGACAGAATCTAGTCTCAACACTTGGAACAAAACACTGTTTTCACATTTAAACTCTGGGATTGGTGAGGTTTTAAAGGAAGCTCGTGTATTAGAGCCTCTGCTTTTATAATCACGTGTTTTCCTTTTCGGCTTACGTACCTCCTGATATTCTTGGAAGTTAGGTGAGGAAAAAATGGTCCTCAAGCCTGAGATGGTGGCTGGCCATCTGGATACTGTGGTGATTATCTGAGCACCTACTTTTCAGTTCTGAGTCACATCAGCACTAAATTTCCTAAAGTGCTATCTGTATCTTCCCAGTGTTGTATTTATATGAAGGCTGCCATCTTGTTAGAATGTAAAATTTAGTGGAAATATTTCTAGGTGTGTACTTTGTCCCAGTCCTGTAATTTGCTCTGGTGATATACAAGGGGAAGAGCCTTAAATATTCATCTGCTGGTTAACAAGTAGAGGGTGTTATTCTTTTAATCTCACTTATATTTTGCTATATCTATAACAGAGAGAAGTTCTGTAAACAGCAGTCAAATCCCTCAGATTATATGAATGCATTCCTTACAGGTCGATGACTAAGGAGATGGCTGTATAAAAATGATACTTTCAGCAGTACATTTTTATTCTCTTCCTTTTTAGTAAACCGACTTTGGCAGATGAAAAGGAATCTCTGCTATAGCTCAGATTTCCTATGTTAGGCATACTTCAGCCATAAACTTAATTATCACAAGAATTTTCAAATGACTCCAAGTCTTTCTGCACTTGGTACCAGAGAATACCAAATTCTATTTTTGAGCTGATAAAATCCTCCTTCTGAAAGCATTTGTTTATTATATTACAGCTTCACATGAGCTGCGCTCCATCCTGACCCTGTGTTAAGTGTCTGTGGTAGATTTCATTACATCCATATACTGGAAGTCCTGCCAATATACTGGCAGCAAAATCCTAGTGGAAAATAAATGGCAATAAAAAAGAGAAATGATAGCCTCTGTGAGTGGTGAGGAGCCCAGCTTTATTGAGACTGGACAACCCCAGAGTAGTGACTTGGCATGCAGACATGAGCTTAAGACAGTGTGAGTGAAAGCTGATACTGGAATAACGACTCCGTGGCACAGGCATGGGAATAATTTAATTAATTGCACTGAAATTTCTTTGATGAATAGTTATGTGGTGATAAGCATGAGGTCGAACAGCAGAATGAGTTTCAGCTTTTTAATGGGGCAGCACAGCTGCAGTTTTGGACGCCTTCCCACTTTATTTTTCCTTGCAGCTCTCCACCGATTTACTCATCCACTTCTCTCCAGCTAAGCATCCCAATAGCGGGGCTCCCTCTCCATGTCTGCTGAGCTGAGGGGCAAGTACATTTGGCCATGGGAAGAAGGCTGGTGACTGGTTTGAAATAAAAACCAGATCAAACGAAAATTGTCGGATGGTTTCCTTATAATGGCTGTACCTCCCCTCCTCCCCAAATCTCTAGGATGCTTTGCTTCTAAGTTGTACAAAGATTTTGATAAAAATTTCTTGTCCCTGGAGAAAGAGGCATGTCTTTGTTGTCAGAGAGCTGGAGGGAAATGAGCAATGCAGCCCAGCTGGAGCACTAACATTAATCCCATGATTCCTAGCCCGTATTTTCAGACAGATCAATCACTTATGGCTGTAACCAATCTCTCACCATTTTCTTGCTGTGCAGGGCTCCATTTCCACACTTGGCAGCTGACATAACCTTCCAACTTGATAGAACTTCAGCTGCACATCTCTTCAGGTCTGCTGCCTCCATTCATTGAGGTTATACAAATGAGTTGTTAAATAAAAGTCAAAAGTCAAAAATTGCGGGTGGTAATCTCTGCTTGGCTCAGTAACACCCGTGGATCCTAGGCAACATCGTCAGTTGAATTTTTTTTTTAAACAGGATGAATGATTCAGTTGTCTTCCTTCCTTCACTTTTATGGACAGGCTTTGCATGAGAGAAAAGCCTTCTCTAGAGGGAAGAAATTATCCACAGTGGATGCATTTCTTATCAATTTTTAAGTTGAAAGATTAACTCAGAATAGAGAGAAAGGAGATTATGGGGAGACACGAAGGGCATGTACAGGTGAGCTGTGTCTAATGCATTTCACACGGAGTGAGTCACCCCTTTTCAGCTGCTAGGCTGCCTAGGCTTAAGGCCAGGAGATTCTGTATCAAAAATAAGTGACCTTGCTAACACCCAGGTGGCAGAGAACATGTAAGCTGTTTATAGAGTATGTCATTGTGTGAATATAGAAGTTCTGTCAAGTATCTAAACTCAACAGCCTTTGAGGACTTTACCCAGAATTTATTTAGAAGGCTTCAACATAAGTACTCCATGTGTTGAAGCCTTCACAGCTATGTCAAGCCTTCCTGGAAGAGGTGATTAGGGACCAGATGAAGGAAATTACAGAATTTTGTGATTTGACTCATGACACACAGGTGTGCAGCTGTTGGTAAAGCATGTATTGTTCTCTTCTGTGCTCTCCTCTTTCATTGTCTTCCCATCATTCCCATTTCTACGACATGCAGCCCTTTGAGGACATTTCCATTTTCCCTGTAGTAACCAACTGTGAAAAACTTACAGGAAGGAAAAAGGAAAATGTGGACCTCTAGAGAAGATAAATGGTTTAATGTTCAACCTAAGGGGGATTCATGTATTTATATACATATTTGTGTGTGTGCCATGAGTGCTTGTTTTGTATATTACTGCATGCTTTGGAAGCCTTGTCCTACTTGGGACCCATTAGTGGTGTCCTTTTGGAACAGATATGCACAAACTCTGTTAGCAATTAGGGAGGTGAATCCCTGCTGGTACAGGCTGACAGCCGCAGATTCCCCTTGGGCTTATATTACTTTGGATTGATTCTAAAGAAGCAAAGGAAACATGCAGAACATACTTGATTGATTTGAAAGTTAAAAACCTGTCTATGCCTATTTTCCTCCCCATTTTTACTCTAGCCCTTCTTAGGCATCCCATAGCGAATAGTAAAACATAAGTCATACAGTACTGTAAGGCGCTGCCACAACTCTCGCCCTACTTGGGACTTTGTTTCTTGTGGATCTGCATTTTATTACAATTCCTTAAGTAGTATGGAAAAGACTCACTGGTAGCCATGCATGACAGTCCCCCATCCTCAGAGCCTGCCAACAAGTGAAAGTTTGAGAGAGAGTAAGAAATAAAAGAGGGGTGAGATTTATAGTTAGTGAGTTCAAGTTGCTTTTCCCCTCCTTGGAATGTTGCCCGTCTTATTAGGTGTTCTTTAGTGAAACAAAATGCGGTGGTAGTTTGGAGAAATGATGGATACTTTCCAGCAGTCCCCCTTCCCCACCCCACCCCACCCAAAAAAAAAGGCTTAGGAGTCTGTAAGCCTTCCCCCTTGGCTGCAGTTAGGAAACCAGTTGACAGTATAATAGGCTTTTGGAAGTGGGTGCAATGGTTTGTGTGTTCTGTTTGATGTTGCAAATACCAAGCCCTCAGGGAGATCTGCAAAGAGGATGCTCTGTTCTTAAAGAAAGGAAAAGATTAACCTGAATCGTGAACTGAAAAACTCCTGAATTCTAAAGGACTTAGGTGCAAGCAAGGAATGGTCTCATTTACTTCTCTGGAAATAACATCTGGCAAGCTGCCTGCCACTGCTACAGACAAGCCAGAGGGCTGGGCAAATATTTTTTAATGATTTTTGATTAATGAAAGGCAATCACCAATAAACTCGAGAGGATTAGGTCATAGATTAAGGGTGTGTGTGGGTGGGTGTTTATGTGGCTAAGGCTTTCTCTGTAGACGTGTATACTCGTACACACATTTGTACTCATACACACATGACAGTCTTATAAACCTTGTATACTTCTTGGAGCCTACCTAATAATGCTTTTCTTTATATTCAGAGACGGTGTTCCATAGTGCTCATTATGAGAGGATTTGACACATCTTATTTTGGAGATATTTTTAGGAGCGGTAATGAGTGGGCATTGAGCTGTACATTCATTTAACAGACATTTATTGAGTACCTACTGTATGCCAGATGCTATGCTAGGCACTGGGGATACAATGGTGAGAAAAAAGACGTGCAGTCTCTGCTCTACTGTGGTTTATCAGCTGTTGGAGGGACAGACTAAAATAAATAATCATGTAACTGTATACTCACAAATTTTATATTGGCTTGGAATTCAATAAAAATGTATTAAGCATCTTCAAATGCTCTAAACTCTGTGATAGGCTCTTAAAAGAAAAAAGCACCTCACCTAATTCCTGTTGAAGTGAATGGTTTGCAGTTTACAAGGAATAAACTGGCTGTGTTTGGTTATGGAATTGAGTAAAGCCAGTTGATCCACACTAGCTCTAGATAGTAATTTAGCACACAGGTCTAAGAGCAGCAAGATAGCATTCTCGCAGGATGTGTACTTATAGACATACATAAGCCTGATGTATTTACTGAAGATATTCTTATATCTCTCTCACTTGTATCTCCACAACTTTGGGTTTAAGACCTGGTCTGCTTCTTTCTGGCTGCGTGAACTGGGACAAATAGTCAGCCTCTCTGAATAAAGTTTTACATCTGCAAACTGGAGATAGTTCTAATGCTTCATAGGATTATGAAGTTTGAACGAAGTCATGTATGTGGAAGTACTTTGTAAAGGACAAGACTTGGGTGAGATTGTATTATTTTCACTGTCATTCAGATTTTCTAGAGGGAGTAACATTTATTGAGACCAACTACATTCCATTTTCTTAAATCGGAAAAAAAAAATCAGAAGAAAGATAGTGCTGAGTTCATGTAGAACTTGGAAGTCATCGGATCTTTCCTCTATCGGGTAGAAGAATTTGAATATAACATTGAAATTAGGAAAGAAACGAAGTTTCCCTACAGGTGGAATAACCAGCATCAACATGTATGTACTATCCTTAGAATGTGGTCTTGTGGTGGCAGCAGTGACACTAAGCTTTGCTGGCTTGAATTTGTTCCCCCTAGAAACGGGTGAAATTGAAAAGAATCATTATGAATGCATTCTCAGTGACTGGGTTCTGACACCTTGGCCAAGAGGCTCATACTCTGCAGCATTGAATAAAGTGGTATAATTAAAATAAGAATGAGAAGTACGAAGCCACACAAGAATAGTCATTATTTAAACAGCGAATCTTCATGTGAGATTACACTGGGTGATACTAACCTGCAAAGTTGTGTTTTCTGGGAGGAAAATCCATATGAATATAAGAAGTCAGCGTGCTTCCTGCAGTGCATTTTGTGTCTGCGTGAACTGTGATGTGATCTCTTGGCCTTTTGAATCATTTTGTTTAAAGGCCTTCATAGATCATTCTGTCCTTGGTGGTGGGTGACTTTTTCCTAAGGTTCTCCCTAGGTAGACTAAACTGAAAAAGCACATGCCTTTTGATCTTTACTTTGCATGTTTTTATGTGTATGCACGCATACGTGTAATATATAAAGGTCATCGCAAAGCAGACTGGGCACTTAGCACTTTCTCTAACTCCACGTGGTCAGAGACTGAATTGGAGAGGATATTTCTTTCTCCTTACTTTGTCATTGACATCTAATACTGAGTATATCTGTGCAGTTAATAAGTGGTGTGTCTTACAATCAATTTGAATATTTAACTCATCTCTGTATTCCACACATTGCCAGCCCTATTCCTGGCTGATAACAGGCACTCCATAATTAGTGAATGAGATTTGCCTTTGCTCCTTTTCCTTCCTGCCACCCTGACTTCAAGTTCGTTCAGGTCTGAATGGCTTGCTGGTAACCGAGAGCTAAATTTAATGTTAATCCAGGGTCAAACTCTGATCCACACATTTGAGGCTTAGCTGCTCTCACCATGCATGTACAGATAGTCATCAGGCTGCTCCCTTCTGGGAGAAAATGTAGCAGTCTAGAGAGCACCACAGTCCAGTGGGTGGAACTACTGGTGAGTCTGTACTAGAACAGATCAGGTTGCAGCTACCTTAAAGTATTTGCTAATGGAAACTCTGCCTAAGGCGGCATCTTAAATAGTATGTACAATGGGCATGGCGTCTCCAAAACACGTTGCAACATTTATTAGCAGGGTGTGAGCTAAGGTAAACTCCCATTAAAAAAAAAAAAAAAAACAACTTTGTAATGGTTAGCAGGGGCCCAGTATAATTTAAGGTATTCTTTGGAGTTTATCAATATGGCCTCATAAAAAGCCTGAATATAAGGGAACTGTGACTTTAAGTCATTAGAAGCCCAGTGGTTTGATAAAATAACAGGAAACAGACAATTTATTATGAGCAGTCTCAGTAGCTCTAGATTATCTATAAAACTTTTACGGCCTTCCCCAAGTGGCAAGAAGCCATAAAACTTGCCTGAATGAGGGACTTGTTAATTTACTTGTTAAAGCAAATTAAAAATTTATAAGTGCTTTTAGGTAAATGAGATCTTCTCTCATTGCTGCCCTTGCGGGGCCCTGGAGTCCTAAGAGGGGAGAGTGGCTATGCTCAGACACCACTGTAGAACAATAAAAGCTATTAAATTGTTCCAGTTTATTACAACAGAGCTGTGCAGCTGTTGCCATGGCTAGCTGTGGGGTACCAGTGGTTGACAGCCTGGAATTTCACTAGGTTTTCTGTCTCACTCAAGAAAGAAAAAAAGGGAAGGGATGATTTTTTACCTTTGCAGTTCTTTAGTATTTGGTGTCATAGACCATGTCTTTTATTTTTTCTTGGCCTCATGAACCCAGAGGTTTTAAGCTACTTTTTCCTGTTCCCCGAAGTGTTTCTTTTAATTCCACAGATTGTTGGTACTTATAAATTCCTACCCATCATCATACCTTTTAGCCATTTAGTCCATGGACAAAGCCCCACACCCTAGGGTGTTTCTATAACCTCATCAACATTTCTTTTAAAAGCTCTCTCTCTTTTTCCTTTCCCTTATCTAGCTTGGAGATTAGGAGAAGGAGGCAAGAAAGGGAATCTGGTACAAGTTCTTGTGGATTCAATTCCAAATGCTGTGTGGAATCAATATTTTTTTAGAATTGAAAGCTTAAAGGTAAAGGTAAACTTTCCCTCCTTTGGTTGAAAAATCAACTTAGGTTAAAATTCTTGGATCTAAATATCTTCCTTGATTTTTTTCTGTTTCTCACTCATTGAATTTCTTCCAGAGGTAACTGGAGTAACAGGTTTTTGAGTACTGACTTTGGCTGGTGGGGGTCCTTTTTCAGCTTAAGGTCCTGTAGCTCAGGGGTTCTTGTTCTTGCCTCTCTTGGACTTGCTTACAGCAAGCAGTCTTCTCTCTGCTCTAGTGATAGCAAGGATTTCAGGAAATAGAAAATAGCTTATTCTTTCACATAGATCAGAAGGTTTCATTTAGGAAGACCTTTTGCATTTGTATGGCAAAAAAAGTATGTTGTGTCTCAATTATAGACCCTATTTAATATTAAATAAAAAGGATGGATATCACAAGTCTACTTAAATTTTGAAGATCTTTTTATAAAAGTGAGGTTCTGAAAACATTTTCTTCTGGTAATATTTCCAGTCACTGCAGTGGAAAAGTATGTTTTATTAACTTTTAGAACAGAAATGATAAAAAGGCATAATTGGTACAAGTGCTTATTCTTCTGCAGTATCCACCCTTCAGTTACTTACATACATATTCATATCTCTGATTTGGATTCCATCTGAAACTATCTTTGAAAAGCATATTGAAAGTAAGTGTCACAGAAAGTTGGGGGTTAGAGGAAAAGCGATAAAAAATGGCCAATAAATAAATATGCTTAAATAGTATTCCAGGGTTTTAGAAAGCATAAGTTTCAAACAAGAAGATTCCTTAAGGTTAAAATTTGTTTCGATAGTGACTCTTCTCCTGGTCATGATTATTTTAGAAATACCGCTGTGTGCTTATTGTATCTCTCATTGAACTTCATGAACCTCTTACTCTTTTGAATCTTAATGTCTTTTGCATTTGCAGTCTTTCATCTTCAAAAATGCTTGGTTATAGCCATCTTTACACAAATTATCTTTGTGCTTTAGGTACCTTTTGGATTTGGTCTGACATCCTTATGGATGGAACTTTAAGAGTGGAGCTTAAATGATCTCTTTGTATTGTATTACCCCATAGACGTGACCACAGGAAGCAGAGAGCTTTAATGGCTGTTCCATTCTTTTGTTCAAGACGACCAAACTGATTTGCAAGTATAGAAAAAGTTGAAAAATTTTAAAAATTTGAATAAAAAAGCAAATGAATTTGGGCCAAAGGTCAGTTGCTGAGGAACCACTGTAGTTTCTGAGGAGATCCAGAAAGGACTTTGTTACAATACGGCAGTAACGAGGTACCCAAAGATAGCTATAATGAAGTACTGATACACTTTTCACAGAAAAATAGCAGTGCTTCAAAAATATTTGTTTCTAACAGAGTTCACATTAGAAATTTAGTGTATATGCTTACTTGTTAGTAATATTGATATGTTGTATAATGATTGTTTAATTGCTAATTTTCCTATGCTAATTGATGTTTTTCTATAAAACTAAATTCTTTAGCTCTTTACATTTATTGAACGCCATCTGGCTTATGAATTTTCATGAGAACTGCCAAAAAAAGGTACAGACCCCTCCCCCCATCTTTCTTCTAAAAATGTAGTAAGTAAGTATGTATCCATAATGACTTTTTAATGTGTCATCAGGGATTTCTTTTTTTTCCCCCCCCTGTGGAAATAAAATATCATTTCACTAAAAACATTTTCTCTCTCTACCAACTTGAATTTCCTTCCCATGTCATCACTAGTCATTGCTATGACAATATACCCTCTTATTCTTCTAAAAAATATTCTCTGTATTATTGCTCTGGCTAAGTATTTGGCAGATAATACATTTAAAATATGTTTATCTTGATTGCTAGGCAAAACCCCACAATTATTTTGTATTTTTAAAAGTAGCTTTATGTATTTATCCATAACATTTTTGTTTAAAGCCATCATTAAGCTTTCATGGTACAGGAGCAAGGAAGTATGAAGCAGATGCTGCATACAACCTTTTTACTTTGCAGTATTTAGTGTTTTTGGTGATTTCCTTTTACAACGAGCTATGAGCTCTCTGGCATCTCTATGTAGGTAGTTTTAGAATGTAATGTCTTTGCTTAGATAACGTATGTATATGTGTATGTATATATATATGTACATTGTCTTAGTCCATTTTGGCTGCTATAACAAATCATAGACTTGGGTGGCTTATAAATGACATAAATTTATTTTTCACAGTCCTGGAGGCTGGGAAGTCCAAGATCAAGGAGCAGGCAGATTCTGTGTTTGCTAAGGGCCTACTTCGTGGTTCAGAGATAGCCTTCTTTTCCCGTTTTCTCACACGGTAGAAGGAGTGAGGGAACTCTCTGGGATCTCTTTCATAAGGGCACTGATGCCACTCATAAGAGTTCCACCTCATAGCCTAATCACCTCCCAAAGGCCCCACCTTCTAATAACATCACATTGGGGATTAGGTTTCAACATATGAATTTGAACGGGACGCAAACATTCAGTCTATAGCATACATGCACGTGTATATTTATTATAGGCAGGAACACTAGAATTTAGCAGAGCTTTCTGGGTAAGTAGTATAGGCTACATGCTTCTCTCCTTTTTTCCCCTCTGATAATCTTATACTAAATTCAGAGCTAGGAGTAACAGTTAAGCTATAAACCGGACAAGAACTGCTTGATACCTATAGATTTTGAATAAGAAGTAAAAGTAGCTTATCGATTAGAGTTTATTGTTTTAACCTTACCATTAAATTAATCTAAATTTCTTACTTCAGATGGCTAAAGTAAATGAAATTGTATTCTCAATTGCTTGGCTGGGTCTCATGTGACCAAAACAATCCTACCCCGTATTAAAACGTATTTTGATTATTAGTCATTCTGTGAGGAAATTTGAAATAGTTTTATAGAATTTAGTTCCTAGATTAATACATTTAATATATTAAGATTCAGGTACATTAGATTATGTATTAGTTGTTCAGAACTGAGAGACACAGTTATAAAAGTAACCAAGATAGAGACTTCCCTGGCGGTCCAGTGGTTAAGATTCCGTGCTTCCACTGCAGGGGGCACAGGTTTGATGCCTGGTAGGAAAACTAGGATCCCACATGCCATGTGGTGTGACCGGTAAAATAAGTTAATTAATCAATCAATTAACTAATTAATTTAAAAAACCCAAGATATGTGATGGTATTTACTTAATTTTTTCCATTACAAAGATATCAGAATAATTATTTATAGCTCATTTGCTAATTGCTCACCCTGAAATATTTGGTCACTAAATTACAAAATGTTGTTATTTGCCCAGAAGAACGGTCACATTGTGGTTGGTTATAACATGTCTGCATTGCCCATGAATGATAATGACACTCTGGAGGATAGCATAATATTGTGGAATCACACACACCGTAGGATAAAAGGCCTGGCTGTGAACCCTAGGTCTGCCTCTTCATATCCGTTGAACCTTGGGTTAAAACATGCCTCCACTTACTTTGCCTTAAAATGGTAATAATTATGTTTGCCTCACAGTTGTTGTGAGAAGAACCTATAGCTGAGTGCAGCAAATTGTAGACACTGCCTTAAGGACAATAAGCGCAGTATTCAGCCAGGGACCAAGGATCATATTCTGTAGCTCTGCTCACCACCACCTCTGTAGATGCCTTTGGTTGGGTCATTCGTCTCTGAACTTTAATTTCTTTGTCTGTAATGGGGACACATTACAGTTTACTTTGCTTACCACAGAAGATTTATGTGAGAATTAAATTTGGTAAATTGTGTACAACTTGGGGGAAGTTATATTATAGCAAACAAATATGTACAGTATTATTATAATCATAAAAATGAAAGCAGCTTAATGGTAACTGGTAACTGTCTTAACCTGCCAGATATGAGAATGCGATATGTCTAGTTGTCTTTCAGTGTTCTTGTGATTGTTGCCTTTACATGTTGTTACAGTGGTAGAAGCTGCAGTCTGGGATATTTTTGGCAGTCTGAGTCAAAAGTCAGCTGCATTATTAAACAAATATGCCGTTTTTAGAAACCGCTCGATGAGCGTTTCTGTTGTATATTAAGGGGCTAATGTGGCATGGGTTTTGGGGAGAAAACACCTAATTAGAAAACTGGATCTGTTCTTAAATTGCGAATGTGTGTACATCAAAGCCATCATAAGAATAAATTTAAGTCTGATAGTGTACGTGGTTTCGGTACACATTGGCGAAATACCCTGCTGATTGCTGATTGAAAACAGTTGTTAATTCTCTACTTCACTAAATTCAGAGTGGAAAAACTTTCCTTAATAAAGAACAGATTGAGGCGATCCAAGACCTTACTGTGTGGGAATTAATGGCAGATGCATATACTGGTAGTTAAAATGTTTCATTAGATCTTAATGTCTTGCTGTGTTTTTAATTGTTCAGGAATTAGCCTCCAGAATATTAAAACCATCTGTTTGTTATCATGATGAAACAGAATGCTTAAATAGTTATTAATTTGTGTTTCTTGTCTTTTTTTTTTTTTTTTTTGAGGGATAATCTGTAAAACTTTGATCTGTTCAGAGTTTAGGGAATTTGGAATGTGGAAGTGAAAAAGAATTTTAAAACACACCACTGTCCCAAATAGCTGTAGTTTTTTTTTCCTGTGCATATATTATGTGTATTCTTTTTCACTTTATTTTTTTTTAAGTAGGATGAGTTGTTTCTTTTTTTCCATGATATGATGAGGATGTCGTAGAGCGGTTTTCCCTTAGAACTTGCTGATGACTTTATATTCAATATCAAGGGAGATTTTATACATTTGGAGGGATGAAGGGAAGCTGAAATTTCTAAGGACATGTTGTTCTTTCTGTGCTCCACTGGCTCTGTCTAACGACTGAGGGCTAGTCCTTATCGAGTCAGGCTGGTGTTGGTTCTAGTCCTGCCTCTGCTGTTTTCTGCTTTTTGTGACTTTGTTAGGATTACTTAGTCTTTTTCTGGTTTGGTTTCTCCATCTGTAAATTGGGAAATAAAATATAATTTACAGAGCTTTTCTGATTCTTAGAAATAATATGAAGATTGCATATTCTGTTATAGTAGGCACATTAATTGCTTCATTTCTTAGTTACATGGAGCCAACGAGATATTCTAGGTACCAGTGAGAATATATGTTAGCAATATAGCTGCAAGAGCCAAGAACAGACCCTTCATTTACTAGCCTTTCCCTCATGTTGATAGCCAAACACTGGTGTATTGAAGTTATTACCCTGAAAATGAGCTAGTGTCATCTTATCTCTAGTTATCTGCCAGATGGGTGGATCTCCAAGGGAGAGAACACACCTCCCTTTGCATGGGATTGCAGTTTATGTTTCCAAGGGGTCTAGTATTTGTCTTCTCATGTCTGAGTTCAGTTAAGAAAAATGGTCAAGTTCTTTCTTCATTAATTTATGCAAATCAGGTAAAATCATGCCAAGAGTTGGAAACTATGTATTTGAATATTTCTGCATCTTAGAGAAATGCCATGTGTTTCGACCAAGAATTTCTGATAGTGGGGAAATTTATGACTCTCTATGTAAGCTTTCTTTACCTTACCTGCCACTCATTCAAAATTGAATTATCCCATTCCCTATGTCTATTTTGTCCAGGTTAAAAATGGGAGAGGCTTCATAATTTGAAATCTTCCGGAGCCGAGTGAAAATCACTATATTGTAGTGAAGTTTGTTGTAAACCTTAAGTCTCCAATTCAGGTTCCTCAGAGGCCAGGCAAAGGATGCAAATGAGTGATGCAGGACAGTGTAGTGTATGGGGACCTCCTTGGCACAGTGCTAAAATCACCCTGTATAACTTCAGAGTTAATTCACCTAGTGCTGCCATGATCAAGTGGGGATTATTCCAGGAATGCAAGGATTCTTCAATGTATGCAAATCAATCAACGTGATACACCATATTAACAGATTGAAGGAGAAAAACCATATGATCATCTCAATAAATGCAGAGAAAGCTTTTGACAAAATTCAACACCCGTTTATGATAAAAACTCTGCAGAAAGTAGGCATAGAGGGAACTTCCGTCAACATAATAAAGGCCATATATGACAAACCCACAGCCAACACCATCCTCAATGGTAAAAAACTGAAACCATTTCCACTAAGATCAGGAACAAGACAAGGTTGCCCACTCTCACCACTCTTATTCAACATAGTTTTAGCCACAGCAGTCAGAGAGGAAAAGGAATCCAAATCAGAAAAGAAGAAGTAAAGCTGTCACTGTTTGCAGATGACATGATACTATACATAGAGAATCCTAAAGATGCTACCAGAAAACTACTAGAGCTCATCAATGAATTTGGTAAAGTAGCAGGATACAAAATTAATGCACAGAAATCTCTGGCATTCCTATACACTAATGATGAAAAATCTGAAAGTGAAATTAAGAAAACAATCCCATTTACCATTGCAACAAAAAGAATAAAATATCTAGGAATAAACCTACCTAAGGAGACAAAAGACCTCTATGCAGAAAATTATAAGACACTGATGAAAGAAATTAAAGATGATACAAATAGATGGAGAGATATACCATGTTCTTAGATTGGAAGAATCAACATTGTGAAAATGACTCTACTACCCAAAGCAATCTACAGATTCAATGCAATCCCTATCAAACTACCCCTGGCATTTTTCACAGAACTAGAACAAAAAATTTCACAATTTGTATGGAAACACAAAAGACCCCGAATAGCCAAAGCAATCTTGAGAATGAAAAACGGAGCTGGAGGAATCAGGCCCCCTGACTTCAGACTATACTACAAAGCTACAGTAATCAAGACAGTATGGTACTGGCACCAAAACAGAAATATAGATCAGTGGAACAGGATAGAAAGCCCAGAGATAAACCCACGCACATATGGTCACCTTATCTTTGATAAAGGAGGGAAGAATATACAGTGAAGAAAGGATAGCCTCTTCAATAAGTGGTGCTGGGAAAACTGGACAGCTACATGTAAAAATATGAGATTAGAACACTCCCTAACACCATACACAAAAATAAGCTCAAAATGGATTAAAGACCTAAATGTAAGGCCAGAAACTATCAAACTCTTAGAGGAAAACATAGGCAGAACACTCTATGACATAAATCACAGCAAGATCCTTTTTGACCCACCTCCTAGAGAAATGGAAATAAAAACAAAAATCAACAAATGGGACCTAATGAAACTTCAAAGCTTTTGCACAGCAAAGGAAACCATAAACAAGACCAAAAGGCAACCCTCAGAATGGGAGAAAATATTTGCAAATGAAGCAACTGACAGAGGATTAATCTCCAAAATTTACAAGCAGCTCATGCAGCTCAATATCAAAAAAACAAACAACCCAATCCAAAACTGGGCAGAAGACCTAAATAGACATTTCTCCAGAGAAGATATACAGACTGCCAACAAACACATGAAAGAATGCTCAACATCATTAATCATTAGAGAAATGCAAATCAAAACTACAATGAGATATCATCTCACACCAGTCAGAATGGCCATCATGAAAAGAATCTAGAAACAATAAATGCTGGAGAGGGTGTGGAGTAAAGGGAACACTCTTGCACTGCAGGTGGGAATGTAAATTGTTACAGCCAGTATGGAGAACAGTATGGAGGTTCCTTAAAAAACTACAAATAGAACTACCATACGACACAGCAATCCCACTACTGGGCATATACCCTGAGAAAGCCATAATTCAAAAAGAGTCATGTACCAATATGTTCATTGCAGCTCTCTTTACAATAGCCAGGAGATGGAAGCAACCTAGGTGTCCATCAACAGATGAATGGATAAACAAGATGTGGCACATATATACAATGGGATATTACTCAGCCATAAAAAGAAACGAAATTGAGTTATTTGTAGTGAGGTGGATGGACCTAGAGTCTGTCATACAGAGTGAAGTAAGTCAGAAAGAGAAAAACAAATACCGTATGCTAACACATACATATGGAATTTAAGAAAAACAAAATGTCATGAAGAACCTAGGGGTAAGACAGGAATAAAGACACAGACCTACTAGAGAATGGACTTGAGGATGTGTGGGGAGGGGGAAGAGTAAGCTGTGACAAAGTGAGAGAGTGGCATGGACATATATACACGACCAAACGTAAAATAGGTAGCTAGTGGGAAGCAGCCGCATAGCACAGGGAGATCAGCTCGGTGCTTTGTGACCACCTAGAGGGGTGGGATAGGCAGGGTGGGAGGGAGGGATAAGCAAGAGGGAAGAGATATGGGAACATATGTATATGTATAACTGATTCACTTTGTTATAAAGCAGAAACTAACACACCATTGTAAAGCAATTATACTCCAATAAAGATGTTAAAAAAAAAAAAATTCACCTAGTGCTCATGTTTCCAGTGGAGCGCACTGGTACTGCAGGTCATACAGATGATTACTTTTTATTATGACAAAGCTTATACCACTTTTAGGTACCTAGAAAGTACCTTCTCATTTAAAAATTTACTCAGGAGAATATATTTACTTCTATAACCAATTGGGTTTCTTTTACAAATATCATGGTGGTTGTAATTATTATTTTTATTATTTTATCAGTGTTTGGTAGTACAGAGGTTTAAACATTTCTGTCTTTGTATGGGATGTTAGAAGGTATTTGCTGGATTGACTTCAAAAGAATAAGAAAATAATTTTTTTATTTTAAAAGCATTTGTTAGAAGGTAAAATAAATAGGATTTTTAAATGCTTCATATTACGAAATTATTTAAAAGCGGCAATCTCATCAATAAGCATATATAATACTAAGAGAGCTATTAACTTCTCTTGGTAGTGGTTTTTGACCTTTTGCTGAACAAGTCCTTTTAAAATTTTCAAATGCCAGGATGAAGATTTATTAAGCTAACTGCAATTATATGCTACTTTTCATTTTATAATCTTATACCTGACTATCTGAAATATCTTAAATTACATATGATCACTGTTTCAATAACAAAATCAGCAATAGTACTTTTTGAAGAATAAGGGATCTAAAGGCTTATATGATTACAGAGGCCATAAGTTAACTAGCACACATGCCACTTTTCATATTACCACTCAGCTTTTGAGGCTCTCCTTATTGGCAAATCCTGGACTAGATTTTTATGACCCAGTCACACTCTTTGTTAACAGCTCCAAAGGCCATTTCATGGGAGATTTTAAAGACTGACTTACATGTTGCAGGCCTTAAAAGATTATGCATATTGGTTGTTTAAATAAATATTTATAGAACATCTAATAAATTCTAGGCACTGTTTTAGATTCTGCAGATGTAATAGTGAACAAAACAGATAAGAATCCTGGTACTCGTACCTTTTTTCTTTTTTTTTTTTTGGCTGTGTTGGGTCTTCGTTGCTGTGCGTGGACTTTCTCTAGTTGCGGCGAGCGGGGGCTACTCTTCGTTGCGGTGTGCCGGCTTCTCATTGTCATGGCTTCTCTTTGTTGCCCAGTACGGGCTTTAGGCGTGCGGGCTTCAGTAGTTGTGGCACACGGGCTTAGTTGCTCTGCGGTATTTGCTATCTTCCTGGACCAGGGCTCGAACCCATGTCCCCTTCGTTGGCAGGCAGAGTCTTAACCACTGCACCATCAGGGAAGTCCCTCATGTACCTTATAAACTACTTGCAGTGTGGTTTGGGTGGGAAATGAGTTTGGAGGAGACAGAAGACAAATAAAATAGGAAAAATTAGCCGTTGTTAAGTAGAGGCAGGGTTACAACCATAAATAGGATGATCTGGGAAGTCCTCACTGAGAAAGTGATATTTAAATAAAGATCGGAGGAAGGGCAGTTGTGAGCCATGTGCCTTTGGGGGCTAAACATTTCGAATAGAGAGTACAGCAAGTGCAAAGGCCCTGAGGTGGGAGCCAGCCTGGCTTATTTGAGGAACAGTGACGAGGCCAGTAAAACTGTTGGAGAGTGAGCAAGGCAGAGAGTAGTAGAAAAAGAGGTCAAGAGAGACAATGGGGAAACCAGACAGAGTGGGGGCTACTTTGTAGGCCATTGTAATGACCTTTGTCGTTACTCTTACTTTTTTATAGGAGCACTCTTGCTCCTGGGAGAGATACATGGAAATAGACAGCAAAGGCACAAGCAGGAGATCAGATAGGAAGGTATTGTTTTAATCCAGGTAAGTGAAGATGGTAGCTTGGAGCAATGTGGTAACCGTAGAGGGAAAGATTTTGGCCTAGGCAATTGGAAAGGTGAAGTTGCTGTTAACCACAATAGGGAAACGTTGAGAAAATTACTTTAGTCATTATACGTTTGAGATGCCTGTTCACATCTAAGTGAAATTTGAAGATGCAGCTGGATTGAGGAGACTAGAATTTTGGGAAGACATTGAGGCAAATTAAGCATCATCAGCACATAGGTAGTATTTAAAAACATGACACTGGATGAGATCATCAAGGGTAGTGAGTATTGAGAGAAAAAAAGAAGTCCAAGGACTGAGCCCTGGGGAACTAATGTTAAGAAGTGTTATGAGTGGCCAGAGAAGTAGGAGGCAAAGCAGGAGTGAAGCAAAGTGCTTTGAGGATGATCAGTTTTGTCGGATGCAACTGTTAGATAGATCAATAAGATGGGGACTGACAGTGACCACTAGGTTTAGCATTGGTAGGTAATTGATGACTGGTACTGCCTTTAAATCCAGCCAGGACAGACTTTTTCCCTCTGCCCTGCTCTGGCCCTCCTTAAGCCCTGCCCCTTTCCAGAACAGAAGAGTTCAAAGGGCCACCACCCCACCCTCCACTTGGAGCCCACCACTCCCCTTCTACACCATGCTTACTAGGTATCTGGAACTCCCGAATTCATAGCCCAAATACCCTCAGTGTGGCTTTCACAGTTTATTTCCTAGGTCTATCTGCCTGAAAAAGGACTGCACCAGAGCCATGCATATGCCCAGGTTTGAATTGGGGGCACTGCTAGTGGGAATTGGGTAAAGTGGGCAGTGTGGATGGAGCCTGGAGGTTGGGCTGGGATATTATCCCATGTGCAGGCGAGGCTTCTTGAGATGTGGGACAGAACTATAGACGGGAAAAGAAAGATACTAAGCCAGGGGCTGGTTCTTCTGCACTTGACATTCTGTCAAGAAACTTCAAGGAGTACAGAATTCTAAAGTAAGACCTGACCTTCAGAGTCATTATGAACATTCATGTAAGAAAGGTCAGAGGATAAGACATATTTTATTTAACACTGTATTAGCTCTATTTATGACTTTTAACTACTTAGACATACAGTTTTTGGGTCTCTTACCCCTGAGATCTGCAAATGCTTCTGATAGCCTTTTTGTTGAGCTGAACAGGAGCAATTTCATGGCCTATGGGGACAAATGCCTCATTGGAATGGGTTAAACAGAGAACGGGAGGAGAAGAATTAGAGATACTGAATAAAATGTTTTCAAGAATTTTTTGTAAAGGGATCTTGAAAAGGTAGCTGGCTTTCTTTGTTTTGTCTTGATTCATTGTCTTTTCTTCTAAGGTGGGAAAAATAATAACCAGGATGTTTGTACTCTAAAAAAAAGACTTACATTAGTTTTCTGGGGCTACCATAACAAAATGCCAGAGTGGGTGGCCTAAACAACAGAAATTAATTTTCTCACATTTCTGGAGACTAGATGTCCAAGATGAAGGTATTGGCAGGTTTTCTTTCTTCTAGGACCTCTCTTCTTCCCTTCTAGATGGCTGTCTTCTCACTGTGTCCTCACATGGCCTTTTCTCTGTGCATGTGTATATCTGATGTCTCTCCCTATGTCTCAGTCTCCTCTTATGAGGACATCAGTCAGATTGGATTAGAGCCCACCCTAACGGCCTCATTTCAAATTAATTACATTTTTAAAGTCCCTGTCTCCAGATACAGTCACATTCTGAAATAATGGAAGTTAGGGTTTCAATATATGAATTTTGGGTGGACACAATTTAATCTAAAATAGGGATCTCAAATATTCTAGAACATATGTATGTGGGACCCATCCCACCTTTGAAAAATGTTTGTGGCTTCTCAAAAGAGTTGACTGTAGTGTTTCCCAAACAAGTTCATTTCTGTCCTCCTTAAAGTAATGCAGCCTAGTATGAAGTAGTCAGTAATTGGTGATGTCTAATGGTATGCAGGTTGCTAAGTGATATGACCCAAATTATGCCTCCCTGCCCCCTCAACCCAATTCAAATTCATATGTTTAAGCCCTAACCCCCAATGTATTTGGAGTAAGGAAGTAATTAAGATTAAATGAGGTCATAAGGGTAGGGTCCTGATAGGATTACTGTTCTTTATAAGGAGAGTCATTAGAAAGATAACTCTCTTTCTCCCCTCAACATGAGGACACAGAGAGACGGTGGCTGTCTACAAGCCAGGAAGAGAGCTCTCACCAGAAACTGACCGTGCTGGAACCTTGAACTTACATTTCTAGCCTCCAGAACTATGAGAAAATTTCTGTTGTTTAAGCCACTAGTCTATGGTATTTTGTTATGGCAGCCTGAGCCAACTAAGACATTAAGATACACATGGACATCAATGTCAAAAAGCAAACAAACAAAGAAAAATAACAATCAAAAACTGGGCAGAAGATCTAAATAGACATTTCTCCAGAGAAGACATACAGATGGCCAACAGACAGATGAAAAGCTACTCAACATTACTAATTATTAGAGACATGCAAATCAAAACTACCATGAGGTATCTATCACCTCACACCAGTCAGAATGGCCGTCATCAAAAAGTCTACAAATAGGGGCTTCCCTGGTGGCACAGTGGTTAAGAATCTGCCTGCCAATGCAGGAGACACAGGTTTGAGCCCTGATCCGGGAAGATCCCACATGCTGTGGAGCAGCTAAGCCTGTGCGCCACAACTACTGAAGCCTGCGCACCCTAGAGCCCATGCTCTGCAACAGGAGAAGCCACCGCAATGAGAAGCCTGTGCACCACAATGAAGGCCCAATGCACCCCGTTTGCTGCAACTACAGAAAGCCTGCACACAGTGATGAAGGCCCAGTGCAGCCAAAAATAAATTAAATAAATAAATAAACAAATAAATTTATTAAAAAGAAAAGTCTACAAATAGTAAATGCTGGATAGGGTGTGGAGAAAAGGGAACTCTTCCTACAGTGTTGGTGGGAATGTGAATTGGTGCAGCCACTATGGAGAACAGTATGGAGGCTCCTTAAAAACTAAACACAGAGCTACCATACGACCCAGCAATCCCACTCCTGGACATATATCTGGAAAAGATGAAAACTCTAATTCGAAAAGGTAACATGCACCCTAGTGTTCACAGCGGCACTATTTACAACAGCCAAGACATGGAAGCAACCTTAGTGTCCGTTGACAGATGAATGGATAAAGAAGACGTGTTATATATACACAGTGGAATATTACTCAGCCATAAAAAGAATGAAATAATACTATTTGCAGCAACATGGATGGACCTAGAGATTATCATACTAAGTGAAGTAAGTCAGTCAGACAAAGACAAATATCATATGATATCACTTATATGTAGAATCTAAAAAAAAAGATACAAATGAACTTATTTACAAAACAAAAATAGGCTCACAGACATAGAAAATAATCTTGTGGTTACCAAAGGGGAAGGGGACAGGGAGAGGGATAAATTAGAAGTTTCGGATTCACAGAAAAAAAATTTTTTTTAAGTTCTATATACTTTAAAAGAAATATACAAACAATAATTCCTTAATATCACCAATACCTAGTCAATGTACATATTTCTGAGTTTGTCTCATCACTTTTTAAGTTACTTTGGTCAAATTAGGTTTAAAATAAGATCTGTACATGGCAATTGGTTGAGATGTCTTATATGTCTTGTTATCTCATTCCTACTCTTATTCTGTATTTACCTTGCAGTTTATTCATTGAGGTTATCAGGTGATCTCTGGATTTTGCTGATTGTATCCCCTGGTGTGTGGTTTAACATGTGCTCTTATCCCTTATATTTACTGTAAGCTTGTAGTATAATCTGTGGTGACCCAGATTCAGGTTATATTTTGCGGGTTGGTGGTGGTGGTGTGTTCTCTATTAGGAGGGATGTATTATCTTGTTTTCTCTATTTTTATGATGATAGTAGCCATTGATGCTTGGTTCTTTGCTTAATTTTATCCTTCTCAGGAGGTCCTCCAAAGGTAATCAATAAGGTATTTGTTGGTTGGTTTTCTTTTAATATAATTGAATGCTTCCGTATTTAAACATGTTGATGTGTCTCAGTTCATTGTGTTATTATGCTGTTAATACTCAAATGGTCCCATCTTTGGTTAGTGGGAGCCCCTTAAATTTGGCTCTCAAGTCCCTTTGACAGTGTCTTTCTAGGATGACAAGATATGACAGACTCATCTTACATATTTGCCTCCTCAGACTTCAGTTGGATATTTTCATAGTAGAATGGGAAAAACGAAAGTCAGAAAACATTTTATGCTTGAGGGTAATGGTTATTTTAAAGAATGCAAGGCTGTTTAAAACACTGTTCAAAAACATCTTTTGTTATAGAAAAATATAAAAAGTAAGCTTTGTGTATTTGTGTATCCTTGCTAACCAAATGATATTGTCTCAATCTCTTTTTAATAATCAAAATCTCATTATCAGAAGGCTAGAAACTATACCAAAGCAGTCAAACATCCCTTCATCAAATTATTCTTGCATTGCATGTATTTATTATGTGTGGATTTCTGAACCTATATGAAAACAGATTTATCTTTCAGTTCACAGTCATACCCAAGGAATGGCAAACAAACACGCTTTTCTCTTTAATCTCTCTTGTGCATTCTTCTCCCCCTTGTAGTTTAGACTTCTGTTTTTGTAGGAAATGAAAAGTCAGGTATGTTATCATGACTTTTTTTTTTTTTTTCTGGTACGCGGGCCTCTCACTGCTGTGGCCTCTCCCGTTGCGGAGCACAGGCTCCGGACGCGCAGGCTCAGTGGCCATGACTCACGGGCCCAGCCGCTCCGCGGCACGTGGGATCCTCCCGGACCGGAACACGAACCCGTGTCCCCTGCATCGGCAGGCGGACTCTCAACCACTGCGCCACCAGGGAAGCCCATGGGAGTGATTTTATGATACATGGATTAAGAAGCAATTTCTCCTTTTCTTGTCTTTGTAAACCTATTGTGCAGGCAGGATTCCAAGATGGCACTCAAGATACTTGCCCCCTGTTTATTCCCATGATTAAATTTTTATATGGACAGTTGACTTTAAGAAAGGGAGTTGTGTTCTGTTGCTTCATTAGCCTGATTTAATCGTGTAAGTGTTCAACTAGGGACCTCTTTCTGGAGTAAAAGATTAAACTGATGGGACCTCTTACTTTTTAAAATAAACTGCTTTATTAAAATATTTGTTATATAGAATAAAATTTATTCATTATCAGTCTACAGTTTGTTTTTTAATATATTTATAGAGTTGTACAACCATCACTATACTCCAATTTTATAACTTTGCCGTCACCTCAAAAATCTCCCCTGTGCCCACTTGCAAATTGGCGGCTTCTTAACATTCCTGTGCAAAATTCTGTTAGAATTTGGTGGATTATTATTTTTTCAATGTGTCTCCTGCCATTGTTGGGTGCAGTGTTTTGTATACGTCAATTAGATGCTTTTTTAAAAAAAATAATTAATTAATTTATGTTTGGCTGTGTTGGGTCTTCATTGCTACGTGGGCTGTCTCTAGTTGCGATGAGTGGGGGCTACTCTTCGTTGTGGTGCACGGGCTTCTCATTGCGGTGGCTTGTTTTGTTGCGGAGCACGGGCTCTAGGCGCACGGGCTTCAGTAGTTGTGGCACACGGGCTCAGTAGTTGTGGCTTGTGGGCTCTAGAGCGCAGCCTCAGTAGTTGTGGTGCACAGGCTTAGTTGCTACATGGCATGTGGGATCTTCCTGGACCAGGGCTCGAACCCATGTCCCCCACATTGGCAGGTGAATTCTTAACCATTGCACCACCAGGGAAGTCCCTGGTGGACTATTTTTAAATTTATTGTTACATTGAATTTGTTGCATTTCATCAGAATTTTGCAGCTTTTTAAATTAAGAAGATCATCCTATAATTCTCTTTTTGTTTTGTTATTGTCAGATTTGGGCACAGATTAGCTTTACATATTTTTTTTTCATGCTCTAGATCAAATTTTGTTAAAATTTTTAAAAAATTAAAGTTAGTTTAGTATAATTTTCATCAGTACACCATAGAATAATGTTTATTATTATAATTTAGAATGTGTTCATTATCACATTTTTGTAATGATAATCATATTATTATTTCACATTATATATTGTATTAGCACATTATTATTATGTAGTTATATCACGTTATTTTTTTTTTTGGTTTTTATATCTTTTTATTCTAGAGATATAAGAAGTATGTCTCTTTTATATTTGTGGGTTTTGCTCCCAACTTTACTCTAATTTGTTAATTGTACAATATTTTAATTTCCAATTCATTATGTAGTTTTCATCTTTAGAAACTCCTCCCTCTAATCTTCCCCATAGTTGCTTTTTTATTATTGTACTACTTTTTGTTCTCTATAATTAGGCTATTTATTTCTGTTACTTCCAATTTAATAGAAAATACATGAGTTAATCTCTAGCACAGAATTTACAGATCTTGTAAAATGTTTTACTAACATATTTATAATTTTCATTTTCTTAATTTTTAGATGGTATGTTTGTCATTTTCTCTCTGACTCAATTCTAATTGTGCAGAGAATTTTTAAAAATATCTTGAAAGTTTGTTTTAAAGTCTCTAGGTGATATGGATATTCAGTTTAAAATGTCATTAATTTTTACCATCAAGAAGGCTGTTCATGTAGTTTCTAAATTTTGAAAGTCTGATATTCTTGTAGCTTACTACACCTTCAGTCTGCGGTAATGTCCCATGGATGCTCTAGAAGATGTGGTCTATATAAGTTACCAAATTTACTATGTATTGCCTGAGTCAAACTGAGTTCTTTAACTGCAGGTCCCTTTCTGTTGTTTTGTTTTCTTACTGTCTGTTAGGTAGCATGCTAAAGTTTCCCAACTCCTGTTGATTTCCTTTATTACTTAAGATATTTTTTAGTTACTATATTGGGATATCAAGGTTTATATCTTAATACTTTAATATAAAGAACAGAAGTGTAAAAGGTAAAGATTATACCTTTTATCACTATAAAATGATTACCTTTGACGTATGACTTTAGCCATTTATTTAGAATATTTTGTCTTTTTTCTCTTTTAAAATTTAGGAGTGCTTTATAACTAACAAATACATTTTTGTTTGTTTTACCCAATACAAACTAGATATCCTTGCCTTTTTTAAAAAAATGGGAGCTTAATCCATGTATATTATTGTTACTATAATCAATATACTTAGCCATATGCTTGCTCTCTTGCTAGTTCCCTTATTTTTTCTCCATTTCTCTATTATGTTTTAATTCTTTTACATTCAATAGTAACTTAGAAAACAGATGCTTTTAGTATCTAAATTTAGTGATTAACTTTAAGATTACCAAATCCTTAAAATTCTTTTTCTAACTATTAAAAACAATAACAATATAACTTCTGATTCTATGATCCCAGAGAAATTTCGCAGAAATTCCTTGCACTACCCTAGTTTCCAGAATTTAATTTTTATCTTTCTGTCACAACTTGTTATTATACATTTAAAAGTACAGTGTTTATTTCTTAAGAAAACGTTTTTTGTGTTCAACTTCGTAATTTTGCTTATAGTAGTTATTTCCCACTAGCTCGTTTTGATGTGTCCAGACTTTTCATTAAGTTACTTACTTTGGTTCTGCAATACCTTTTAAAGCCTAAACAATAAAACAGTACAAACGCCTCTTTTAAAGGCATTTTGAAATACCTTTTAAAGCCTAAGCAATAAAACAGCACAAATGCCACTCAATCTATGAAACTTTCTCCACTTGGGAACAGTTTTATATGGAAACAATAAAACAACACTTTTATGAGATTAAATACTTACTGCTTTGATGTTAGTGAAGGTATATTATAAAATTTTGTTGAATAAAAGAAGATTCGGTGCTTATTGACACCTTTAAGAAACATCATATAGGGTTCATTTAGATCCCTACAGGAAAACTCAGCAGTCCAAGATAAGATTTATGCTGCTTTGAGGAACCAAAACTGTGGTGAGAGATTACTTTCGGATGCTCTTCTGCATTGCAGTTCATAATTCACATCATTCCTCTAGAGTTCTAGTCATAGGTATCTCTTCCCCATACTTCATCCTTTTGTGAGTTTTGTTTGAAGGGTTAATGACACCTTCTTCGAACATCTAGCATCTTGTTGGGACTCTCCAGACTCAAGCTGAAAAGAGTGGCATAGCCTGGCTAACAAATCTTAGCAGATGCACACAGAATTGTTCCCCCTTACTTCCCTCAGTCCAGGATGATGGGACTTTCTTACATGTTCATCAGCCATGATAAAACCATAGATCGTTATTTTCCTAATTAGCCATTAATAACAGTTAACTCTAATGACAATGCAGTCTCAGAGTTTGGAAAATATATTGTTGACAATGAAATCTAATGAAAACAAGATGGCTTCTTATATTTTATAAAAGGTGATAATCTTACTGATAGAATTACTGCCACTCATGCCAGATGGTAGGTTCCTTTAACTTTGTTTTGTTCTAGTTCCAATTCCTAAACTATATAATATCCTAATGGGTAGAAATGTCTGGAACTAGAGAGTGAATTATAGTAATTTTTATTTATTTATTATTATTTTTTTTTTTTTTTGGTACGTGGGCCTTTTACTCTTGTGGCCTCTCTCGTTGCGGAGCACAGGCTCCGGACGCGCAGGCTCAGCGGCCATGGCTCACGGGCCCAGCCGCTCCGCGGCATGTGGGATCTTCCCGGACCGGGGCATGAACCTGTGTCCCCTGCATCGGCAGGCGGACTCTCAACCACTGCGCCACCAGGGAAGCCCTATAGTAATTTTTAAATAAGCGAGGTCCTGAAATACCTAAAGGCGGATAGTAAGAAATTTCATTGCATCATTTATAGCAAAAACTTTCTTATAACAGATGCCATGGATGCTGGGATAAATCAATGCAAGCAGATTGATTTTTCTTAGGTCTTTAAATGTTTAAGCCAGCACCTGGCCTTTGTAATGTCTCTGGTTGTAGGTAATAGCTGGGAATTTCAGGTGAAGGATTACAGCTTCTGGGTTAGTTGTGCTACCCCAATTATCCATTGGATGTGCTTGAAAATGCCAGTCTTAAATGTATTCATGGGATTCGGAAGGAATACTTCTTTGCCTGATATCTTGTGGTTTAGCTTTAGTACTTGCTGTAGTCAGTCTATTTCTTTGAAATATTGAGCTGTCTGACAGCTTAAAATCCTAAGTTTCCTTTAAACTTGAGCCTGGCTTTGGAGCCTGGCTTTGGAGGAGAAAAGGGGTGATGTGGGGGTGGATTTTATGTAAGGCTCTCCAAAGAGAATTCGCTGAAGTGCTTTTGCTGGCAGGACACAGGCAAGGCTAGAAAGCTGCTTCCTCTCAGTTTTTCTTGGGGTTTTGCCCTTAGCCTAGTCAGATAACTTACGTCAGGGCCACAGGGGTCTCTTGCTGGGCCTTGTTGAAGTCATCATTTTCCTTCCATGAAGAAACATGGAAAAGACCCAAATGCAACGTCCAGATTTTGTTAAGCCTCTTGAATATCAGGAAAAAGTCTTGATGCTCTTATACCGTTAATTCCCACCTAGATGTTTATTTCTCTTCGAAGTTGGAGGACTTAGTTTTTATAAACATCTCTTTTTTTAACGATTTTTCTTTTTTTTAATTTAAAATTTTCTTTTTTATTTTTTGGCTGCGTTGGGTCTTTGTTGCTGCGCGTGGGCTTTCTCTAGTTGCGGCAAACAGGGTCTACTCTTCGTTGCAGTGCGTGGGGCTTATTATGGCGGCTTCTCTTGTTGCGGAACGTGGGCTCTAGGGCACGTGGGCTTTAGTAGTTGTGGCTTGCAGGCTCTAGAGCGCAGGCTCAGTAGTTGTGGTGCATGGGCTTAGTTTACCGCGGCATGTGGGTTCTTCCCAGACCAGGGATCGAACCTGTGTCCCCTGCATTGGCAGGCAGATTCTTAACCACTGTGCCACCAGGGAAGTCCCTATAAACATCTCTTGCTCAAATGTTACCTAATAAGATTTCTTTCCTTGTGAATGCGGTTGGTTACCACAGATGTATTGAAAGTATATTCTGTGGAGAATACTAGCCTACCACTGAATCATTATCTCCAGGTTAAACGTAAACATTTAAACAAGCACTAAGAATTAAAATGAAGACAGCAGTAGGCAGTGGAGACGTGGGGTTAGCCCTAGATCTCTTGCCTAATTCTGAGCACATTTCCTCTACACACTGTTTCATCCATACGTTGGGATTAGCTTTACCTGCCTCTACTTACCTCAGAGATCCAGTGAGATAAGAGTTCTGACGTTGCTTATGAATTACAGAGCCAACTCCACATACAGATTTTATCATCAGTATAAATATATTTAACGTAGACCTTTTAAAACTTGAAAATGTTATCATAATTATCAATGAAGAATGAGACGCTTGCTAGAATTTGAAGGCATATGTCAAAAAACAAATATACAGAGAAAGAGCTCTTCAGAGACCCTAGTGGAAGAGACAATATCTGAGCTTTAAAAAAGTCTTGACCTGAAAAGTACAGAGAAAGTGAGAGTGAGCATTCCAGATTAAGAAAATCTAGTGTGAAGAAGTGTAGGGCAGGAATGGGCATGGCATGTTCAGGAAATGGAGAGGAAGTGATGTTCATTTTAGATTAAATTCCCCTTTATTACAAGTGTAAAGATGAAAACTTGAAGAGAATGACAATATTCTGAACTTTTATTCCATAGTAATAAGAAAAGGCTCATATAGCTTGCATCTGAATTAATTTAGAATTAGCAGGTTTAGCAGTAATTTAAGAGGAAACTAAGTACTTAAGGGCTCAGAAGGATACAAAGTAAAATTAGCATCATTTTTCTTGCTTCCATTAGAGAAGACTTCCTGGAGAAAGGGATTTTAGAAGAGAGTGGTAAAAGTGGATTTGTAGAAAGGTTGAAATCAAAAAACAATGCCCTCTATATAGGGGGGATTTGGCAATAGCTGATTAGATGGTATGACCAAAAGTTAGGTCTGAACTGCAGTCTTTAAAGAGGCACATTAAAGGTACAAGGAATGCTGATTTGGATTCATTCTCCATTCATCTTGGTTCATCTTCCCCGATGGTCCCAGAGTCACATGAAAACCTGCAGGCAAAAGGTTTGCTACCTTTCACCTGTTCTGCTCTCTGAAGTTCCCTGCTACCCGGAAATATGGGGCTTGTGTTTTGCTTGAGACTTTCCATGCTCTGATCCATACCCGTCTCTCTCCTGTTTCTTCCTATTTCCTCCCAAAAGGAGCTCTCTATTTCAGATAAGACTCCTGATCATTTCCTAGCATGTTGCTTTCCCTGTCTTTTCTTTCTAACTTTCTCCCATCAAGAGTATCTTTTCCTCCCCTTTCAGCCATATGAGCTCAATCTGCTTTTAAAATCCAAGGCTTCAGACATCACCTTTCCTCCTAACATCACTGACTCGTTTTTTGGTTATCATTTAGGATGTATGTATTTCCTTGTGTTGCTATATTTGTTTGTCTTGCACTGTCTTTCTCTTGCTAGATTGAGAACATTGTAAAGGTGCCATGTGTTGTAACTTACCTCACATTGCTTGGGTTCTCTGCAAATGTGGTTGGTGATGACATTATAGACTAATGGTCCATATGAATTTGACTCATAGTCTTGTATAGACTAATGGTTTGCTCTTGTGTGTTTGTTCATTTTCAATGGAAAACCAGATCTGGCTAAACGTGTACAACATCCTGAACGTGAAAATCAGAGCCAGGTAAATGTGTAGAAACTGCTAAAGTGTAAGCTTTGTGTAAGAGCAGAGAGTTTTTAATTTGCTTAAGCACCATATCTCTAGCTCTTACTATCAGGCTCAAATGTGGTACTTAATACATATTTGTTGAATGGATGCTGGTTTAATTTACTTAAGCTGTAGGTCTTAATTTGGTATTTTAAAATATCTTTAGAATATTGTCTCAAAAAACAGGATCATTGTCTCCCTAGTGCATGAAGGATAATATACAGAATCTCATCATCTTATCTGAGGAGAAGAAAACCTTGTTTTATATTCTGTTTTGTCATTTCTTTTTTTTTTTTTTTAATTTATTTTTTTGGCTGCGTTGGGTCTTCATTGCTGCGTGCGGGATATCTCTAGTTGCAGTGAGCCAGGGCTACTATTTGTTGTGTTGCGCGGGCTTCTCATTGCGGTGACTTCTCTTGTTGCAGAGCATGGGCTCTAGGCCCACAGTCTCAGTAGTTGTGGCTCGTGGGCTCTAGAGTGCAGGCTCAGTAGTTGTGGTGCACGGGCTTAGTTGCTCTGCGGCATGTGGGATCTTCCCGGACCAGGGATGGAACCTGTGTCCCCTGTGTTGGTTAAGGGGGAATCTTAACCGCTGCGCCATCAGGGAAGTCCCTGTTGTTTCTTTCTCTTTTTCTTTCTTTTTTTCCCCAGAAGAGGACAGAGGAAATAAGATGGGAAATCATATTTGGTATAACCTAGATTGGAAAAATCTCAGGAAAGATTACCCTCCAAGATTTATGTTAAACTTTTCAAGTGTTTATTGAAGGGCTGCTGCAGTCTTTTATCTACATTGACACTTTATGGTAAATGTTGTACTTATCCTACCCTCCATGTTTCTTTCTATGGCAGCTTACCTGGTACTATTCAGAAGCTGAGAAAAATGCTAAAGATTAGGACCTTCAGTTGTTCACTTTTGACAAGGCTTAAGGAATAGGGGTGAAGGAGCAGTTGTGTGAGATCACTGACACTTTTCTTTTTTCTCTTTTCTTCTGCCTTCAGCTCAAGCCAGGGCAGAACAGCTGCAGGGACAGTGACAGTGAAAGTGCCAGTGGAGAATCCAAGGGCTTCCACAGGAGCAGCTCTCGGGAAAGGCTCAGCGATGTAAGTTAAAAAAAAAACAAACTAAACTAAACAAAACCACCAGGTCACACATCCCTTGGGTCGATTTCAATTTTCCAACACTCTCATCCCTTCACATCACTTTGTAAATATCCAAGCATTATTACACTTCATCCTTTCTTTTTTTTTTTTTTTTTTTTTTTCGCGGTACGCGGGCCTCTCACTGTTGTGGCCTCTCCCATTCAGAGCACAGGCTCCGGACGCGCAGGCTCAGTGGCCATGGCTCACGGGCCCAGCCACTCCGTGGCATGTGGGATCTTCCCGGACCGGGGCACAAACCCATGTCCCCTGCATCGACAGGCAGACTCTCAACCACTGCGCCCCCAGGGAAGCCCCACTTCATCCTTTCTTGGTATATAAACATTTGAGCATTGCTTTGTAGTGTCATTCTGTTTTCTGGTTTGACCTAATATGTGTTTTAACAAATTATAAGGTTGGTGGGAGTATTTGTCAGCTTAAAAAAATAGATTACAAAAGGAAGTGATAATACTTTTAATATCAGTGTTACAAATGAAAGAAGTAGTCTGGCAGCGCTACAACTGGGAGATAACATATTTAACTATGGGCTTTTTGTCATTTCTTCATGCATGAGCTTGGTTAACAACCTTTTTTTTTATTATTATTATTTTATTTTATTCCTGCTGGAAGGGATGACTAACCAGCCACTTAAAGAGAAGGAATTAAATTTCCTGACTGATGTCTGGAGGAAAAACCCTCATGAGCACACACCATACCTCTTAAGGAGGTCTGTCAGCCTTCTAGACCTGGCTCTAACCACTCTCCAGCCTCCTGTGCACCAGGCTGAGAACCATCTGGCCCTCTTTGGGCCCTCTTGCATTCTTCCCTAATGTGTTATATAACAGGATTCTTGACCCATCTTTGCACCTGAGGGCAACATTTTAAAACTTTCTTTTAAAATAGAACAAGTAGGGAGCAATTATTATTAGTGATAACTGAGAAAGGAACATTAACATATTGAGACAGTACTCTTTTTTTCCACAATTTTTTTGGTTTATTTGCAAAAGAATTTATTATTAGCTGAAGAAAATAATTCCACTGTTGATAAAAAAATAATTTGGGTAGCCATTGAAGAACATTCTCAGAAATAATACCATTTTCCCTTTTGTGATTAGCATACTCAATTTGGGAAATTTTGTTTTTCTCTTCGCTTCCATTCTCTTCTCTTCTCTTCCTTTCCCCTCTCCCTCTCTCCTCCCTGCCATCCTTCCTCCCTCCCTCCCTTCCTTCTTCCCAGCTATAGATTACCCTTCAGTCACCACAGGTGGTGACTTCAGGATTCTAAGCATCTTTCTTTTTTCTTTTTAAATTGAGTTATAATTAATATACAGTATTACATTAGTTTCAGGTGTACAACATAGTGATTCAGTATTTTTATACATTATGAAATGATGACCACAATAATCTAGTTTTCATCCATCACCATACGAATTTGTTACGGTGTCATTGACTATATTCCCTATCTGCACATTACATCCCCGTGATGTATTTGTCTTATAACTGGAAGTCTGTTCCTCTTAATTCCCTTCACTGATCTTGTCTGCCCAGCACCCCCCCACAGCCACCTCACTCCTCTTTGGCAACCACTGGTTTGTTCTCCATATCTATGAGTCTGTTTCTGTTCTGTTTTGTTTGTTCATTTGTTTTGTAGATTTCACATATAAGTGAAATCATATGGTACTCATTTTTCTCTGTCTGACTTATTTCATTTAGCATGACACCCTCCCATCCGTTCATGTTGCTGCCAGTGACTAGAATTCATTCTTTTTTATAGCTGAGAAATCTTCCATTGTGTGTGTGTGTCTGTGTATCACATCTTCTGTATTCATTTATCTGTTGATGAACATTTAGGTTGCTTCCATATCTTAGCTGTTGTATATAGTGCTGCAGTGAATGTTAGGGGTACATAGATGTTTTTGAATTAGTGTTTTTGTTTTCTTTGGATAAATACCCAGAAGTAGAGTTGCTGGATCATATGGTAGTTTTATTTTTAGTTTTTTGAGGGATCTCCATACTGTTTTCCATAGCAGCTGCACAAATTTACATTCCCACCAGTAGTGCACAGTGCTTCCCTTTTCTCCACATTCTCACCAACACTTGTTTCTTGTCTTTTTGAGACTAGCCATTCTGACAAGTATGAGGTGGTATCTCATTGTGGTTTTGATTTGCATGTCCCTGATGATTAGTGATGTTAAGCATCTTTCATGTGCCTGTTGGCCATCTGTATGTCTTCTTTGGGAAATGTCTATTTAGGTTCTCTGCCTATTTTTTAATCAGGTTGGTAATTGTTTTGATATTGAGTTATATGAGTTCTTTATACATTTTGGATACCAGTCCCTTATCAGAGACATCATTTGCAAATATCTTCTCCCATTCAGTAGGTTACCTTTTTGTTTTGTTGATAGTTTCCTTCACTGTGCAAAAAGCTTTTTAGTTTGATGTAGTCCCATTTGTTTATTTTTGCTCTTTTTTGTTGCCCTTGCCTGAGGAGGTATGTCCAAAAAAAAAAAAAAACATGCTAAGACTAATTTCAAAGAGATTACCACCTGTGTTTTCTTCTAGGAATGTTATGGTTTCAGGTGTTATATTTAAGTTTTTAATCCATTCTGAGTTTATTTTTCTATACAGTGTGAGAAAGCAGTGCAGTTTCATTCTTTTGCATGTTGCTGTCCCGTTTTCCTAACACTATTTATTAAAGAAACTGTCTTTTCCCTATCATATATTCTTGCCTCCTTTGTCATAGATTAATTGACCATATGAGTGTGGATTTATTTCTGGAATCTCTGTTCCATTGACCCATGTGTCTGTTTTTGTGCTAGTACCATACTGTGTTGATTACTGTAGCTTTGTAGTATACTTTCAAGTCTGGGGGCATGATACCTTCAGCTTTGTTCTTCTTTCTCAGTAGAGGCATATAGACCAATAGAATAGAATTGAAAGTTCATAAATAAACCCATATATCTATGGCCAAGTAATTTTTGTTGTTGTTGTTGTTTTTTGTGGTATGTGGGCCTCTCACTGTTGTGGCCTCTTCCGCTGCGGAGCACAGGCTCTGGACGCGTAAACTCAGCGGCCATGGCTCACGGGCCCAGCCGCTCCGTGGCATGTGGGATCCTCCCGGACCGGGGCACGAACCCATGTCCCCTGCATCAGCAAGCGGACTCTCAACCACTGCGCCACCAGGGAAGCCCTGGCCAAGTAATTTTTGACACAAGTTTTACATCCATTCAATTGGGAAAGAATTTTCTCTTCAACAGGTGGTGCTGGGACAACTGGTTTTTCCCATGCAAAAGAATGAAGTTGGGCCCCTACATCACACCATGTACAAAAATTAACTCAAAATGAATAAATGGGGCTTCCCTGGTGGCGCAGTGGTTGAGAGTCCGCCTGCCGATGCAGGGGACACGAGTTCGTGCCCCAGTCCGGGAAGATCCCACATGCTGCGGAGCGGCTGGGCCCGTGAGCCAGGGCCGCTGGGCCTGTGCGTCCGGAGCCTGTGCTCCGCAACGGGAGAGGCCACAAGAGTGAGAGGCCCGCGTAACGCAAAAAAAAAAAAAGAATAAATGACCTAAGTATAAGAGCTAAAGCCATAGAATTCTTAGAAGAAAACATGTGGGCAAATCTTCATGACCTTGAATTTGGCAGTGGATTTTTAGATGTGACATCAAAAGCACAAGCAACAAAAGAGAAAATACATACGTTGGACTTCATCAAAATTAAATACTTTTGTGCATCAATGGGCATTATCAAGAAAGTGAAAAGAAAAGCTACAGAATGGGAGAAAAATATTTGAAAATCATATAACTGATAAGTGTTTAATATCCAGAATATGTAAAAAGCTCCTAAACTCAAGAACAAAAAGATAAACAACAGAATTCAAAAATGGGCAAAGGGCTTGAATTGACATTTATGCAAAGAAGATATACAAATGACCAATAAGCGCATGAAACATGCTCATCATTATAGTCCTTAGGGAAATGCAAACCAAAACCATAATGAGATATCACTTCACAGCTACTAGGATAGTTATAATTTTAAAGAATGGAAACTAACAAGTTGGCATGAATATAGAGAAATTGAAGCCCTTGTACATGCTGGTGGGAATGTAAAATGTTGCAGCCACTGTGGAAAACAGCTTGGCAGTTCCTCAGAAAGCTAAACAGAGAATTACCATACACCTCACCAATTCCAATTTTAGGTATATACCCAAACACCAGGTACTTAAAGAGATACTTATATGCCAGTTTTCATTGTAGTATCATTTATAATAACCAAAAAATAGAAACATCCCAAGTGTCCATCAGCAGGTGAATGGATGAACAAAAAGTGGCATATATGGACACTAGAATATTAGCCATAAAAAGGAATTAAGTTCAAACCTTGAAAACGTTATGCTAAGTGAAATAATCTAGACATTAAAGGATAAATATTGTCTGATTCCACTTACATGAGGTATCGAGAATATATCAAGAATATGCAAATTCCTAGAGACAGAAGGTAGAAAGGGAGTTACCAGGGACTAGTGGTAGGGGTGGGAGACTGTGAGAGATGGGAGTTATTGTTTAATCGTAACAGAATTTTTGTTTGTGATGATGAAATAGTCTTGGAAATAGTTTTGATGATTGCATAGCATTGTGAATGTAATTAATGCCACTGAATTGTATACTTAAAAATGGTTAAAATGTTAACTTTATTGTATATATATATTTATTTTACCATAATAAAAAATTTGAAAAATATTAGGGCTGTAACAATCTTGCCAATCTCGTGTCAAGCCAATCTGTGTCAAGCCAATCTGATCTACTTTGAGTTTATATTGCTTATCATTAAAATTCATATTTCTTGCAACACTATTAAAAGATTAAAGAAGGAGAAATGACACACATAAAAAAAAGGAAAGGAAGAAAAAGAAGTAGTTGGCTTTTAGTGAGTTGTTTCAGTCACTATTTCCTGCACGTGAGCAGTTGTGAGGTTGCAGAGTCTTACCTCAGGGCCAATGCAATCTAAAATCTTCTGAGATGAAAGCCTTTGACAAGTCAAGCCACAAAACGACTCTTTTGGATATCAGGGCAACATCTCCCCACACAATATTTTAAAGAATAAAGATGCTTCCATTTTTTCTTAAAAGAGAATTAGTAATTAATTACTTTAATGACTATCAGAAAATGAAGAGGTGGAGTTTGTTAAAATATCTCCATGTCTCTCATCACCATGCTTGTGCTTTCACTACTTTCTTGAACATATGGAAAATAGTTATTATTAACCATTTTAATGCCCTTAATCTACTAATTGTGTCATTTCTGAGTCTGTTTCTATTGATTGGTTTTTCTCCTCCTTATGGATTGTATTTTTCTGGCTTTTTTGCATGCCTGACACTTTTTTGGGGGGGATGCCAAATATTGTGAAGTTTTTTTTGTTGAGTGCTGGGTATTTTGGGTTTCCATAAATATTCTTAAGCTTTATTCTGGGCTACTATTATGCCACTTGGAAATAATATTTTGATTTTTTTCTGAGGTTTATATTTATGCTTTTCTGGGTGGAACATTCAGAACAGCCTTTAGCCTAAAGCTCATTTTTCCCCAGTACTGAATACTCTGCCTAACTCCTGATGTGTTACAAGGTTTCTCCACTCTGGCTGGTGGGAATACCAGTTGTTCCCTGTCCTCTGTGACTCTGGCATTCGTTCTACCTGCTCCTTTTCAGTGGTCATTTCCCTTGCCTTGGGTACTTTTCACCCACAGATGTGCTGATACGGACTCAGGTGAAGATGAGAGGGAAGCCTTCTGCAGGTTTCCTGATTCTCTCACTGTGAGCCTCTCTTTTCTCCCATCCTCTGCTTTGCAAATTACAGCTGACTTGGCTTCCTCTTACTATCAACTCTGTCTTCTCAACTTAGGGATGCTTCTGGGATCCACCTGGGTTACCCCCAACCACCCGACTATGGCATGAAAACTCTCTTCAGACAGCAAGCTGGGGCAACTGTAAAATTTATTTCATTTGCTTTCTGTCTCTCTAAGATCACAGCACTGCCTATTGCCCAACTTCTAAAAAACCTTTTTTTCCCACACATTTTGTCTGGTTTTTTAGTTGCTTAAGGTGTTAGACTGAATTTGATTCCTGTTAGTCCAGGTTGCCCACTCTGGATTTTCAGCTGAGATAAAACTCCCTTTAAGTCTTCCACTCACTTTAGTGATATTTTTAGGAGCTGTGGCAGTTAAGACTTACTCTCAAGTGCAGCTAATCAAGATTACTGTATTATTCCAGCTTTTTTTTTTTTTTTTTTTTTTTTAAACTGGACAGGCAAAAAGAGTAAGAATGAAGAATTCCAGTGTGGCTGGGAATTTGACTCATGGGTGAAGCTTAAAACCAAATGTGCTTGGTTTTTCTAAATTACATATCCCCAAACTACATTGCCAGGAGGGAATAATAGTTTACGAGGACTCTCACATTGATCAAGGAGACATAGTAACTTGTTTAGATTAGTCACTAAGGAAAAAGTTAAGGGAAATAATTGAATATGTAAATATTCATAGTGAGTTATTCAAGGGGGAAAATATTGCTTCTGACTTATACAGAATTTTGTAAGTGAGGAAGTTTTCAAAACTCAGGGCCTAAAGTTAGTAAATAAAAGCCTCAAATTTTGAAGTGATCATAGGCATTCATTACAAACACACCAAGTTTTAACAGCTATTTTGCTATTTATTATCCATGTGACCTTGAGCAAAAAACTTGATCTTTCCAAGCCTTGGTTTCTTTACCTGTGAAATGGGGGTCGTTTCATCTACCTTGTTAGGTTTCTTTTAAAAGATTACCTGGTACTGTGTGTTTGAATCACGTAACCGTTCTTGGCGTACCCAGTGTGCTCATAAGTATTTATTCCCTTTCTTTCTGCATCAGATTCACACCTACCCTAGGAGCCTTCTCTACCCTTTCTGATTTGAATTCCCTGGCAGTGGTCAATTCGACAAGACCTGCTTATCTCAATCATGACAAACACCGTTCTTCCTCCCAAATAAAATCCTCATTATTCTATGTCTCCTTACCTATTTTTCTCAAACTTGAACTCCCTCTCTTATTTCCTTGCCTCCGTATTGGATCCCAGAGCTAGTATCTTCAAAATCGAGCCCTGTTCCTTCCTCTGTCTTACTTATCCTGTTTACTTCGTCACTCTGCTTTATTTACTGACTTTATTTCTGAAGAGGCCTTTGGCTATGATTATCCTCTCCTTGACATGACTGGTGCTTCAGATGCCCTCATCATTTCTTACACAGATGATTCCTGTGGCCTCTCAGTGATGTAATCTGACGCATCTCTGTTTCCTTTGCCCTGTACTCGATAAAGCTTCCACAGTTGTTTATCTAAGAGTCAGAGCTCACTATTAAACTTTCTTCTTTAAGATCCTTTGCAGGCACGCTCCTGAGGTTATAAGCGGAGCCCTCCACTAGGACATATGAAGCTACCTCTTCATCCTCCCTCTCTCCCTCTACTTCCCAATGGTTTCTACCTATACTTGTTCCTTCTGGACCGCTCTTTTTTTTTTTTTTTTTTCCTTAAATAATATAAACTTTCAAATTTTCCTATTTTTGTTTCTTTTGTCTCCTTCTTTTTTTTTTCTCTCTTTTCCTTCTGCAGTTCCTATGTCACTTCCTCTAGCAAACTCTTCCTACCACCCTGTGGAAGTAAACATTTTTAATGCTTTATTCAGATAACTACCTGTATATGACTCTAGTGTCTCTCTCTGAAAGAATTTTGCATCAGGATTTTAATTATGAAAAGGCAGACACATATTTCATACTTGTAAAACTTTCAAGATGTTGAAGGAATTGAAGCATTTCAGAAATTAGGTGGAAAGGGATTGAACTCTAGTAAGTGTTGTGCTGCACAGTTCCCTAATATTATTTTTCTGTAGCTCTTTAGTCCACTTAGTATCACAGTTGAGGCGTTTCTTCTGCTGCTTCTTGAGACACCCCTTCTACCTCGAATCTCCCAAGTTTGGGGGGCTTTATTGATTTATCTATGCCACTGTGCCATTATCCACCCATCTATGCAGGCATCTTTCCTAGCCTCCTTTTTCTCACCTAACACCCAAACATTTATTGTTAGGTTTACTAGTTACTGTTAAGGAAGAAGTAGACAAAGGACACACCATCAATGAACTTCCCTTTATTTAAGAAGAAAATCTAATCCAGACCTGTGACAGACTCTTGATATTCTGTTTCTCCTTTCTTTTCTTTTTCTGTTTTTGCCGTATTTTCATTTTCCCTACCAGTTTGTTTATGCCTTTTGCCTTTCCTGTATCATGTTTTTATGTGTTTTCTTGGATAGTCAGTGTTTTGATTGTCCAGAAATATTTATCAAATACCTTTTAAGTGTCAGGTATAGTTCTGGGCACTTGAGATTGAATGGTGAACAAGACGAAGCCTCTGCCCTCATGAAGCTTCTACTCTATTGAGGGAGGCAAGTAGAAAATCTGTGAGCAAATGATAACATTGTTTTTGATGTGTAATACATTTTGTGAAGTAAACTAAACAGTAGTGGGGGGTGGCAGGGTGTGTGCTGCCACTTTAACTGGAGTGATTGGATTAGTCCTTTCTTTTTTTTTTAATATTTATTTATTTATATGGTTGCACCGGGTCTTAGTTGTGGCTCACGGGCTCTTTAGTTGCAGCATGCAAACTCTTAGTTGTGGCATGCATGTGGGATCTAGTTCCTTGACCAGGGATTGAATCTGGGCCCTCTGCATTGGGAGCGCAGACTCTTATCCACTGTGCCACCAGGGAAGTCCCTGGATTAGTCCTTTCTGTTTTGGTGATTTTTGAACTGAAGTCTGAATGACGAAAGGAAGGAAGAACATCTAGGCAACAGGAATGACAAGGTCATGACCCTGAGTCAGGACATATTTAAGGGGAAGAAAAAAGGCCAGTGTGGCTAGAGCGGAGGGAATGAACACAGGGGCTGGTCACATAGTATCTTCTAGCTCATGGTAAGCAGGCTAAGTACTGTATTAGTTTCCTGGGCGGCTGTAATGCATGACCACAAGCCAGGGAGCTTAAAACAACAGAAATCTATTGTCTCGTAGTTTGTAAGGCTAGAAGTCCAACATTAAGGTGTCAGCAGGGCCATGATTTCTCTGAAGTCTCCAGAAAGGAGTCTTTCCTGTCTTCTCCCAGCTTCTGATGACTTCTCACAATCATTGGTGTTCCTTGGCTTATAATGACATCACTTCGATGTGTGCTTCTCTTCAAATGGGCTTCTACTCTATTTGTAGCTCTTTATGTCTTCTCTTCTTATAAGGAGAACAGTCATTGGATTTAGGGCCCACCTTAATCCAGTATGACCTCAACTTAATTACATCTGCAAAGTCCCTGTTTCCAAACAAGGTCATATCAGTCAGGGTTCTCAAGAGAAACAGAGCCAAAAGGATGTACAGACATATACAGTTATGGAGGCTGACAAGTCTCAGAATGTGTAGTCAGCAAGCTGGCCTCCTAGGAGAGCTGATGGTTAGATCCAGTCTGAGTCCAAAAGTCTGAACAAACCCTAAAGACGAGAAGGATTGACACCCAGGAAAAGTCTGTGTTTCAATTTGAGTCTAAAAGCAGGAAAAAACTGTTGTCCCAGCTTGAAGGCTGAGACAGACAGAGGAATTCCCTCTTATTCTGAGTATGGTCATCCCTTTTGTCCTATTAAACTGACTGGATGAGGCCCATCCTAGGGAGGGCTTTACTCAGCCTGTTGATTTAAATGTTAAACTCATCCCAAAACACCCTCATGGTAACACCCAGAATAATGTTTGAGCAACTATCTGGGTACCCAGTGGCCTAGCCAAGCTGACGCATAAAATTAACCCTCACAATCACATTTTGAGGTTCCAAGCGGGCCCTATAATTTTAGGGGAACACTATTTAACCCACTATATAGGTTAGTATTTAAAAAGCCTCTCAAAGATGTTAGAAGGAATTGTTGTTAACCATTTTTCCTTTACAATGTTTACTTTTCCTTTTATATGAAGAAATGCAGGTAAACATGAACACAAGGGTGAAATTAGGGAAAGGAGTTGGAAGGCTGTTGAATATAGATGAGAGCTGATAACAGTTGGAGATGGGCTATAACAGAGGGTTGAAAATTGAATTTGGAAGTGACCATTTCCACACCTGATGCTTTTTTCAAGTTGTGCCCCCATTTTTACTTCCACTAGTAGCTCATTTCTCCATTTAAATATAGTTTGCATCTTTGTAAGTTATTAGTAATCTTACCTGCAAGGCACATTTCTTAGGATTAAGATTTTAGGTTCTTTAAATTGTCATTGCTTTCTAAACCACTACAGAAAGTAATCGAGCTTGTCTTGTGACCTTTGTAAGAAACATAGTTGACCAAGTGATTCTTAGCATGATCCTTCTGCTTTTTACTCCCAAGAGAGAAAAGCATAACATGGAGGTGGGTAGGCAGGGATGTCAGACACAAATGATGATTTGGAAGAATTTTAAATTATTCTATTTAAATTAGCCCTAGGGTCAGAGCATGCATTTTCCTCTCAGGGTGGAATGCACATCTGTCCCATACTTAGGGAGCCTTAATAGTAGCCATAGCCTCTTTGTGTAGATCTCTGATGAATGGAGTACATCTATTTTGGATGGATAATCGATTTGTGAAATCCCTTGTTGTAGGTAAGCTGTTAAAACAGAAATGTTAACTTCATGATTTTAATGCGTAGCTTCAATGATGACTTAATGACAGAGATGGATAGAGAGTCAGGTGGGGGGCAGTGAGAAGAGTAGAATGAGCATTTAATGAATATCCACTTGCAGACTTGAATGTTAGCAGCAACATTCTCCTTCCTGGAAAATGTCTTTCAACTGTGCATCCCATTACTATTCCTGCAGCCCATGTAGCTTGGAGATTGAGGCAGAGTGTGTTTGTAAGAAAGCTCTCCTTTGCCATGTAATAGACTGAGGTGGGTAATTTGCAGAGATTGCTGGAGCAGTGGTCAAATCTGAAAAAAACAAAACAAAACAAACCCAGAATGAAAAGACCATGTTAAACAGGAGCTAGCTTATAATGAGCCCGGAAATCACATATCACATAGCCAGCTGGCTGGAATGTCTTCATGTTCTTGTCTTCTCATGCAAACTGCTAAATACATTCTCATACTCTATTTTCTCAGTCTCTCCATACCTCTCATTTCTACCTAATGCATTGAAAATATGAATGAATTGGCAACTCTACCACTTGAAGAAATAAGAATGAAGCCTTTTTCATTATTCAGCAGACATAGTTGCCTAAACATGTGGGCATATGGTATTATTTCAAATGCTTTTGAATCCAAGGATGCTTTTATTTATTGCATTTAAAAAAAAATCTCCTTTTAGTTTTTCAGCCCTCATTTTGACTCATAGGCTTTTTTAGATTCTATGGCCACTTTTGCTATATAGTTTGGACAGAGTATGCCTTCTCTCTCCAAGCAAGAAAAATGGAAGACCCTTCCTCTCATTATAAATTGGGGAAACACAGAAAGTTAAAATCAGCTTGATTCCATGAAATGGTTCAGTGGTCAGGGCATCACCACCTGTCTGCTTTCCTAAGCCTTTACCTCTTGGTGTCTGTCTCTTCTTCTATAACATGAGAAAACAGTAACAATCCCTAGATGCACATCTGTAAGCAAATAGCTAACATAATACATTTCTAACAGTAAAAAAGCTGTTTTAAAATATTTAATTCTCGTAGCCTAATCTGTTGCTGCCCATGGTTTAAGGTGTTCATGGATTTTGTGACTTGGAAAATTGTTAAAGCTGTCAAATATTGCCAGCTATATTCAGATACAGACTTAGATTGGGTATATATGACCGAGGCTCCTCTGGGCCTCTTGGATAGCAAGGCCTCAGGGATGTGATATGTGTCCTGAGCTATCAGTGAAACCCTGACTTCTGCCTGTTGCTGGTCTCAGAACTTCTGTTATACCTTTGTGTATGAGGGTGGAGGTCCTGCTGGTGACCAGGAATAGCGTCCCACTAAATACAGGGCCGTAGCAGATTCTTGGGCTTATAGAACTGGACAAGGAGAAATCTCTTTATTTCAGAGATATTTCTGTTCAAATTCTCCAGCGATGATTAAAGGGAGTTGGCAACTGGCCAAGAAAAATGTGATGGGGAAGAGAGTTAGAGGGAAGGAAATGTCAATGCCGTGGACATTTGGCAAAGTAGATTAGAAGGGTTTTTCCACGAAGTTTTCTGCCAGGTCCAGAAATTGTAACTTAATGCCACAAATCTTTTTCTATTTAAAAAAAAAAAAGGTGAGTCCAGTGGGTTGGTAAATGTGGGTAGCCTTTGACTCTAAGGTTCTTTATGCTTTCTAGCAAATGCTGAAACTCCAGCAGACCTTTAATGTACACGAGGATCTAGTGTCTGTGTTCCTTCATGTGTGTGTCTGTGTTCGTGCATGTGTGTGTGTGTGGGGGGTGTTATAAGGCAGGGTGCTTAAATGCTTTGTTGCATTATGTTAATTCCTCGGCAGTGCAATCAAATTCATGTCGTAATTAAAGCTGTCAGTTGGAAGGCAAGCCAATCGCCACGAAAACACAGCATAACAAATGAAGTGAAATGATTCTGCGTGTAGCTATACAATGCTTCGCCAGGCATGAAATTAAATAAGTAATTTGATGTTGACATCAGAAATTGAAATGATACCCACTGTTCCCTCATTCAGTCAGACCTGCATAAACAATAGGCCGAACAAATATGCACAACAAAGCCATCCTCTCCACCCAGCTCCCTGAGTAATGTACAATATATATGCAAAATGAGTAGAACAGAGCTTCCCGAGACCAGAAGGATGTCATTTTCTTTGGTATACAATAAGATGATACGTATGTGGGGGTGGGGAGGTGGGTTTGAAGAGGCCCTTCTGCTTCTTGGATAAAATGCATTTGCAGAAAGGGGGAAAAATACCAAAATTAACAAATCCCATGCTCTCTCTCCGAGAAATTCACCCTAAAGTGAATTTACCTCCCTGGGGCATGACTCCAGGCTAGTGGAGATCTAACTTGGCTTTTGCCTTCCCCTGTTCCACGGAGGGGTGTAGGTGCCGAAAACAGGTGATGCTGTCACATGGCTAATCACTGCTGAGAAGCTGTCTCCATGACTACTGTGCATATCCCTACATACTGTTTACGGCATCAAGAATGAAACAGGATTTTTGAAAATCAAGTCCAGTGTACAGGATCACACATCAGCGTTCTTTATTCCCCTGAGCCTGTCTGGAGCACTGAGGGGAAGAAAGTTTTGCTTTGGGAGCTGCATTTAGGAGCTGACTGTCCTTGTTTGATGCGGATGCTGTTTGTACTTACAGCACTATTATTTCCTTCTCAAAGCCAGTGTAAAATTAAGAATCACGTCTACCGTATTTTTGGAGGTATTAAATTCACCTGAGCCCCACTCCCATACAATCCATTCATTCATTCATTTATTTATACATTAATTCAACAAATACTTATTAACTGCATCCTGTGTGCAAGGCATTGAGCTAAGCTCTGGGGAAGCCATGATGAGTCAAGCAGATGGTCCCTGCTACCTGTGGTTTGCAGAGTAGGGACAGGACATTTCGGTGGAACAGTTAGAGGTTACCTAAGTAACTGTTGCATCACCGTGGAAGTCCGGTCCCTCCATGGAATGTGTAACAGCCGACCCAAGCTAGGCAGGGAGAGGCCTTGCTGGTGCAAGGATGCTTAGCTGAGACCTGAGGGCTGCCTCAGTGCTCGTGTTCTTTTTGTTTCAAACTTATTTGGGGCCTCTCTTGTTCATAAAGAGGACACTAAAAATTAAAGAATTTGTAATGAGAGATTTTAGGAAAAAATAAACAAACATACAAAAACAGACAAGTTTAAAGCACAAACCAAGTTCTTTTTTGGGGGTCTCTTTCCCCTAAGAAGTGATACCGCACGTACCTTTCAGCATCACTGTTCTTTAGTTCCCTGTGTGTGAGAACTATGGAACCCTAAATTGGTAATTTTTGTTACTAAAACCTTTAGAAAAATGGTGCTTTTCACTACTTCCCTTTACCCACACATTCTTTGCATTTTAGTCTACTAATTATGTTTACAAAATGTCTCATTTTTGAAAAGAACTCTGTGTGTACTAACTGGTGCCTTGAGGGGATAAACTGGCAAATAGGTCACACACTGGAAAAGTCATCCAAACCCACTGGGCTTTTTATTTTCAAGTCAGTCTGGGCTTTTTCCTCTTGCCTGCCCCTTTGCGGCCACAAAACTGAGTAGCTTGAGACCAGGGCATTGAATGTCAGCAAGTCAGGGAGGGAGGCTGATGCGTGTCTGTTTAGTCTCAGTGCAGGGCGAAATGCCATCATTAATTCATTACCCAGCTGCCTGTCAAATAAATTGGCAATTACATCCACCGCAGAATCTTGGAATTCAGTAAATAGCACGTTAGCATCTCTGAGTTGCTGAGAGATGTAAAGGGGAAAATTAAGCAACACGGTGTTCGTATCAGTAGCAGATGACAAGGGGCCGCGTAAACAGGCAGTGTGGTGTAGTGATGAAAAGCCTGCGAAGGACTGGTAATGAGCTGTGTGGATTGGAATGTGTTAAAAACCATTGCTGATTTTCCACTTTGTCTTTATGCTTTCTTGCAGAGTTCAGCTCCTTCCAGCTTGGGAACAGGCTACTTCGTAAGTTTATCTCAACTTCCACGTGTGTGCCTGGTATTGGCATTGATTTACTTGTATAATGTATGCTCATTAGGGTGTGAAAAAAATCCAAGAAATTCCCTCTCAGTCCTAAAGAGCAGACTGATGTCCATCCTTTTACTAAGAGTTGTTTCACTTTTAAAATACATAGCCTGCTGGGCTCTAGGGATCACAAGTCAGTCTGTGATGTGGGCCTGGTTCCCAGCACCCAGAACATTTGCTCCTTACCTGGCAGTGTACGGGGGATACAGGGAAACGTGACTGCCTCATGCCACCTTTCCTACAAAATGGGGTTTTTAGTGAGAAGTGTCGTGTGGTGGACAGAGTTCAATTTATGCATTGAGGTGTATATTCATTTTAAGATCTCTTGAAGAACTTCCCCACATATACGATGAATTGCCACTTTTTAATTTTGATGAGAGGTGGTGTTTTAATGGATGTTTTCCCTCACAGTCTGAGTAGGTGGCCTTCAGATTATTTTTTCTTCAATCATTAAACTCCTCATTTTATCAAATATAGATGTATTATTTCATTTCAAGACCTTATTTCTGTCCTTTGAGAAGGGTGTGGATGGTGACATACCTCAGGGCTTATCACAATATTTCTCATTTATAAAGAAATTGTCACTTCATTTCTTTTATCTGTAGCTAAATTACCCTTCTTGGATTCAATAATACTTTTCAAGATATAAATAAAAGAGAATTACAAATAGACATTATTTACACAACAGGATAACATGCCAGTGTAGACATTTGTTGTAGTATTTAAAGGAATTTAAGGAATTTAAAGGAATATGATTTATGTTCCAAATGACGAACACTGATACTCTAATATCTGCTCAGCATTTTCTGAGAAAATAATGAAATCATGAAAATGAAGTGGAAAATAATTACTGATTCAGTTTCATTGCCTTTAAATTTCTTCCCTCTAAAATGCTAATTACTCTGGTTTTCTTCTGCCCATTTGTCTCCATACCTTTATGTTAAATTCATGAAAACAAGCATCATTTCATTGAATAATAAGTCTTTTCCAAGCTTGGAAGAAGTGGCATTTTCTAAATGTTGATTTTTATTTTTTGTCTTAATCTATGATATGAGGAGAAAAAGGGTAAAGTTTTTTTTGGTACCTGCTTAATACAGTCAGCACACATCATTACTCCTTATTATGGTTGAATATTCATGCTTACAGAAACAAGCAGGGTGCTGAAACAGGATCCTGCTTCAGCAGTTGAAATAACAGAAGTATTCCCATCTGCCATCTCTTCACACCAGGCTGGATGTGGGTTGAGATGTTGGAAGTAAAATCTGGAGACTGCCAATGTTTATTCTCTATCCAAAAGCTAAATTCCCCCTCTTTGCTTTCTTCAGCAGAAGAAGGCCAATGCCACTGACTCAGCCTTTGATCACTTCTAGACTGAACATTCTAGTATATATATTTTTAACTGTCCGTGTGAGCACTCTGAAAGAAGAAAGTCACCTCTAGAAGCACTGAGAATTTTATTATGCTTTTGGTCACTTATTTTTCTCTCTAATTCCAGGAATGTTTATTTTAATTCTCTAATGATAGGTTCCTGTGAATAAAGAGTCTTTGCAATTATGAATCTCAAATAAATTTTACACTTACACAATTTTGGATGAGTATAAAAGCTTTTTTCTTATTTTGGAAAAATTATTCTTAATATTACTTTGCTTATATATAAAAAATCTGTAGTATTATTAGCTTACATGAAGAAGATACATACCAGATGTATGTTCAGCTCTCAACTATGACAAAAATGCTCTACTTAGAATGTGTTTCCAACAGTGAGATTATTATGTTATCAAAGTGCAAAATCCACTGATATTATTGCCAAGTCCTCATCAAAAAGTGTCTTCTCTTTCAATTTTCGTATCAACAATATCACATGTAATACTTAATTTCAGGTACTAACTTCAGCATTGGTGAGTTTCACACTTATAAGTGGAAAATAGTATATTCACAACTTTTAGTAGTTTCAGGCCAACATATTCTTTGCAGTGTGTTTTATGATCTATGATGTCATAACAACCTTTACTTAAGTCTGTAATGAAGGTTCAGCATCAGGTAAGTGGAATGGTGATATTTCGACTTTAATCCTCTTCAGCATCTCTTTGAAGTGGGGACGGAGGCAAATCACCTGCAGAGTCAAACAGCTATTAATGCAATTGAACCATAATGTGAATTCTGGTATAAGAAAACTGAAGGTACTCACCTCTTGAGTTTAACAGCCTGGAACTGTTTTCTTAAATACTCTCCCTTGCCCCAACGTTACTCTAACTTCAGAATCTTCCTTCATTTAGACTGTATGCTCCTGTAGAGCTTTTAGTGAACTAAGGTAAAATGCTGATCATTGTGTGTGCTAATAAAATAGACGCCCACCTACCTATATGCACGTGCATGTGTATGTGTACACACACACACGTGTGTGTACCTTATCCACAGCCAGTATATTTTACTTTCTTTCCATTCTTTTCATTTATCAGTTGTGGTAAGTTAAAGGGTTTTAAGAAGAAACCTTTGTTTTTGATTTAGTTGTATTTGTTTATATCTCCTTGGTTTTGTGTTCCAAAGATGTCTGCTTAGGTCTGTCACTTTTCCAATCCATTTATAAGCTGAAGATTTGAGAAATGAGAACAGCAGCTAAAATCAGTATTTACATAAGCATATTGCAAAGAATTCTTAAAGTAGACAAAATAGAGAGGGATTGGAACAAACTTTTCACATTTTTGGGAGCTTTGAATAATGTGGGTGTTATATACACAGAGAGACACACATATATATTCATTACATACTCATGCCCAGCTCATATTCTAAATATAAATGGAAGTATAGACTAGTTGGAATCTATTTGCTTTTTTATTTTTTTGGCGAGAGTACCAAAACTTGCTGGAATGTGTAGGATTTTCTTTTTTTTTTTTTTTAAACATTGATGCAGTGAACACATTTTCTTTACTTTCTTCTTTTGCATGTATTTGAAGTTTTATTATACATAGTATACAATTAAGAATTTAGAGACTGAATGATATGAAGACTACTATGTGCCCTTGGGTGAATTATTTGATGTCTCTGAGTCTGTTTCCTCATCTTTATCTACCTAAGAGAGTTGTGATTATTAAATAAGATATTTAATGCACGCAAAACAGCTCTCATTAATAGGAAATAATATGTATTCTCTTCCGTCATTCCCACTGTAGTGTGTGATGGAATAAACTTGGCCTCATTAAGTGGTTGTGCAATGTTGTGGTGGTAGAGGATTACCACTAGAAATTCATGATAAAAAGTAAATGTTGTAATTTATAACTGTAGGATAGGAATATTTTATTCCCATTACATTCTTCTCGTAGCTTTCTCTGGAGCCTAGGATTTTGTGTTTGGTCAGCTGTATATCAGTTTACTCCGTATAGAAACATAAAACAAATATGGAATTCCTTCTCTGTGATCCTCTATGATCATGATGAGGTTGGAATGAAATATTCTGTAGGCTGTCCACATATTATGGTTGTTTAATTTGTCTATTAAAGTTATTTGTTGATCTTCTCCCTTAGACTTGAGGCATTTAAAGACTGCTCATAGCTCTTGGGGTTGGGCTGGGAGGTTAAGAAAGACCTGTTCAACATGTTCAAGTTTATGAGGTTGTGTCACATGCTTGTTGCTGGCTGTCACTAAAAAGCGGACGCCGCAGCCTACCCGAATGAGGCAACTGCAGGCAGTAGAGTGAGAAGACCAGTAAGAACATCTCATAGTTGCCAGAGGTCTGGTGTGTCATCACAGGAAAGATCCGGAGTCCCTCTTTACGAGCACTTGACTCCATAAGCTGGTAGTTGGGAGCTACCATTGGTGTCAGGCTGAACTCGATCCCTGGTGTTGTTTTATTTAGGTGACAGGTCCTGCCTGCTTCTCCGGATAATTTTCAGCCTTCTTCCAGGTTTGAATTTAAGTGTCTTAGGCCCATAGTCTCAAAGAGCTTGGATCTTGCTTTTGTACACTCCAGTGATACAGAGCTTTTTCTTAATGGTTCTCAACTAATATTTTTCATCCTCCTCATTTGACTCACATCTAGTAATATACACTCTTTATCAAGGAAACCAACCCACTTCTACCTGGCGATTTAAAAAAACTACCACATTATATAATAAAGGGGAATTGTGTAGTGGTACACATCTTAAGATGGGATTTGTGTTATTACTGTTTTCCTGTGCTGTAGAATTACTTAAGAAATAATGTTGATAGTGCTGGTAACAGGCAGTAGGTGCACAATATTGACCTTGTGACTTTCCATTCAAAGTTATAAGGTCATAAAGGGATTAAATTCTTTGTCGTAAGCTTTTGACTGTATAAACCCTTAAAATATTTTTTTTTCTGTAAGTTTATAACTCTCAAAACTGATTGGTGGTATTTTGTATAACCATAGTTGCTTCTTTTTAAAATCTCAGAGTGGACTTTGTTGTTAGGTAAGAGTCAAATGAGTTTCTTTAAAAAGATCAAACTTTCAAAAAAATGTAATTGTTTATCTAATAGACTGAGCTTTTCTTTAAACAGACACTTTCGACATTTTGTCTTTCAGTAGGTATTAAGCACCTTCTCTGGCAGGCACTGTTCTAGGTGATGGGTTATAGAAGTAAAAAACTATGGCCCCCTTCTCAGGAAATTTAGTCTTCCCTAAACCCAGATCCTTTCCTTTGTGATGCTTTTAAACATTTTGACACATTGTACTTAAATGAGAGGTTTGGGGCTGTACAGAGACCTAACATTCTTAGACTTTATAATGTTTCCATGGGTTTTAACTTAAAAGTGCAAATATATCAACCTGGCCTTGACTGCAACCCCACCCAAAGTCATCTTACTTCCCACCTGCCAGTACTTGCTAGTGATGCTGTGAGAGGGTTTTGTATCTCAAGTATTTATTCCTAACCTTTGAGTGCTTATATTTAAGGTAAATAACACTGAGTATTTTAAAGATGTCACTCAAATAAGACTCCAGCATTTATATTTATTAGTAATTAACTCTGAGTAAATGAATTATTGGCCATTACTTATGTACTGACAAGTTTCCATTTTAATGGAAATTTTAAAAATCTGAATTTCTTCAGGCATCTCCAGTTATTATAGGGGACTTTTAGACCCATTGGTAAAAACTGAGTTGGAAAACAGCTCACAGATGGAGAATTCAGTTGATTTTAATTGTCAGGTATGTGTTAAGTATCTATTCTTAGTTCTCAAGATAAATAAGATGTAAGCTTGGCCCTCAAGTCTAGGTTATGTAGTTGAATTTGATACAGAGCAAATTGATCAGTCCTATGAGAAATGTAAGTAGAACACTTGGGGGTATATGTTAGGGTGAGTTAATTGTAGGAGGCATAAATTGTGCAGAACTTGATGGAGACTTATATTTTCAACAGATAAAGAAAAGATGGAACAAAGTTTGAGGCAGAGGGAGCAATAGGGAGAAAAGCACAGGGAAAGGAGTTGGGCGGGTAGGAAGGAGACGGTTTATAGGGAGACCTGAACTTAGCTTAGCGAACTGTTAAAAATGAGTCATCAAACCAAGGATTGATGATTGTGATGCTTCTTTTACTTGGAATAGGAATCCCAGGAAAGAAGAGATTCTATTTCAGAAACATAATGAGTTTGGAAGTTAGCGTACATAGTTAAAAATTTAATTTTCTTCAATGATAGTTTCAAGATGTGGCCAAAATAACAAGAAAACAAAACATTGCCACCCAAATTTAAATTTATATTGAAACAGTAATATCCTGTAAGAACTTCAGTATGTCCTGAAAATTCAGTCGTATGCCTATCAGAAAATGTCTTTGAGATGTGGTTGTTGATGTAATTTCCCTAAGTGGCCCCTCACAGTTACCCAGTGAATCACCTACGCACGTTTGAAACAGCCTCAGAGGTTCCCTGTATCCAAAGTGAGCACAACGTCACTAAAATGGTTAATTATGTAATATTTAATATAAGAATTTTACTGAATATTATTTTGATTATAATAATAGAACAAAAACCTTGTAACCTATCAGTCACCTTAAAATCTAGGACATTGCTAATGATTTTGAAGCTGTCTATGTACTATGCAGAAGCATTTGGGCAAATGAAATCAGTTGTTCTTTCTAATGGTAGTTGCCACAGTTTTGAACTGTAACATTTAAAATACTTCCCTGAACTATATTTACCTCCTAGAAAGTAACAAAACTAGACCCTACACTTAAGTAGGTGTTTCCTTAAGATTAGGAACCACAGAATTAATCTTATTTACACTGGAGGGTTGATTTATATCTGGACTAAGTATCTGCATTCCGACAGATTCTTCCGTGTGAGGCACCAATAAACTCTAATTTCAAGGGACTTAGACTAAAAATATAATTTTATTTTCCATTTCCAGTCCTTACCTTTTTAAAGTGTTTTTGATTGGTTGGTAACACTTTGATTTTGGGAATAGCATCTGTGAGCCATGAGCAACATACCCTGATTAAGTGAACATAAGTTAAATTTGGGTGAGTGTTTACTCATTTGTAGAATCTGTACAGTGGGATGACTCTTCTAGCTCACCCTGTGGAAATTGTCTTCTGTCTCCACACCATTGTTAGCTTCCTCATGAAGTACAAGGGGATTGAGAAATTTGGTAAATAAAATAAACGGATGTGAAAGAATCAATTGGTGTCTCCAGCTGCCACCAATCCCCCAACACTCTCATTTTCTCAACATTTCTGTGAGGGGATAGGCTAAGTATCTTTAAACATTTTCTATCTATAGGAATCTTTGTTGTTGGCTGTTGCAAACTCTAATTAGGGAGGTAAGATGGAAACCCTGGGGCTCCTCATGGATATGGGATCTAGCCCTCTGCCTGGTCTCCCTGTCTTCTCCCCCCTCCTCTTTGGCCCCTCAGATTTGGAGAAAGTAAATCGTTTTCCAAAACAAAAAATGATTTGAGGAAAAAAAAGTTTTCACCAGCCGCTGGACTAGATAATTGCTAAAGGGCCTTTGGTTCTAATAGTCCAAGATCCATGATTCTGTCTGCCTCACACCTAAATGTCTGCCACATGGGACCAGCCCTTTTGATAGGCTTTGCTACCTTTCTCCACTGTCCTTTGAGCCCCAGGAGTGCAAGGCCATAGTCCCCTTACTGCTTAATGAACACTGCTCTTAGTGTCAACATTGAAGAGTTTCCAGATTTTGATTGCGTGACCAAGTCTGCCTTTCTTTGAAATTAACAATAATGAACAGTGTTTTATATTTGCATTATTCAGTTATGTTAGCACATAGAAATAGGCTATAAATTTATTCTGTCCCATAGCTAGTATATCCCTACTGTCATAGAGATGATGCAGTAAAGGCTTAAGCAAAGTGCACTGACAGACCCAGAGGGAGCGTACAGGTCACTGTCATGGAATTCAGAAATTAACTTTATTTATTCCCCTATGCTGGCTTTAAGGGCAGTTGTCTTATCCTTGTCGGAGATTTCCAAATTACAGAAACGTTGAATTAGTTGGTATGAGCTGTATAAACTGAGCTAAGGGCCATGTCAAACCCCAAGGTTTTCTCTGACTACCCACCCAACCTTTATTTTGATAGATTTATTAGCTGGTCTGGAGTTTTTTGGACTATCAATCAGAATATTTCAGATCAAAGGACTCATTCCTTTGCTTAACTGCTTTAAAAAATATTTTTCCTGAAATTGTAAATTAAATGCCTCCCAGTCCATTGCATAAGAAACTTAGAGCTTGGTGAAATACCAAGAGTATCATTTGAAAAGAGGTTAAAAAACACAACTGGGGCTTGTTAAAAAGGAAAAGTGCTACTTTAACTCCAAGTGTCACATTTTCCTATAGTTAGCTCTAGCAGTAAACAAGAGTTATTGGAGGCTTAGATAGTTTGAGACACTTTACTTTTCTCCCAGTACGTCAGAAGCCAAACATTTAAGACGCGTTTTGCTTGTGTAAAAATGTTTACCCATTTAAAACAGTGTCATTTTAACCAAAGCACCCGGGTGACAAGTGGTTTAGATATAGCGCAGTTAATAAACTGTCAGGTCCTGTACGCATATACTTGAAAGGACCAACACAGTTACCCAAGGATTAGCATTATAAATCACTGTTGGGACTTCCCTGGTGGCGCAGTGGTTAAGAATCCGCCTGCCAATGCAGGGGACATGGGTTCAAGCTCTGGTCCGGGAAGATCCCACATGCCGTGGAGCAACTAAGCCCGTGTGCCACAACTTCTGAGCCTGCACTCTAGAGCCCTCAAGCCACAGCTACTGAGCCCATGCTCCACAACTACTGAAGCCTGCGTGCCTAGAGCCCGTGCTCCGCAACAAAGAGAAGCCACCGCAATGAGAAGCCCGCACACCGCAATGAAGAGTAGCCCCCACTCGCCGCAACTAGAGAAAGCCCGTGTGCAGCAACGAAGACCCAATGCAACCAAAAACAAATAAATAAATAAATCACTATTAACAAACCTAATTTGCTTAGCAGGCTAATGAATGATCTCTAGTTTTCTTATAGTAATTAGCTTCACTAACAGTCATGTTAAAGGGACCCACCTTATACTACACTTAATTTCCTTCCTGAAATTTTTGGTATCTGGTTTGCAGGATACAAACAAAACAAAACAAACAAGAAAGACTATCAGTCTCTATTGATCGCTGCCTGGTAATTAATCCAGATTGTAGCTCTTCTGGAGTGGAAGCATTGCCAAAGGTGATGACTGTCTATTAGGTCTTGTAAACTGTAATGTACCCACAGATTTGCAATGGAGTGGTGAAGCCAGAGAATTGCAGTGTTTCTTGTCTAAATGTGCTGCTGTGTGTAGTGGCCTCTGATTTTAAGGAGCCATTAAAGATGCAGCAAGACATAACAGCTGTGGTTCCTAGCATACTCCAAATACTTCATATATTCATCACATCTCAGAAAGTCTTGCCGAGACCAACAAATGACTATATGTACAGCTGGAGTGCTCCAGAAGGAAACTGGGGAGAATCTGAATGATGTAGGTAACATTACAGAGACAAATAAGAACTCACTCAAGCCCACCGTGTGCCACATTTCTCAAATAACTCCCCGAAGTTCTCCATTTCCATTTTAGTTTCTAAAGAAAACATTCACATTTTCCCTTTTGCAAGAGGATCCTGTCAGTAACCTACCTTTGTGGGAAACAGGCCTGACTTTGCCAAGGTAAATTAGGGCTATATCCTGTGCAGAAAGAATCATGGTAAGTTAGCATCTCAGTCCTAAACACAAAGGAGGCAAGACATTTGGTTCCCTTAGAATTTATTTAAGACACATTTAAAAAATAACTTTGTAACAGAACTAACTCTGTGCTATGAAAACCTGACTTCTCTGAACAAAAGGAGCATTAATACTAGAACATTCTGAGAAGCAAAGGAAACTAGAAAATTCAGTGTGTCCTTTTAATCAAATATTAAATCGTTAAGCATCGTGCATGACTGAATGGAAGCTTTAAGCTGCATTTGTGCAGAGGCATAATATTTTCAAGTTATTTTCATCTATTGCTAAATTGCCAGCTTTCAGTTTGTTAATTAAAATAGACTATGATTTTGACTTTATGTAGGCCTAGGGCTACAGAACCTCTGCGTAAGAAGGGACTTCAGAAATCACCTTGTGGTATCATACAGTATTTGTCTTTCTTTGACTTACCTCACTTAGCATAATGCCTTCAAGGTATATCCATGTTGTCGTGAATGGCAGAAATTCCTTCTTTCTCATGTCTGAATAATACTCCTATATATATATATATATATATATATATATATATATATATATATAAATGGATAAAGAAGATGTGAAATCTATCTATCCATCTGTCTATCTCACATCTTCTTTATCCATTTGTCCATTGAGCGATACTCGGGTTGTTTCCATATCTTGGCTGCTGTGAATAATGCTGCAGTGAACGTGGGTGTGCTGTTACCCTTTTGAGACATTGATTTCAATTCCTTTGGATATATACCCAGGAGCAGTTTTGCTAGATCATATGGTAGTTCAATTTTTAATTTTTTGAGGAACTCCCATACTGTTTTTTATAATCGCCATACCAGGTTACATTTCTGCTATCAGTGTATAAGGGTTCCCTTTTCTCCACGTCCTTGTCAGTATTTATCTCTTGTCTTTTTGATAAAAGCCATCTGAACAGATGTGAAGTGATATCTCGTTTTGATCTGCATTTCCCTGATGATTTGTAATGTTGGGCATCTTTTCATATTCATTTTTCTTTGGAAAAATCTCTATTCAGGTCCTTTGCCCATTTTTAATTAGCTTAGGTATCACTTACATGTTGAATCTTAAAAAACTGAACCTGTAAAAACTGAGAGTCGAATGGTGGTTACCAGGGGCTGTGGGCGGGGGAATTGGGAAGATGTTAAGGGTAAATACTTGAGACTAGTAGATAAATAAGTTCTATCCTCTGCTTCTTTGTCAAAGATCAGTTGACTATATTTATGTGTGTCTATTTTTGATCTCTCAATTCTATTACATTAATCTATTTGTCTTTTTTTTTTTTGCCAATATCACGGAGTCTTGATTATTATAAATAAGTAGATACTTATTTATAATAAGTCTTGAAGTTGTGTTTTGTCACTCCTTCAACATTGAATTGGCTATTCTGGGCCTTCTGCCTCTTCATATAAACTTTATTTTTTTTTAATTTTATCAATTTATTTATTTATTTTTGGCTGCATTGGGTCTTTGTTGCTGCTCGTGGTCTTTCTTTAGTTGCGTTGAGTGGCGGCTACTCTTCATTGAGGTGTGCGGGCTTCTCATTGTGGCGGCTTCTCTTGTTGCGGAGCACGGGCTCAAGGCACGTGGACTTCAGTAGTTGTGGCACACGGGCTCAGCCGTTGTGGCACATTGGCTCTAGAGCACAGGCTCAGTAGTTGTGGTGCACAGGCTTAGTTGCTCCGCGGCATGTGGGATCTTCCAGGACCAGGGCTCAAACCCGTGTCCCCTGCATTGACAGGTGGATTCTTTACCACTGTGCCACCAGGGAAGCCCCATATAAACTTTAGAATCAGTTTGTTGATATCCAGAAAATGTCCCACTGGGATTTTGATTGGAATTGTGTTGAATCTATAGATCAGGTTGGGAAGAAATGACATCTTGACAATACTGAGTTTTCCTATTCATGAACATGAAATATCTCTGCGTTTATTTAGTACTTGTTTGATATCTTTCATCAGAGTTTTATAGTTTTCATGATATAAATCTTGAGCATATTTTGTTAGATTCATAACTAAATATTTCACTTTGGGGTGCTTATATAAATGATAATGTGTTTTTAATTTCAAATTCCACTTGTTCATTACTGCTATATAGGAGTGTAATTGAATTTTGTAATATTAATCTTGTATCCTGCAACCTTATTCTTTACACTTATTAGTTCTAGAAGGATTTTTTAATATTTCTTTTAGATTTTCTACATAGATGATTATTTCATTTGTGAACAAAGACGGTTGTATTTCTTCCTTCCCAGTCTGTTTACTTTTTATTTCCTTTTGTTGTCTTATTGTGTATTAGCTAGGACTTCTAATATGATGATGAAAAGGAGTGGTGAGAGGGAACATCTTTGCCTTCTTCCTGATCTTATAACAAAACTTTGCATTTCTTACCAGTATGTATGATGTTAGCTGTAGGTTTTTTGTAGATATTCTTTATCAAGGTGAGGAAGTTCCCTTTTATCCTCGCAGTATGCTGAGGGCTTTTTGTCATGAATGGGCTACGCCACCAGGGTAGCCCTTAATTCAATATCTTTTTTTTTTTTTTTTTTTTTTTGCGGTACGCGGGCCTCTCACTGCTGTGGCCTCTCCCGTTGCGGAGCACAGGCTCCGGACGCGCAGGCTCAGCGGCCATGGCTCACGGGCCCAGCTGCTCCGCGGCACGTGGGATCCTCCCAGACCGGGGCACAAACCCGTGTTCCCTCCATCGGCAGGCAGACTCTCAACCACTGTGCCACCAGGGAAGCCCCTTAATTCAATATCTTTAATCAGGCCTATTCAGATTATTTATTTCTTCTTGAGTTTTGACAGAAGTGTCTTTCAAGGAATTGGTCCACTTCATCTAAGTTATCATTTGTGGCATGGAATTCTTCATTGTGTTCATTTATTATTTTCTTAATGTCCATGGGATCTGTAGTGATGTCCCCACTTTCATTCTGATATTAATATATTGTGTCTTCTCTTTTTTTTTCCTTAGTTAGCCTGGGTAGAGGCTTGTTGATATTATTGACCTTTTCAGAGAACAAGCTTTTGATTTTATTGATCTTCTGTATTGAGTTTCTGTTTTTAATTTCATTGATTTCTACTCTAATTTTTATAATTTTTTTTCTTCTGCTTACTTGGGATTTAATTTGCTCTAATTTATCTAGTTTTCTTATGTGGAAGCATTGATTACTGATTTTAGAATGATCTTTTCTAATATATGCATTCAGTAGTATAAATTTTCTTTAAGGACTGCTTTCACTGTATTTCACAAATTTGGATGTTATATTTTTATTTTCACTTGGTTAAAAATATTTTATTTATCTTCAGATTTCTTCTTTGACCTATATGTTATTTATAAGTGTAGTATTTCCTGGAAAGGTTTTTACTTTTCAGAAGTATCACTTTCAACACCCTCACCCCTGACCAACCTAGAAGCATTTGATTTGTAACAAGCTTCTCAAGAGATTTTTGAGGAGTCATCCCAACACATGTTCATAGAATTTAGTTGTACATATGCATAATGTAATTTGAGAGACCTCAGCAGTTGTAATTACCAGCTGATTTAATTATAAGCACATTTGTTTTAGGAAATTTTTATCTGTATCTTATCTTTTCTTGCTATTATATCACTTGTCCAAGACTCATTTAGATATTTATCTAAATCTTACGTTTAATTTTACTTGATCATTTTTCTGCCACATAGTTACTTTGTCATACTTATGTGAAGACCTTCATTAAGTTTTGTGTAGGATGTGTTTATATTTGGGAAAAGCAGAAAGAAGACTGCATTGGTTCTTGATAGAATTACTTTTATGGGTCCAGGTACTCCTCTATTTGAGAAAATTACCCAGTGAGTTTTATTTATAGTACATTACATTTTTGTGAACAGAATCTGTATTTCGAACTCTATCAATTTCTACATACATAAGATTTCTTTAGGCAACAGGTAGCTTGTTTAATGTTTTTAGTCCTGATTCCAGTCATCAGGCTAATTTTATTACATTTTGACTCCTCTTCCCATCATTCAGCAATAGCCTCGTTCTTGGTTCATTTACTCTTTTGAAGGAATGGAATTATTTATGTATTTTTCCTTTTCTCCTATTTTCTGCTCTCCAACTCCCAGCCACATTTCATCCTATAACATGATAAAATTGCAAAGTGTGAGCCTGAATAATAAAGGATTGCTTCACTGATTGCTAAACATTTAATGTAGTGCTTTTAAACTCATTCCAGGTCATTGTGCTGTCAATTAGTTCGATTACAAGCATTTAAGCTGTCACATATAAAGCCTTCTGTTTCTTAGGGTTTCAGTTTCAAATTATGAAAAATGAGTGCTCTGTACTTCTCTCTGGACAGATCACTTTTAATATTTTGGAAGAAACCTATGCCTTTTAGAAAGATCACTCACAGTTTCAGAGCCTGGAATAATCTGATATGCAGTTTTGGACCAGTGATTCAATTTTATTAAAAAATTTAAGAGTGTGCATTTGAACATATGTGTAAGTAGGTGACTATCAAAACCACCTCTTTATTTTCATTTTTTTATATAGTCCACATTTGCAAATCATTAGAACTTTGGAATCTAAACATCATTGGGTGACTGGTATTTTGTCTGAGAGAGTGGAAGAATTTCAGAGAATTAAACAAAAGGTTCTAATGTAGCACCCTCAACACAAGGAAGTAGTTGAAGAGTGTTTGTAGATAGAAAATAAAATCCGAAGATATTAAAGTTTTGTACAGTTGATTAGTTTGTTGAAAGGTGGTTTTCAAAGCAAAGGTAAAATCATGACTCTCATATATTATAAAATGTACATGTTTCAAAGATTTTATTTAATAATGATGAAATTAGGCAGATATTATAACTCTCCCAATTCAAAGGAGAATCCAAAGAACAGACACAATTAATAGATGAGGACTATTGAATGAATATGAAAATGGAAGCAGACATGGCTTTGAGGGAAATCAGTTGTGCCTCAACATGATAAGACAGAATTTGGTTGATTATAGATAATCATTATTTTGCGTTGCTGTTACATATCTAGAATTTATAGAGTTGGAAGTTAGCTCTCATGAAATGAGAAAAACATAATGCTGAAGAGTTCACCATAAGCAATGTATAGTGTTCCTTTGAAGCATAGGTCTTCACCTATTTGATAAAAAAATAGTCTCAAAGGAAGGTTGGTTTCATTAGATTCGGTGTGATTATTTACATAGGTGCAGCAAGAGTACCTATGTAAATAAACATTTTAAAGTTTGCTTTTGTTGGAAGGTTTTATATGACTCTCCTACAGCACAAGTCTCTAGTATTTGCTGTCTTTAGGCTGGAAACTCAAACCCAGGAAACTCCACTACCTGCAGTACCTGTATATTTGGGTGAGTTTCTTTCTTCTCAAAGTTCCCTAAATATCCCAAAGTGGCCTGCCGGGAAGTCACCTTCTTTCCTAGTTGTAAGACTGGACCCTATAAGCCAGGTACCAGGCTAGTTTTTCTAGGAGTGTCTTTTAAGTAATGGCTCTGTAAGGTCAACCTTGATTCTTTAAAAGTGTCCAACTATATCTGATTAAATAAGCATTACCCTCAAATATGGCATTCCAGACAAGACCTTGGAATTTTTCCGGGTATATCCTGGTAAACAGGAAGACCAATTCTTATTGAACCTTTGCAAATAACTCTTTCCATGAAAAGTAAGAAGACTTAGGGGAGAGTTTCTGAATTCTGGGAGGTGAATGAGAATAAGATACCATTTAAAAATATTTAGTTTCTAAAGCAGAATCTACTAAACTGTTATGGATTGTAAGTAAATTAAGACAAAAGAGAAAGCGGTTCCTTATGTGTAAACAGAAAATAGGACATTAAAACAGTATCAGTGTTATTTCAAACAAACAAAAAACCCACTGATGAACCCTCATCACTTCATTCAGTCCTGTATACTTCATTCTTGCTCCACTGGATCTTGGGTTATTAGTCTCATGAATTTGTCTGCTTCTCAACTTTCTCAGCTCAGCTTATTGAGGTCCTCAGTAAGTTTTAAGAGTGTTGAAAAGGTGTCTGAAAACCAAAAATCTTCAGAACCACTACTTTAGGACAAAGGTGTTCTTTTCCTTGAAAAACAGAAGCACATAGAGTTTTAATATACAGAGTTATATTTCTTACAAACTCTTGTTCTTAAATATAATGTCAACTTTTTATATTATAACTTTTAGCTAAAGTAACTAACTTCTATTTCACAGGAAAAAAAACCTAAAGGGGTGGATAATTATGAACTGCGTGTCACATATCAGCATTTTAGCAAAGATCATGAATAAACATAACTAATTTTCTACAGCCATACACATCTCTTATACAGTCTCGTAAAGTATCAAAAATGAACATATTCATTAACTTGGCTGAAATAGACAGCCTCTCTGTAGCTTATAAAAATAAAAACCAAAACCATATACATTTAAAAATAGGATTAGTAATCAATATTTCAGTATCCATTCTTAGATATGGCCTAGGTAACTAATGAATATCCATTAAATAACTCAATTTAGTATTAGTTTCAGGTTTTAAGATACTTAAAAATCTTGGAAATAATGTTCAAGCCGACATACTGCAACATAATTACCGTTGAATGAAGTTCATTAGAATAATTATTCGATATAGTCAAATTAATTTTTTTGTAATCTTGAACATAAAGGAGAAATAACGGTAGCTTATTTGAGCAGTAAACCTGTATACATTTAAAAAGGACATTTCAACTAGAATTAAAATATACAATTGTATTACACTTAACACTGATAAGTCAGAGAATACATAGCTGTTTTTACTAAACCACATTTTATTAAACTAATCTTATTTGACAGGTTTTCACCTAAATTATGTGAACTTACATTCGTAAAATGTTTTTGAGTTGGTTTATGTAAGAATTATTTTTTAATCTATGACGTTTAAAGTATTAGAAATTTAATTTCTTGCTTTCTGGTAATTTTAGGAATGTTTAGTTTATGTAAGCCCTTATTTATACTCAGTAGCCTACTAGAACAGAATTCTTTTAATTTTAGAGACTTTATAATCTTATTATTAATACTATCTAGTGGAAGGAAAACATTACACGCACATTTTAAGGTAGAGGCCATTCTGAATTACAGATACTTAGGTCTACAGATAAAGAGCTTACTATTCCAATTCTAAAATTTTAGGCATATGTAAAGAGTAAATGCAGAAGCACACAAAAACCTCACTGATGGAAGATGCAAAGAGCTGTTCTCCTTCCTCGTGGACACAAAATTCTTAGTTATTTGAGCTCAAAACAGATAAATAGACAAGAAAGACTAACATATCAGGATTTCTGTTGCTTCTCAAGTGTTTTCAATGATAGACATCCACATGTGATGTTTGGTACATTCCTACAGAATCTTTTCTGTGGTACAGTGTGTATTTGTAGTTAGCACTGATTATGTCACAGATGGGCCTGCCTCTGTTTTACTTTCTATGGATATAGTAGCAGTAAGTAAAACAAAGTCTATCCTCATGACACTTGTAGTCAATCAAATTAATTCATAATATGCCAACTGATGGTAAGATAGCTAAAGAAAAATATTTATAAAGAGATTTGGGCTTTTAGTCACTATAGAGTAACAGGGACTAAATTTAGTATCCCATCAGAAAAAAAAAATGACAAAATACATTAAACAGAAGTTTGCAAGACACTGGACACACGGCAGTGAAGGACAGTAGTGCCTGAGAGACAGGAAATGAATGTAGTGATTCCTATGATTATCCCAACTTACTGTCTTTGAGAGAGTTTCAGGCCTTCATGCAGGGTTGGGAGGTAGCTTACGGGTACCATGTGGAGCCCAGCAGACTTCTGTGCGTTAGGAGAAGATACTGAGAATCTTGGAAGAACAAGGTAGCTAGGACTCAGGACTAGAGAGAAAGAATTCCAGAAATCTCCAGAGGATTGCCTTCCATTATTTAGCCAAGTCCTAGTCAGCTCACGCACAGTGAAAAAATTGCCTGAGGCCTGGGAATGAACTATGCAAAAGAATTAGTGAGAATAGTGTTTGGCATTCACACATAGCAAGGAACAGTGCCTATGCCCACCAGCAAGATGGGAAAACCTCCAGATTCCTGAGGTATTGGGTCATGTACATAGTAGGGTCTTTCCTCATTATTGAGGAATAATTGACTAAGCATTGCTGCAGTCTCCCCTAACACATTTTAAATGAACGATTTAAATGAATAATCTGGAAAGATGAACCTTTTTTCAAGTAACTTAACTGAATCCTAGGACTATTATGTAGCATTTAATTCAAAATAATCAGATTTGCAAGGAATCGAGAATATGATTCATAATGAGAAAATCAATCAGTCAATCAAAAGCAACCCTGATCTGATAATAGATGTTAGCAACGGAGAACATTTAAAAAGTCACTATAGTTGTGTTCCATATATTCAGAAAGTTAAGTAATATAAGAACAAAATCGAAGTTCTAGAAATAACTACAAGGTGCGAGATTAAAAACATAAGCAATTAACAGATTAGATATTGCAGGAGAAAAGATGGGTGAACTTGAAGTCATAGAGATAGAGACTATGCAAAATGAAACATTAAGAGAATAGAAAATTTTAAAAATGAACAGAGCACTAGCGGGCTGTGTGTCAGCTTCATACAGCCTAATATATATGTTCTTGGAGTCCCCAAGGAGAGAAGCGTGAGGGGACAAAAAATATGAAACAATGTCTGAAATTTTTCAGTATTTGATGAAAACTGTAAGCCTACAGAGCTAAACACAAGAAATATGAAGAAAACGTCATGCAAAAAACAAGACACGTTATAGGCAGATAAGGAAAACAAGACATTATAATCAGATTTCTCAAAACCAATGAGAAAGAGAAAATCTTATAAATAGCCAGAAAAACAAACACACAAACAAAAGACCTAAGTGCAGGGTAGCAAAGATAAGGATGACAGTAAATTTCTCGTCTGAAAAAATGCAAGTGAGGAGACAGTGGAGCAACGTCTTTAAGGTACTGATGGATAAAAATGCCAACCTAGAATTTTATACCCATTGACTCTGTCTTTCAAAAGACACTGATAATAGGTTGAAAAGATAATCCACAGGCTATGAGAAAATTTTTGCAAAGTATATATCTGATAAAAGACATATTCAGAATGTATTTTTTAAAAACTCAATATTAAGTAATAAAAAAACCCAGCAACCAAATTAAAAACTGGGGCAAAAATTTGACTAGATACTTCATGAAAGAAGAGATACAGATGGCAAATAAGCACATGAAAAGATGGTCCATATCTTTTGTCATTACAGAAATCAGTTATCACTATGCATCTAATAAAATGACCACAACAAGTTGGCGAGGATATGAAGGAATTGGAATTTTTTAGTACTGCTGGTGGGAACAATCAACTTGGAGAACCGTTTGGCAGTTTTTTTAAAAAGTTAAACACATCTGCAATATGTTCTAGCCATTCCACTCCTAGATTTTTACCCAAATAAAAAGAAAGTACATGTCCATACAAAGACTTTACATGGGTATTCATAGCAGCTTTATTTGTAATTGTCAAAAATTGGAAATGGTCCAAATGTCCATTGTCAATTGAATGAATAAACAATTGTGGTGTGTACACACACACACACACACACACACACACACAGAATCCTACTCAGAAATGAAGGGGAACAAGCTATTGGTGCATGCAACAACATGCATGAATCTCAAAATAATTATGCTTACTGAAAGCTACACACAAAAAAGAGTGAATATTATATGTTTTCATTTATAGAAAATGCTAGAAAATGCCAGTGAAACTGCAGTAACAGAAAACAAGTCTGTGGTTGCCTGGAGAGGCAGGTGCAGAGAGCGAGGGTTGGGATGGAGGGATTACTGAGAGGCGTGAGTAAAATTTTTCAGGTTAAAGATATATTCTTTATCTTGGTTGTGATGACAGTTTCACAGATCTATTCATATGTCAAAATTTATCAGACGGTACATTTTAAATGCATGAAGTTTATTATGTTTCAATTATACTTCAAAAAAGCTGTCTTCAAAAGACTAAGACTATTTTCCTGCAGTTTGTAATGCCTGTGGATCTATCTCCATCTTTTCCTATCTTCCTGTGTTTTAAATACACCAACCTATTGTACCCTAATACCTCTCTCTAGCTCAGACAACTAAACACAAAAATTCATTCTGAAGCAGGTCACGATGCACATTTCCATCAGAGAAATATCTCACAGTCCCTTGTTAAATGTTCAGAGATACATGAGTGTGCCTTATGAAGCACATACATCCCGTTTTTATAGAATTAGGGAAGAGAAAATGCATACGAAAGAGCCCAATCCTTTTCCGGTACCCTTTTATGTCAGAGCTCAAAATTGCTGTCTGATAAAATGTAGGCCACCAGATTGAATTACTTCATTGAACTACTGCTGTCCTCTGTTAATGGTAATTGGGCAGATATAGGAGTCTTTCTTGGCAACATCTCAGATATTTACCTCCCACTGTTTTTCAATTCAAACTTTTGATGAAAATATTCCCAGTACTTCTTTAAAGCAGACATCCAACTGTCTTTCTTGACGAAAGCAAGGTCTCTAAATCAGATCCTGACAATTTGTGACACAGCAGTCTATCCAAATCACCTTTTACCTGTGTCACTGTGTCATTTCCTGGAGAAAAAAGTGTCCATCAACCCAGCATTTCTGTAGGTTTGGGAGGCGGGAAGTTTGGTGTGCCAGCAAAAGTGGGAGAGGAAGAAGGGAAAAGCATTTTCTTCCTTTCACTTGGAAGGAATTCAGTAAGGGGCTTGCCTGACCTCATAAGCAAATAAGGGATTTGCAGATTTTGAAGATACAGTTTATAAAGGGAAAAATCAGATGTTTGTTGTTTTTAAGATAATAATGAGTAGAATAATTTCTAAAAGTTAGCCCTTAAATTATTGGAGGCAGTAAAACAAGCTTAATTTTTATTCTTCTTCTTAACTTTATCTGTTAGGTTACTTAAATACGACAATATTTAGCATTTTATTTCCTTCTCAGGGGCTCATTTTCTGTTGTACCTCCTGTTTTGAACTGAGTAGACTACATCTCACCAAATAAATGTATAAACAGTGCCATTGGCATGTACCATGACTGACTCTGCCTGATGATAGCATGGTGGCTGGAGTGCAGAACATGGTAACGAGGAGGGCAAACATGGCATGAGATCAACCAGATTGGCCTCAGAGTGAGACTCACTGCTTGTATCTGTGGCTGTGGTTGGTTGGGAACTTTTTTTTCTTTTTATTATTGGAAGGGTATTTTTTTTTTTTTTTTTTTTTTTTTTTGGCGGTACGCGGGCCTCTCACCGCTGCGGCCTCTCCCGCCGCGGAGCACAGGCTCCGGACGCCCAGGCCCAGCGGCCATGGCCCACGGGCCCAGCCACTCCGCGGCATGCGGGATCCTCCCGGACCGGGGCACGAACCCGTGTCCCCCGCACCAGCAGGCGGACTCTCAACCACTGCGCCACCAGGGAAGCCCTGGAAGGGTATTTTTGATAATTGCTTTCTTGCATCAAATTGTAGCATCGCGTGTTTGATGGATGGGTTAGCTTTAGGAGCTGTGGGAGGCCCTCTGAGGACCTGCTTTCCAGTTTTAGTGAATAAGAAGCTAACAGCACGGCAAGCACACTCCCTGCTGCCAGCCTGGTTTTGTTTTTCTCAGGTGTAAGTCTCCTTATAGAAATGTGCCTAGGAATCATGTTGGCCCAGGATTGGCCTTACTTGGAGGCCCTGGTATGATGGGTTGTCTCTCATTGAGAGTGGTCTCACTCAAGGCCTGTTCAGCTTTGGGGAGAAGACTGAGCAAAACCATGGGCTGAACAGTGGAGAAATTAATTTGGGAATAAAGAAGCTCAGATTTGGGTTCATACTCTTAAGAAACAGTGAAAGACTTCTAGGAGAATGGGGCAAGTAGGTAGTAAGAAAAGAGGTTTAAGAGAAAGTCTTTATCTGCATGGGGGGGTCTTGAATCCATCTAGTCTGTACATTTGTTATGGCCTCAAAATACATTTAGGGGGCTTCCCTGGAGGCGCAGTGGTTGAGAGTCCGCCTGCCGATGCAGGGGACACGGGTTCGTGCCCCGGTCCGGGAGGATCCCGCATGCCGCGGAGCGGCTGGGCCCGTGGGCCATGGCCGCTGAGCCTGCGCGTCCGGAGCCTGTGCTCCTCAACGGGAGAGGCCACAACAGTGAGAGGCCCGTGTACCGCAAAAAAAAAAACAAAAGAAACAAAAACATTTAGGAGCAGGTAGTCCTTCTCCCCCCGCCCCACCCCGCTTTTTTGTTGTTGTTTGTTTTGTTAAGATCAGGAATTTTCGTCCTTTAGAAGAGGAAAGCCAGCGCTGTTGCAGTGAAGCCTCTGTTGACTGCCTGCCTTAGGTGCCTAATCCTGTGACTTGGTACACATCCATATCTGTCCTTGTCTTCATTAGGATCAAAGGCCATGCAGGGAGGGGCCGCCAGGAAAATAAATAATAAATTCATAGCTTGTTAAAGCTTGGGTCCCCAAATACCCAACTCCTATCCTTTCCCTCTGGCTTGAATTCTCTATACTGAAGCCTGGGATCACACTTTACCAGGGTGACGTGATATTCATGAACTAAGGAAGAAAAGGACTGGCTACCAGACCTATTTGGAGGTGAGAGAGGAGACAGTGTGGGCCCATTTGTAGAAGAGTCATCTGCATCTGGAACAGAACCCCAACCTAGAATATTGCTGTCTGCCAGGGCAGGAAGTGCTATCAGTTTCTGGCTCAGTAGGGATGCCTGAAGCACCCTGCTGGTTTGTCTGCTGACATGTGGAAAGTGCTGACCTTTTGTCTGACCTTGATCGCCTCTGTCCACAATTTCACTTAACCCTTTTTGCAGAAGAAGGAACACAAGTGACAACCTCAACTAACCTGCTCCTTGAGAAGATCGTTCCCTTTCTGCCACATCACCTTTGACTCTCTCATACTGTCTCTCTTCTTGGCTCCTGTTCCCTCATACTCTGTTGACACAGAGTTTGTGAAGTCCAAGAGATGTAGCAATGCCAGTAAGAGCTAAATTACTTGCAGCTGGCTGTGCCACCTGTGCCTATCAAATTTCAGCCAAAGCATTTGCTTTCCCAGAATGCTCTGTTGTGGGGAATTGGAAAGTGACTCACAGTGGGGGCAGCAGAGGGCTGAGTAGAAGAGAGGGCTGTTTCTCTGGGCTCTGCTGTGAGGACAGAACTGTAAAGTAGAATTTCAGATGGTCTGAAATCCCCTCTTTCTGCCTCTCATGGAATCATTGGTCCCAGAGGCACCCCGAGAGAGTTCTGAGTTAAACGTCAGCATTTTGGTGGGCTAAGAGAACAGACCTCTGCAAGCAGGTCTCTTGTGGGCCTCCAGGACTGACTGCTCCGTACCCTGCTTCTGGTTGTTTAGTTGAGGATTCTTGTGATTTCTTACATCTCCTAAGATCTCTCTCTGATTCCATTTTGTCTCCTGTTTTTTTTTTTTTAGTCCTTTATGTACTTGCAGAACAATTTCTCATCTTTAAACCTCTGTCTCATAAAAGGTCCTTCATATAATTTTGGAAAAATGATTAAATCAAATTAACCTTTTCATTTAATCTAAATGCATTATTCTACAGTTCTCTACATTTACCATTACTTAGTATTCTCTCGTCTCTGTTAAATCATTCCTTATTTTCAATCATTGTTCATCACTTGTATGTTGCTCATCCTTTGGTATTTTTCTTTGTATACACTCTCTCTTTTTTCTTATTTTTTTGTTTGTTCTTTCATTTCACCCTCCTCTAGAGCCTGTAATTATCCAAGCACTTTGAAAAGTCTCAGCAAAGGGGGATAAAAGATATATATGGTTTCTGCTTTTAAGGGCTAGATTCTTAGACTGGAATGCCCACGGGGAAATTGAAAATTACTCCTGGTAGAACCCACTTCATTTGAGACCAACTACCTTAATGAGTTCCTGGCCTTGTGATGTGAGAGAACGTTGAGGCAAAGGATTATAATGCGACTGTGATGCCCCTCTCAGAAATATGACAGTGCAAACTAGGAAGGTTTCTGGTGTGATGCCTGAACTGGTTTTTGAAGTAGGAGTGGAATGATTAAAGCCAGGTGATTAAAGAAGGGGGGAGGTGCATTCCACGGAGCACCATGTGGAAGAGCCCAAAGGCTCGAGGTTTGATGATTTCATTGACCTGCAGGTATTTTGAAATGTTTGGAAAGTATAAGAATGAGGCTAGGAAGGGGCCAGGTCACAAACAGTCTTGATGAGTCTTGTTAAAGTGTTTGCATTTTATAATGAGGATGATGGAGAGCCACTGAAAGATATTAAGTAGTAGAGGGATGAAATTAGATGTGTGTATGAAACAGGTCACTCAAGCAGTATTGTGGAAGATGGTTTTTATAAGGGTGAGTTTGGAAGCAAAACAGATTCCAGGAAAAATGATTGTGATGACAGTGTGATTGGGAGAGAAGGGGGACAGTTCTCGAGATATTTAGGATACAGCATGGACAGGATTCAGTCAGTGAGTAAATGTGGTTGTGAGAAGCCTCCAAGGATGACTGTTGAGTATCTGCATTCTTCACCTGAGTTAATGCTGGTACCATTCTCCACAGAAGGCAGTAGAGGGTAGTTATTAGGAGGATGTACTTGAGTCCACTTGGTTACTGAGTTACATTTTGAATGTGTTGATCTTCACAAGGCTTGTGGGGTGTCCAAGGAAAGACATGCTGTGGAAGTGTGAGTCTGGAGCTCAGAGGAGCAGCATGCTCTATAGATAGGGTTTGGTGTTCCATGCAGTCCATGAGTGGAATTTCCCTTTCAGAAAAAAAAAAAAATATGGTAATTTGTGATAATTTATGTGTTGAGCTTGTGAGAGTCTTCTGTGTGATTTACCTAGAGGACTGTAGAGCTCACTGGATCAAAGGCAATAAATAGACAAATAATGATCTATCCATGATATATTCCCTTCATTATTATTACTGAGGGTATATTACATATTTCTTTGGACCAAAGCATAATTTTAGAAAACTCTGGATAAACAGCTTTCTCTTTTTATTTATTGCTCTGCTCTCCTTTGATTGCTTTTGCTGTAATGTCAACCTGCATCTTATTTTAATCTCCTCTCAGAACACTGATGATTCCACAGCCCTGTTAGAATACATTTTGGGAGATTCCATTTCGTTAAGCCTGTTTCAAGGACATACGGCATGAGATGATGATGATATGGCATCTTTGGAGGATGCCTTGGTTTCTGTCCTGCTGAATCTCCCACACGTTTGAAGCAGTTGTTATCTTATCTGCTAGCTCATGCGACTTGTTAGATCACTGTTTGTGGGTGTCACAAAATGTTGGCAGGACCCCAGTGTGAAACACATTGTGAAATACATGTGGTTAAACTTCTCTGAATTTGTGTGTCAATCAAAACAAAGTGGCTTAAACGAGTAAGTGGATTTCAAAAGAAACTTGAGGATTCTAGAGCAGAAGTGGAACATGGAACTTTGTAGGTCAATTTTTTAGTATTGAATTCAGGGAATCATGCGTAGGAGGGAGTGTACAATATAGTAGAATTCTGATTAGGATCGGTTAGATTTTAGCTGACAATATTACAAACAGACAACAGTTTTTTATTATAACGTGTATAGTTCCCAAACATAATGCCATGGGATGCTGGGAATGTTCAGATACTAAAGTTGTGCAGATTTTCAAGGAGGAACCAGATAACTTAAAAACTCTACATATAATTTTTGTTTGTTTTTTTATCAGAAAGGATAGTGAATGAATTGTCAGACAGTGGAAATTTTAAATCATGTATTCCGATATATTTTGCAATTCTCATTTAACTTCACTAATACTTAATATGCATGTTTATCCAGCGAAGATGATAGAATTTTATTGTAGTTGAGACATTACAAGCATTTGTTTGTTTGTTCTCTTCATCAGGGTGATGTCAGCATGGTTTCTCCTTTACTGTTACCTCCTCTGCTGTTTTACAGTCTTGAATAGGTATCTATAGGACATTTCTTGTGGCTTACCCATACCCTTTGCTTTTATCTCATCAAAGGATCATTAAATGGTCTTTTCTATATGTATTAACCAAAAAGTACATATTTTGATATGTATTTTTACATTCTTTTTACATGTGGCTTTTAGCAACACCCATAATTTTAGTGATATTTGCCCCAATATTATCTTTACTCTCACCTTCCGTACAAGGGGATTTATTAATTTAATAGGGTATGTTATGTTAATAAAATGCTTGATGGCATAATATGTTTGTTGAAAGACTGTGATGTTGCTGCTGAAATCACTGAGAAAGGTAGAGCCCATCATGTAAAGAAAGCTGGCTTGGATTCTGATGACTCTCCTGCTTTAACCCGTGGTGATAGATCTTTCTCGTACAGAAAGCTCTCTGCTCACCTTAATTTTAAGTGTGCGAACTCTTGACTTGAGGACTTTATCTGAGTTTACCCTCTTCAAGGCTCGCTGAAAAATCAATTCCTAACTCATTAAACGATTCCTGGGTTACCCAAAATTAGCCTTATAGATTATGTCTTTGATGGCTTGTTAGTTGGCATAGGTGACTAAATTTGACACTCAAAAAAGATAGCCTTAGAAACAGTTTTTTTTCTTTTCACACTGTTGTAAGCTTTCTAATTTTTATCCCTCTAATACATTAAGTCATGGTTGACTTTTCTGCTCTGGCTGTCAGTGTCAGGAGCTGTGCTTCTGTACATTAACATGCAGACATTTGTGAAAGGTCCTTTATCGATGTCTCAGTCTGGTGAATTGAAGAATAATGTACTAGCTACATCAAACTGTTTATTCCTCCTAAGCCAGTTGTTATCTTTTGCAGTACTTCCAATGAAATTGTAATTTTTTTTAGCAGATTCTTTTCTGATGGAGCTGTGATTTGCAATAATCTTGTCAAGCCAAGCTCAAAATACTACTAAATGAAGACATTTGTGGAAGGGAATGATTGTAAATTGCATGCAAATTTCAACTCGGCCTGAATTAATCAATATGGAAACAGAACTTGTGAGTTCCTGATGTAATGATGCTGAAACTAATCCCACTGAGTTTTATTTCCATGGGAATTAGGTATTTATTTTGATTTAAATCTCTCTTTTTTCTTGAAGACAAAGGTCCAGTTTTTGAGTCTTTTAATAATAACTTTTTGGGGGATAGAGAGATGTTATAAAGGAAACAGGAGTAAAAGTAAGCATCTGACTTCTTTTGTGGGGACATCTGGCATTTCCTATTTAATTTACTGTGCCTATTTAATGAAATTTTCCCCCAGTTTTTCTTGCTCATTTTTTTCCACTGAAAATTCTAAGGCTTATGTTATAGTAGGTGACACAGTCTTTAGTATATATTAAGTACGCAATATTGGTCTAAATGACATATTCTCTCATTTATATCAATTTTCTAGGGGGATCCCATCTCGTTGAGGTTGTGTGTGTGCGTGTGTGTGAAAATGTGTGTGTGTGTGTGTGTGTGTGTGGTTTTCATTTGCCATAGAGTCTCACTTTCTGGGGAACAGATCACTCACTATCTTAGAGTTTTTAATGCCTCCTGGCTTTTGCAATATTTCTCTTTTTCTTTGATTTTCAGGATTAGGCTTTTTGCCTTTTATTGTTGTACTTGGCCCCTAAATCTGTTAGCCTTAGATTATTTGTTTCTCACCTTTTCTTCAAGCTTTTAGGTGAAGAATTTGCAGATAGAAGGTCTTATCACTGGTATATTGTATATCACCAATGCATTAGTGTTATATCCGTAAATCCTCAAAGCCCGACAACTTACTTCCCAACCCCTTTAGAGTACTTTAAGAGTTCCTTTATTTATAGTCCAGTTTAAATCCCACTGAGTAACACTCCATAAACCTGCAGTGACATCCAGTGGCCTCATGGTGTAATTTTTTACAAAATTTTCCAAATGAATTATAGGGGCAGTAACTCCGTCAAGGAAAAATAGTGGAGTTATTGAAGGGGGTTCCCTAAGTATATTACCTTCCAAGTAGTTACTGACATACCCCATCATAGGATTCTAGGAGAGTGATTATTCGTTTCTTGGTCTTTAAATGGAAGAATGACATCCTGTGATGAGATCAACTTCACTAATTCCAACTAAGATTAGAGGAAAATATAAAATTGAAGACAGTTTTTTTTTTTTTAAAGAAAATTTTTAATAAAAAGAAATTTACAGTGTCAAATTTCATATTCTGGATCTTTTTAAGAGGGTCATGATTTAAAGGAGAACATTTACTATGTGGTTCTGATTATGAAGTTGAGAGTTCTGTGTTGTTCCTACTTGGTTCTTGTGCTTTCAGTTTCTCTGAGAGTCATTCACTGTGTTAACCCTTGGATTTTCTCGGACTTTCTACGATTGCTACTATAAATCAGAGGCAAGTGACTCCCAATCTGATTACTGTCCTTGAAATGTGTTATTAAAGGAGAGCATATTATTTTTATAAAAGTGATACACCATTAACACCATAAATGATTTACATAATAGAAAACGGTACAAAGAAAATGTAGCACATCAGCCTAAATCTTACCCTTTCCACAGAAACAACCAGTGTTAATATTTGGTGAGCCTTTTTCCAAATAGCTCTCTGTCCATTTATATTAATAGAAAGATGAATAGATGGCAAGCTAGGAAATAATTTCATAACATTGAACTAAACAACATATGTATTTGCTGTGTTGACTTGGTTTCTAATTACCGCAGTGTTACACTAGGTGGGGGGGGGGGGGCCAGGATAGGCTTGCTGGTTTTTGTTGGTTTTATTTTTTAGCAGTGACTCTTCCTTTAGTGTGACAGACAGGGCTGGCTAGTGAAGATGGGGAGAAGATCTATACAGAGGAGTGTTGGACAGCCACCTCATGGCCTGATCTAGATAATTTACAATGTTCCAAAGCCCAGAGAGTTAAATAGAAGTAAATCTAGCATGTACGAACTAGTATGTTCCAAACTGGTGCTAAGCACATTTATACTAAAGATGAATGTTAGGTTCAAAGAGAGAGGGAGGTTGTTAAATCTTTCTCACAGTTGATACTGAGGCTGACATTTGGTATTTAAATTTTACAGTCTTGTGCCCATTCCCCCTAACAAAGCAAAAGCCATATGCCACTAGGGAGGGGCAAGAAACTTGTCTGCCCTTCTGGTTCTACACAAAGATCAACTGCTATGAGGAGGATGGCCGTGCACTGCCTCCCATCCTCTCACTTGAATGACACTGGGCAAAAGCCATCGGCCGCTGGGAGAGATTGTGGTGTCCATGATTCTGCATTGACGCAAAGCAGAGATCAGCTGCCTCTGGCAGAGGAGCAGGAATCTTCCTCATGCCTGAGATATTACACCAGTACAAGAACTTGGTTTCCCCATGGATGGCTTGCAGGGGAGAGTAAAAACCCTGATTGCACTCTGTACCCTTTACTGAGTAGGAAACAGTGGTTGCCTGCCATTAAGGGAGAGGCAGAAATGCTGAGAAAGTCCCACTCCTTAGGTTCAGATGTACAGGGCCAGGCTAAGACTGAGGTTGGAGCAGGTGGGCTGAGAAACTCTTCTCCCCCACCACAAGCCTTGAATCAAGAAATGAACAATTGCAGTCTACTGCTGGAGGAATGGCAAGAGCATGGAGAGAGGCTTTCCCTCTCTTACCCACACGTATATCCTATAATGACTATATGCAGGACCTATTGTATTTTTCGGGTGGATCACGAATACAGAAAAACTGTATTATTACTTAAAAAATAAATTTAAAAAATACTTTCAGATTTACAAAAATTAGTACAGAGAATTTCCATATGCATGCCATCTTGTTTGCCCTGTTGTAAACATCATACATGAGTGTGATACCTTTTTACAACTAATGTACCAATATTACTACATTATTATTAAAGTTCATACTTTATTCAGATTTCCGTACTTTTTTACCTAATGCCCTTTTTCTCTTTTAGCATTCTATCCAGGACACCACATTATATGTTTATAGTCACTATGTCTCCTTAGGCTTCTCTAGATTGAGACACTTTCTTGGGCTTTTTTCCTTTTTGATGACCTCAAAAATTTTGAGGAGTGCTGGTCAGATATTTTGTACAATGTTTCTTTTTTCTATATATATATAAATTTATTTTATTTTTGGCTGCATTGGGTCTTCATTGCTTCGTGTGGGCTTTCTCTAGTTGTGGTGAGCAACTGCTCTTCGTTGCGGTGCGCGGGCTTCTCATTGTGGTGGCTTCCCTTGTTGCGGAGCACGGGCTCTAGGCACACGGACTTCAGTAGTTGTGGCACATGGGCTCAGTAGTTGTGGCTCGTGGGCTCTAGAGCGCAGGCTCAGTAGTTGTGGCACACGGGCTTAGTTGCTCCATGGCATGTGGGATCTTCCCAGACCAGGGCTTGAACCCATGTCCCCTGTATTGGCAGGCGGATTCTTAACCACTGTGCCACCAGGGAAGCCCTGTACAATGTTTCTTGATTGCTGTTTTTTTTTTAAATGTTTTTCTGATTCTTTGTAATGATTAGACTCTCAATTGGCTTCTGCTTTGGACTCTCACAAAGAACTAGGTCACAAGAGCCTATGAGAGGAGGAATTTGCATCCTTTGGTGCACTGAAACTAATTATATCAACAACAAAGTCCAAACCCAATTCAACTACTTTCTAGATTTACTCAATACCCCCATGCTAATAGCCTGAAAGAAGTTACCCATTTCCAGGCATAATGTTATTTACTTCAGTTCTTACATCCACAAAGTGTGGAATTCAATTTTAAAAATGTATGAAACACAGACACAAACAAGAAAAAGAAATCCTTGTTAAGAGGTTTAATAGTAAACAGAACCAAGCCAAGAGATGGTTTAGATATGCAAACTTCAGACAGGGACTTTGAAATAACTATGATTATTATATTAAAAGGTCTACTGGATAAGTGGGCAATATATATATAAATCAGTGGGCAATTTCACTATAGATATGGAATCTACAAATAAATGTCAAATGGAAATGCTAGAAGTGTGGAACAAAATATCATATATCAAAATTGTTTTCTGTGGGTTTATTAAGAGACTGGACACAGTAGAGCCAGAATCAGTGACCTTGTAGGTGGACTAGAAGAACCCTTCAAAAGTGAAACAGAGTAAAAAGAGTAGAAATAAAAAAAAGGACATCCAAAAACGGAATATGTTACTGTAGAACATATGAAATAACCTAACATAAATGAAGAGAGAAGAAATAAAGCAGAAGAAATGTTTGACGAGAGAATGGTTGAGAATTTTTCAGAATGAAAGATAACAAACCATAGATCCAGTCAGGATAAATATGAAGGAAGGCATATCTGTATATAGTAGTCAAACTGCTGAAAACCACATATAAGAGTAAATTCTAAAGGCAGTTAGAGAAAAAACAATATATTACTTAATGAGGTACATAGGTAACCGTCCGGCAGACATTTAGTCAGAAACTATGAAAGCCAGAAGACAATGGAATGGCATCTTTCAAGAATTGAAATCCAGAATTCCATCTCCAGGAAATATATCTTTCAAAAAGAAAGGTAAAATTAAGAATTTGTCAGATGTACAAACATCAAGAGAATTTTTTCTTAGCAGAGCAGTACTACAAGAGATGTTAAAGAAAGGTCTTCAGGCAAGAGCATGCTGCTAGGTAGAAAATGTGTTATTACACATGGAATAAAGAGCACGAAAAATGTGAAACTGTGGATAAATACAAAAGTCATTTTCTTCTTACTTTCAGTATATGAAAAGAGATTAGAGCACGAGTTGACAAAAAGTAGCCCGTGAGCTAAATACTACCTCTGGCTTATATTTGTGCAGCCTAAGAGCTGGGAGTATTTTATATTTTTTAAAGGGTTGTAAAAAAATTAAAGACAAAATGATTGAAGAATATGCAACAGAGACTGAATGGCTTGCAAAGTCTGAATTATTTACTTTCTGAGCCTGGTCTAAAGCAAAAATAATAACTATGCATTGTAGGGTTTGTAACATATGTCAAAGTAAAATTTTGGCAACAGTACAAAGGAGAGCAGGAAGGAAATGGAAGTATAGTGTTATAAGGTTATTACACTGTTTGTGAAGTGATATAATAGAATTATAGTAGACTAGGAGAAGTTAAAGTTGTGTATTATGAACTCTAGAACAGCCACTGAGGAAAAAGATAAAGAAGTATAATTAACAAGCTGATAAAAGTGAGAAAATGGAATCATAAAACATTCTCAACTAAAACAAAAGAAGGCCAAAAATACCCAGACAAAAACAAAAAACAGATTCAACAAAATTTTAAACAGTGTAATGATAGATATATACCCATCTTTAGCAATAATTACATTAAATATAAATGGTCAATTAAAAAACAGAGTTTAGGGCTTCCCTGGTGGCGCAGTGGTTGAGGGAACGCCTGCTGATATAGGGGACGCGGGTTCGTGCCCCGGTCTGGGAGGATCCCACATGCCGCAGAGCAGCTGGGCCCGTGAGCCATGGCCGCTGGGCCTGCACGTCCGGAGCCTGTGCTCCGCAGTGGGAGAGGCCGCAGCAGTGAGAGGCCCACATACAGGAAAAAAAAAAAAAACAGTTTAAAAATTGGATAGAAAGCAAAACCCAATTATGTATTGTCTACAAGAAATTCATTTTTAATATGAAAACATAGCTATGTTAAAACTAAAAGGATGGAAAACAATGTTTCATGCAACACCCAAATAAAAGAAAGCTGGAGTGATATCAGACAAAGTAGACTTCAGAATAAGCAATGTTATCAGGGATAAAGCATGGTATTATGTAATGATAAAGAGGTCAGTTCATCGAGAAAACAAGAATTCATCAAGAAAGCTAAAGGTATACGTACCTAATAACAGAGCCTCAAGAAAAAAAAAGTAATAGAACTACAAGGAGAATTAGACAAATCTACCAATTTAGTTGGAGATTTCAGCACTCCTTCAGTAATTGGTAGGACAAGTAAACATAATTTAGGAAAGATGTAGAATACCTGAGCAATACTGTCAATCACCTTGACTCAATTGACATAGAACACTCCCTTCAACAACGTAATGCATGTTTTTTTCCAAGTGCACTTGGAATATTTGTTAATATAGACCATATTTTGAGGTATAAAATAAATCTCAATAAATGTGAAAGCATTTAAATTATGCAAATTATGTTCACTGATCAACCAGACATAGTCACATGCCTTGTTTGGGGAATGTAATTTCTTTGGATAAAATTAAATATATAAAACTTGAAAAGTGAGGTCCAAGAGGGAGGGAATACGTATAGCTGATTCATTCTGTTGTACAGCGAAACTAACACAAGATTGTAAAGCAATAGAACTCCAAAAAAAAAAAAAGACCTTGAGAAGTCATCAGGCTTAAAAAATGCACGTGAAGCCTTCAGATATATTAGTAAGAACGTTACAGAATTTTGCCATGAATCTACTTTCAGCTTTACACTGCGGTGGTGCTGTTAGGTGTTTGTGATCTAACTAGTTGATTTTGTAGTGTGAATTGGTGCTTGAGATGTATGACCCTATCTGTCTGTAAACAGCATTTCCTGCACACTCTCTGAGCAAGGGGCCCTTTTTCATGGTATTTTTAAACACTCCCAGTAGTTTTAACTCCCTGAATAGGAAGCATTTAGGCAAACATGATATCGTCAATAGGCACACCCTTAATATTAACCAGTGAAAACAAAAAGGTGGAAAGTTCTTCTCTGCTTTTAAAGAAGCAGAATTTGAGTGTATATTTTGGAAGAACAGTATGTAGTAGAATAGCAGAAAGATAATGAATTCTCAATATGTGTCTAAATCAAGGTCTGGAAAAGTCATAGGAGTATTTAGAAATTTATAGTAGTTTAATATGACAGATATGGCTCTTTAATAATGAAGACTAAAAAGACCTTTGTGGGCTGGTGAGTGGGGTCATAATGTTTTTGCCCTAATTATTAGACTATCATTTCTCTCTTATTATGAGGTTATGCAAAATAAAAGGTGTTCTCTAAGAGAAAAGAATATAATTTTAGTTTGCATGATCACAAGTGACCTTATTATAGCTCCCCTTCTCAGAAGTATGAACAACTCTTAAAATAAAGGGTAAGTAATCATAGTCTGCTACGCGGATGTAGATTTTAGTAGAGTAGAATGCTCATCATCTCAAGTAAAAGAGTCCCGTTTTACAAATGCATTAGATGTCCTTGGCAGATTTAGTTAGTAACATGAGGTGCATATGGTAAAACTGGGGCCCAGGGCTTAGGGTTTGTTCTGATGATGCATTGCATGCCGCAAACATCGCTAGCCTATTTGTAAATTTTCTTCAGATAAGAGTTGTTTTATTTAGGGAAAAAAGATCATTTCTGGATTGAGTACTTCTAATGAGTTAATTTTTGGAGAACTTTTACAAAACTTATGACAAATGACTGTTAATCCTTCTTGCAAACAATTATACCACTACTGTATTACCACCCAAAGTCCTATTCCTTCCTTTAGCCTTGGGAAGACCTCACAGTCATGAATTTAATGCCTTGATTTTAATTTTTTAAAAAAATTAAGAGTGCTATATGGCTGTAGAATGCAGAGGTTTCCTTGAAATATGTTTGGTGAAAGTCAGAAGTAATTTGCCATGACTAGGATTCATTTAAATATCTGTGATTTCAATGTATAAAATAATCTTCACAGTAAATGTTAAGGGATATGATTTTGCATTAGATCGTAATACTTGCTAATTATTTTTATTACTATTATTCGTTAACTGGGAGTTAACAAGTCATAGGTAGTGATGCCACATATGTGTGGGTTATTACAAAACTTTATTTGCTGCTTAATTTTTTTTTTTTTTTCCGGTATGCGGGCCTCTCACCGCTGTGGCCTCTCCCGCTGCGGAGCACAGGATCCGGACGCGCAGGCCCAGCGGCCACGGCCCACGGGCCCAGCCACTCCGCCGCATGTGGGATCCTCCCAGACCGGGGCACGAACCTGCGTACCCTGCATCGTCAGGCAGACTCCCAACCACTGCGCCACCAGGGAAGCCCAATTTGCTGCTTAATTTTTTAACATTGCGTCATTCCCTAAATAGCCTCAAGATCCAAATACAACTGCAGTAATATTTGCTGAAAATTAGAAACTATAAAACCCCTGATTTTGCTAGGATTCAGAATAGGAGAAAGAATTTCAAATAATAAAGCCTTCTATTTATAAAAAAACAAAACCTTTCATCTACTGTCTCTCAAAAGGCAGTTTGAAAACAAAATGTGTTTCAATATTTTACATTATTTCCATTTTTAAAGGTAGTAATAGGGCTTCCCTGGTGGCGCAGTGGTTGAGAGTCCACCTGCTGGTGCAGGGGACACGGGTTGGTGCCCCGGTCCGGGAGGGTCCCACATGCCGCAGAGCGGCTGGGCCCGTGAGCCGTGGCCGCTGAGTCTGCGCGTCTGGAGCCTGTGCTCCGCAACAGGAGAGGCCACAACAGTGAGAGGCCCGCGTACCGCAAAAAAAAAATGTAGTAATAGTAAGTGCACAGGCATCATAGATCACAGACATCTTTGTTAAAAGGTCTGTTTATTTGGGATCAGATTTACTAGGGGCAAGTTGTCTTTATAACTCTTCTTTATTTAGTTCCCTTACTTACTTGCACATTGAATAGATTGAAAGGATTAGGGAAAAATAAAGTAAGGGTCCTTAATCCCATTTGGTTGTGTTAAATTCTCCAAATGATGGATGGAAATTTCAGCCTGGTAGGGTCTACCACGAGGTTTGATAGTTACCTACACTTACAGAGAGATATTCTTTAATTACACTGTACAGCTAAATGCATTTGAAACAGATAACTGGTCCTGTCTCAAAATTGATGTTTCTTTTAAAGTGCAAAGTCAGGACACCATTGTTTCCAAATGGTCAGATTGCATGCTACTGTCCCGAGCACACAGGAATTGATAAGTCAGAGGTTCCAAGCATGTAGGCATGTAGGGATAAGGGAAAAGGATCACAGTGGAAGTAAATCCTTTCCCCTTTTTCCCGACTGTGTTTTGACCGCCTGTCTTTTACCCTTTGCAGTTCTATTCTGAGAGGAATATGAGGAACAGCCCTGAAGATGGGGGCCACTGCTGCTAGATTGTTGCCATTAACCAGCTCTCATGGCTTTTGTGGGAGCCTCCTTTTTATTAGTATTTGCAACATGTTCACCAGCAAAATGATTATGTTAGGCAGAAACATCACATCACTTACATTTCATAGCTCAGTGCAATTTTCATAAACTGCGAGGCAACATCCAAAAAAACATGACTCAGAATTAGAGTTTCAGGAGATTATTATATAGACATTATTTCCCTCAGGTCACGGGCTTTAGTCAAATTTGGAGGAGAATGAAATTGCCAACAGTGAAAAGCAGACAGAAAGGTATGAGTTCATGAGCAGAGAAATAACATTTTCATTTGTTCCTTCCCCATGGGAAAGATTCAGCATTCCGGTAAATGGAGACGGTTATAAGAAATGAATTTTTGTCAGCAGGGATGTGATTTTAAGGCTCACTTATCCATTGGCAATCTAGATTTCTAACCCCAGGAATCTAGGAAATTGCTACAGAATGTAGTCTTTATTATAAACAAGTTTTTTTTTGGTAGTGTTTTCCCCCCTTCCTTTTCTTGCTCAGAGATTTTAAGACAGACTACATTTCTTTCTGCCTTTCGGGGTCAGATGACTGCAGAATTTCTGCATCTGCCATGAGTTTCTCCTCATTGCCATTGCTTTGTGATGGAAACCGTTTCTTCCCCACCAAGCTTCCCCCACTCCCCCTTGCCTTTCCAAACCCCCTCTGTTCAGCATGCACAACGCTGACAGTATTGGAAACCACGGCGCTTACTAGTGCTGAATTCGTGGCCTCTGCCTCTGTTCCCAGCATTTGCAGGATATCTTGTGGTGCTGCTGTTTCTCTATTCTCAGTCCTTTTGTGTCTGTGGACCTGAGAGAATAAGGCAGGAAAAAAAGGCTTTCCAGGTAGCTCTCATTTTACCAGGTATAAAGAGCAAGGATTTGCAAGGTTTCTGTAGGGTAATCCCAGACAACCTTCTTCATAATTAAAGAATGTTCTTTCAGGGGAAATTTTATCTTGCTTCTTCAATTTCATCTGATGCTTCTCAGCCCATCACTCATTCAAATTCTGTTCAGAGGTTCTCCTGCTAGCTATATAGTACATCCGTGAGAGCAGAACATATTTCATATAACCTAAACCCTTCATTTCTAGAGATGCAGATAGGTTCTGTAACATTAATCTCACCTTTATATTTTTTCAATTTTTAATAACTTGAAAATGTGTATATCTAATACCTTCCTCCCCTGTGTATTTTTGCCCATTTTAATATCTCTCTCAACACTATAAACTATTTTCCTGGCTGTATTATTATTAAAAAATGTTATTGCCTGCCAAAGTTTATTATCATTATTATTATATCTGCAGTATAATGATTATGTAACATTGTGAATTATATCTGATTAATAAATGAGAATTGAGTACTCTAACTTATTTAGCTCATTGGATTTGGCCCATGAAATTAATCAAGATCTGTAAACTTTTCCCCCAAACCTCCAAAGCTTCTCAAAGGAAGGGAGAGGGGGTATTAGGGTTAAGGGGAACATCTAGTTTGCTGCAAGGACATCCAGTTACACGTTTTGATTCCTTGCAACTGCTGTGGTAAAGGATTCACTGCATTAGCCATAGTGCTGGTATATTCTGATATTCTGTGGAGTTTCAATTTCTTCCTATTAAATTTTTCTTAATATATGGAGTCATTTTATCTTTGTTAGGGGATCTCTGTTTAGAAAAGTGGGGGTAACGTGTTATATTCCACTCTTTGTAATGGGCAACTCTTGGCATTTGTGGAATTCTTCCTGGAATTATTTGGGAGGGCAGAAACAGGCACCTGGAACGTTTACTTGACAAAAACATGTACTTGTCTCTTATATGTCACTCATTCTTACGTCCAGCAACCTCTGTTCTACTATTTTACATTGTTCAGAAGTTGTGTGACTGACTGTCTCATACAGAAGCTAATAACCTGGAAGATACTCAAATTCGAATATAGTTTGGAACGTTTTGGATTCCATATACCACTTCAGTAGGAGTAAAGAATCCCATGGAAAATGATGGGTTTTGCAGGTGTTCTCATCACCATAACAGGGCTTCATTAGAGTTACTGGCTGGAATAGGATTTTTTTGTTGTTGAAGTATAGTTGATTTACAATATTGAGTTAGTTTCTGGTATACAGAAAAGTGATTTAGTTTATATATATATACATATATATATATATGTGTGTGTATATATATTCTTTTTCAGATTCTTTTCCATTATGATTTATTACAGGATACTGAATATAGTTCCCTGTGCTATTCTGTAGGCCCTTGTTGTTTATCTGTTTTATATATAGTAGTGTGTATCTGTTAATCCCAAACTCCTAAATTGCCCCTCCCCCCTCTTTTCTCTTTAGTAACAATAATTTTGTTTTCTATATCTGTGAGTCTGTTTCTGTTTTGTAAATAATTTCATTTGTATCACTTTTTTAGATTCCACATGTAAGTGATATGACATGATACTTGTCTTTCTCTGTCTGACTTACTTTACTTAGTCTGATAATCTCCAGGTCCATCCATGTTGTTGCAAATGACATTATTTCATTCTTTTTTATGGCTGAGTAATATTCCATTATACATCTTTATACATTCATCTGCTGATAGACACTTAGGTTACTTTAGGATAGGATTTTTTTGATTAGTTCCCAATGAAGGATGGAATACTGTAAGTGTAGTAATTCGTGGCACAAATAAGAAAGCTGTAGACATGGTTAGTATTATAATTGCATAATAACAGTAGTACTATAAGAAAACATCCAAGCAGTCACCTGAAAATTACTCATTGGCCATAGCTTGAAAATCTCCCTGTCTACCATCTGGAGCCAGGGACAGGATGTCTCAGATCTACATTCTTGATACTTGCTCAAGAGCAACTAACTCTAGAGAAATTGTTCAACTTTCTGGTGTTTAGTTTCAGCTTCTCCTTTTGTGAAATGGCAATAATTTTGCCTGTCCAAACCACTGTTACTGTTTTTTTCCTCAGCAATGCTTGTGTGAATGAAATATTATTACAGGATTCAAACTCCCAGAAACAGTTAACCCACTTTGCTTTCACACACCATTTCATAATACTTAGTCCTCCTGATTAAGAGGATAATACAGTAAAACCTCTGTTAACTGGAGTAAAGTGTTGTTCATTTAAGTTTAGATCATTCTTTAAAAACATTTGTTTCAATATACTTGTTCTTGAAAATCTTTCTATAATGTATTCAGTGTATTTTGGCCTTAGAGAGCATGGTCTAGTAAATATTGCTGTAATTGAGTCTCTCTCTGATGATGAATTATCTTCACAGCCCTGCAGCCATGATATTGGTGTCAGTTCTTTATACACCAAGAAATGGGTATAAAATGGGACTCTTAATGGGAAGTTAGGCTGAATTTGCTCTGGTCTTGGCCATACCTTGGAAGTTGCTTTTTTTTTTTTTTTCCCTGCAGTACGCGGGCCTCTCACTGCTGTGGCCTCTCCCGTTGCGGAGCACAGGCTCCGGACGCGCAGGCCCTGTGGCCATGGCTCACGGACCCAGCCGCTCCGCGGCATGTGGGATCCTCCCGGACCAGGGCACGAACCTGCGTCCCCTGCATCGGCAGGCGGACTCTCAACCCCCACGCCACCAGGGAAGCCCCCCGGAAGTTGCATTTTAATAAGCAAATTGCTCACGTGAATTGTTTTCTCAGTGTTCTATGTTTTTTTTTCCCTTACAATGAAACAAAAACTATATTAACCACACTTATAAAAATGAAAAATACAGTACCAATCAAAACATCATTATTACATGAACATTTTCATAGGAGACATAGATAGCATGCTTAGGAGGTCTGACTTGATTAAATGCTTTGCCTCTAGTTTTTCAAAGTTTCAAAGGAGGTATTCCCTCTGTCAATAAGTTTTTAGTTTCTATGTGTAATAATAATCATGATCCCAGCTAGCAGTTATCGAGCTTTGACTGTTTGCCAGGCACTGTTTGTTTCAGGTAATAACTCAGTTATTCCTCACAACCACTCCATCAAGGAGGCACTATAATTAGCTCCATTTTTTCAATAAGGAAACTGAGGCTTATAAAGATTAAGAAATCTGTCTAAGGTCATATAGCCAGTAACTGGCCGAGCCAGGATATGAACAGTCTGATGTAAGGACCCGTGCTCTTAACCACCACGCCATCATGCCTCAAAGGCATATGTGTGCAGTGGTCGTGGAAGAAGTCATCTAGACTTACTCACTTTTGCTGTGGGCCTTGCATGGTGTTCGATTTAGTATTTTTGTTTATATTATCTCATTATTTTAAAACAATTCTACCAGGTCGATTTTTATTATGCACATGTTATAAATGAAGAAATCTAGATTCAGAAAAGGCAAAGCTTTTATCCGAGTTTACAGTTCTTGTGATAATAGATGGAGCTGATTTGAACCTAATAACCCCAGTTCAGGTTCTGGTCAGGGGTATCGTTAAGGAAAGGAACCTTCTCTCCAAGAAAGGTCATTTTTATAATGTTTAAGAGATTTAGGTTTTCGGTATAACACCTTACCCCTAGCAAGGTTTTGTGTTTTTTTTTTAAGTTACATCATTTGTTCTGCATTGGAATTGTCTCATCTCTTTTCTATCCATGGAGTTTCTTCAAGTCATTGCTGATACACACTGATTCTTCTTCCTGTTGGTAGTTTGTGATGGGTTGGTTGACCTTTTACAATTAACATCATTGTTTTAATTTGCTGTCCTTAAGAAATTAATTTTCCTTTGAGTTTTAGACTCCTAACATTATGTCCCTTAGCCCTCTGAAGGTTGAGTGTCCCTGTGGTGCCGTTAGCCCCTTACTTGTACAATGTCTTGAGACTTTAAGAGAAGTATAAATGGCAGTACCACTTGGATATCAATTAAAAATAAATTTCATTTCGAGTGAATGCTGTCTTTTAGCCTGCCAAGACGCAGAAGGTTGGTTGTCTCAGTTTCCTTTGCCATTACTGACATCACTTAGAACTTACTGGTGTAATAAAAAAAAGCATTTTAATGGAAAGTTGGTGAACAGTGGGAGAACAGCCATTTTTCACATGGCTGTATATTATAAAGGATATAGAATGGACTTCTAGCAAGTCCTACAAAGTCCTGGTGGGTCTCCATTGTGGTATGGCAAAGTCTATGGGATGTCTTTTGGATGGCCTTGGCAGCAAGTGGGCAGCATCTTACCAGCCCGCTGTGACTCGTGGGGAATTCTGTGTCTCGATGTTTTTTATGGCTGTGTTTTAATGGGTTAGGCCTCCCGCCATCTTGTTTTCCTGGCTTGTCTTCTCTTCTGTTTACCTTGGCCCCACCTTTGGCTCAGCGAGACACCACAGGCTTCACCAGAGTCATTTGGAATGCACGCCCATCAGACGAAGTCTCCCATCTTCTCGAGGCATTTCGTGGCTCAGAGAGAATTGGAACTGAACTCTGGGCAGCTGGTGGTTGGTTGTCCCCAGCCAGGTCTGCACAAGTGGAGAAAATGCGTGTGTTTGTGAGTCTGCTTATATTTTACATTCTCACAGTGACACCTTTGAGTCCAGTAAATGTATTTCTGTTCCTCCTTGAGTTTAGGGGTTAATTATTCAGGCCCTGAAAAATGAGTTTTGGTTACCCATGGGCCAAGAAGCCGGCTTCTTCAGGAACAGCCGTGATTATCCAGAGGTGTCACATTGTGTCTTTCTCTCCACGCGTCTTTGACACCTGCACATCATAGCTTTCCTGGGCACCTCCAGCGGAGTCTCCTGTTAGCTTGGCAGACTTGAGAGACGCTCAGACCTATTTCTTACTTCCTGTGTCTGTATGGATTATTTTTATCATGTGATGATTCGGCATTTTCTAAAAATCTCTAGCTTGCCTTTTCAACTCTGGTAAAGAGTTGTCAGCTGTACCCACAAACTCAACTTGTGAAGTGGCATTTCCCCAGAAACAGGAATGGGAGGAAGAAATTTAGCAGGACAAGTGCTCTTTCTTATGAAAATTTATCTCTAAGCTTAGTATAATTTTTCTGATTTAGAGGGAATTGTAGGACCCTGAGACCAACCCTTCCCAGCTTGCCACCAGCCTTGGTTTAACTGCATTGCAAATGTTGGGATCGATGCTTTAGTTGTACAACAAAGAGATTATTTCAGGGTGGCATTTTATCTCCTACTCTCAGACTCTTTCAGATCGAACTGGGTGCTGAACATAATCCTTTTGTGTAAGTCCCACAGGCTGCAATTCCATAGCTTGGGTAGTGGTCAGAGGAGCTCTAATGGCAGAACAGATGATGCTGCTAAAAGAAAAGGGGTAGGAGTCATCTCTCTACAAAATGCCTCACAAAGGAGACTTTCTTTGCTCCTCCTGGTACATGTGGTAAGCATAGAAATAGTTTATTATGAAAGTCTTTCAGCCACAAGTCCTTCTAAGGCATAACTGTACCCTCCAGGGAAACCAAAATAAATACCAGCCTAATAAACTTCAGATTTTTAAAAATAAGTTATCCTATTGCATCTCTGCAAGAAGGAAAAATATGAGAGGTTAACGTGTGTTCTTATTCTGCTTTGATTTACTTCCCATGATGTCCCTTCCCAACCCAGGCTTGAAGTGGAAGAAAATACTTCATCATTTGAAGAAGAATGATGGTACAAAATACAGTCTTTTGGAAGAGAAGGTGGGAAAGTAAATTTTGATGCCAACTTTGGAATTTTCTTAAAACAAAACAAAACACATACACTTGGTTTTCTCCTGGAGTTTAATGATTTATATATATATATATATATATATATATATTTTTTTTTTTTTTTTCCCTGTATTCTCTGTATTCCTGGCAAAGGAAGTCTTCCATCCAAGCTTCCATTTATTTGTTTCTAATATGGTCATGGTCCACCTGGTCCTCTCACAAGCTCTCTCTGCCCTTTCTTTGTCCCAATCCCTTGGCCCCTCCTCCTCTCCAGTTCTGTCACTAAGCCCTTGGCTTCTCCTGTCTCCCTGCCCAGTCTGAACCGAGTGTATGAACTGCAACCTACATTCTGCCAGCGCTTCAGCTGTACATGCCTGTCACACTGTAGCTCTAGGGTATGTCAGTGGTCCGACTTCTCGCCTTTCTCCACTGCCCTTTCTCAACCTACAAGACTGATTGTTACTTGTCATCCATATTCTTAAATATGGGTAGCCCCCCAGGATTCCTCTGGCTATGCATTATTAGTTTTGCTTTATCTTTATTTTGTTAAATAAAGGTATGAAAAATAATATAATGTATATCCATTTGCCCATCTCCCAGACTGAAAAGTAAAATATTTCCAGGATAGTTGATGCCCCCATTATAATTCTGATCATATCCTCCTCCTCTCAGAGCCCAGGGGTATAGTAACCACAATTCTGAATTTGTTGTTCATATTATGAATTTCTTTATACATATCCCACATGTGTAAATCAGCACATACTATATAGTAGGTTTAATTTTGAAAAATTGCATCCTGCTATGTATGTACATTTGCAACTTTTAATATTTATTTATTTATTGGCTGCCTCGGGTCTTAGTTGTGGCATGTGGGATCTTCCATTGCGGTGTGCAGGCTTTTCATTGCGGTGCATGGGCTTCTCTCTAGTTGAGGCGTGCGGGCTCAATAGTTGTGGTGCGTGGGCTTAGTTGCCCCGTGGCACATGGGATCTTAGTTCCCTGACCAGGGATCAAACCAGCGTTCCCTGCACTGCAAGACTGATTCTTAGCCACTGGACCACCAGGGAAGTCCCTGCAACTTTTTTTAAACTGGACATTATGTTTGTGGGATTAATTCAGTTCTCTTTTGCTTTTCTACTACTGTATAATATTCTAGTTCGACTATGTTATCTTTTTTTTTATCTGTTCTATTTGTGAACATTTAGACTGTTTTCAAGTTTTTGCTGTTACAAACACTGCTGCTATGAACATTCTTATGCAAATCTCCTTGCACGCATGTCCATTTGTTATTTTGGCAAGTTGTGTTTGGTATGATTGATGTAAGACTGCTGCAACAAGGCCCTTATCTTCAAGCCATACGCTCTAGCGAGGACTCCCAGGGAGATCCTGCTGGAGGAGTCTTTTCACTGGTTTTCTTAGCACTCATCTCACCTCTCCTTGGTCGTCTTTCACAGTTCGGTTAGAGTTAACTTCTTGAACACAGTTTTAATCTTTACTGTCATGCTCAAAAACATTTCATAGCTCCCTCTTGCTTAAGTGATGGAGCTAATACTCCTCAGCTTGCTGTTCAAGAACCACCCTAAGCCTAATCTTTTTTGGTCTTTGTACTGTTTACATCTCACCCATACAACTCACATTCCAGGGTCATGTCCCTTTCGTGCCTCTCAGTGATGTCTCTTTATCCCTAGGTGTCTTTCCTGTTTTGAACTTTATCCAGGATGTTGAAATTCTAGTCAGTTTTCAGGATCCTAATGAAATACCTTTTTATCCAGGTATATCTTCTACCCTTTGTGTGATTCTGGCTTCATATTACAGCTAGTTAGGTATATATTTGCTTAGCTGATTATAAGCAGGAACCACAAGGTAATTGCCTCGAACATAGTAGGACCTCATTAATTAAAATAATAATAATAATCAAATTGAATTGAGTGGATCATTTGGTTCTCATCCTTGCTATTAAAACACTTTAATGCTGCTAATGAAGGAGAGAGTAGAAAAAGAGCAAATGTTTTAATTCTCTATTGCAGTTTTCAAACATCTCTGGCGGACAATTAGAGCTTGTAGTGTACTAACCAGGTAGCCATCCTTAGCAGGACCCTTATCGCGTCAAAGTGGAGCAAGGTGGAGGGGAAAATTAACTTTTGAAAGAGGGATGGGCTCTTCATTAAAAAGACCACGTTCTCACCTCAGTGGAATTTAGCTAAAGCACACTTGAAGTAGCTCCGTTCTGGTCTCTGGGCCGGATCCTTCCAGCCTTTTGGGTGGTAGCACAAGTTGACGACCTGTCACTAATTATGCCCTTCAACTTATTTTCTGCTCCCAGGGTAGAAGGCAGCTTGCGGCTGCTTGTGAATAAGAGAAGCCTGCGTCCACTGTGTCCACATTTCCATCTTGAAGGAAGTGGGAGAAATGAGGCCAGTGGTTTGATAAATTATATCAAAACTAGTCCCTTCATGCTAATGGAGTGTGAAGAAGCTGATGTACTGGAAATGATCTATAATATTTCATATTTCTCTGAGGAGAAAAATGATAAACTTGATGATGTATGATTTATTCATGTTTCTCCAGATGAAGAGGATAAAATCCTAAAGTCAACTGCCTGTTTCTCACTCCCAGCGGCTGGCTTGTAGATTTGACACTGGGATTGGAGGCTTGGCTTGTTTAGAGAAACGCCTAGAGAGACTTTGATCAATCACCAGACCTTTGGCAGTTGGTTGGGAGAGGGTAATTATGACAACATTGCGGCTATTTTATCATCACTATTTCATGGCTCTCTACCACCAGGTGACAAATGCGTTAATTATTACATTTCTTATCCAGGACTTCTCTTGGCTGCCCCCTCCCCTCATGGCTTTAGCTCTGAGTCCTTCCCTGCAGCTCAGCCCTGGACAGAAGTAACTTTTGCAATCAAAGAGCTGTTCTTTGGAAGTCATGCTGAGAGGGACATGGTTATCAGCCCTGCTGTGTGCAGACTCTGACCACAGGGGATCTAGTTAATTCCCTTTCCTCTTCCTTCTGCCCATCACCCTTTGGGTCAAGTGCTGCTCAGAGCCAGAAGCTCTACTTGCTTCTTTAATAACTGAAAGTGGCACCCCTGGCCCAGGCCATTTCATTCTAAATAGCCCCCTGGAGAAGGTTGGAAAAAGAGGTTGTCTTAGGCAAAGTGATTTCGCAGATAAAATTGTCTTTTTTTTTTTTTTTTTTTTCCCCACTACCCTTTCCCTAACTGGCTACTACCCATAATAGGACTCCTCTTTACCCCCCACCCCTACCCCACCTGGCCATTTCCTTCCTGGACTCTAACTTGGCCCCTCATCATAGGTCACCTGCCCTAATTTCCCAAGAATGTAGTCAATACATTTGATAATTTTACTCTTGTGATTATGTTAGTAGATACTAGCATATCTAGTATCTTAAAGGGTTAAGACTGACCTTTATAAGATAAATGACTTGCATTTTCATTAGACTTTTGGAGACTCCTTATAGAATGATACAATTCATGGATGTGGTAGAGATTTTGGGAGAAGAGAAGGCTTCCCGAGAGTCTTAGGAGATGCTTTGTGAAGTGATCATTTTCTCCATGTTTGCAGAATCAACCAAATGGATGTATCTCTGAGATTATGGCTGCCCCTCTGCCCAGATCCTTTTTCTAGTCTCAAACCATACATTCAGTTCTTCCAAATCTGCTATAATTCCATTTACAGGTATATCCCATTTAATTGCACTTCACAGATAATACGTTTCTTACAAATTGAAGGTTTGTGGCAACCCTGCATCAAGCAAGTTTATCAGCACCATTTTTCCAACACTATTCTCTCACTTTTGTGACTCTGTGTCACATTTTGGTAGTTCTCACAATATTTCAAACTTTTCATTATTATTTTATTTGTTATGGTGAACTGTGATCAGTGATCTTTGATGTTACTATTGTAAAAAGCTTATGACTCGCTGAAGGTGCAGATGATGGTTAGCATTTTTTAGCAATAAATTATTATTTTTTATATAAATTTATTTATTTTTTAATTTATTTTTGGCTGCACTGGGCCTTTGTTGCCACGCACGGTCTTTTCTCTAGTTTTTGTGAGCAGGGGCTACTCTTCATTGCAGTGCACGGGCTACTCATTGTGGTGGCTTCTCTTGTTGCGGAGCAGGGGCTCTAGGTGCATGGACTTCAGTAGTTGTGGCATGCGAGCTCAGTAGTTGTGACTCACGGGCTCTAGAGCGCAGGCTCAGTAGTTGTGGTGCACGGGCTTAGTTGTTCTGCGGCATATGGAATCTTCCCGGACCAGGAATTGAACCCATGACCCCTGCATTGGCAGGCGGATTCTTAACCACTGTGCCACCAGGGAAGTCCAGCAATAAATTATTTTTGATTAAGGTGTGTACATTGTTGGGTTTTTTTTTTTTTCCTCCTGTTGCGGAGCACAGGCTCTGGATGCGCAGGCTCAGCGGCCATGGCTCACAGGCCCAGCCGCTCTGCGGCATGTGGGATCTTCCCGGACCGGGGCACAAACCCATGTCCCCTGCACCGGCAGGCGGACTCTCAACCACTGCACCACCAGGGAAGTCCTGTACATTGTTTTTTTAGACATGATGCTATTGCACACTTAATAGACCACAGTATGGTGTAAACATAACTTCTGTATGCACTGGAAAGCCAAATTCATGTGTCTCATTTTATTGCAATATTTGCTTTGTTGTGTTGGTCTTCAACCAAAACCATAATATTTCCAAGGTATGCCTGTACAGATACCATGCTGGTGATGTTAGGAAAGCAGATTCATTGTGTAAATAGGTTGCAGTTTCTTCTAGTGATTTAGAAACTTTAAAGACATCTTGGAATGTGATTTGTGGATAATAACGGGGTCAGGACATACTACTGTAAAATATGGCTCCTTGGCATATTGGATATTTCAGGCTGAAGGAAGTTGAGAATGGCAGGTACAGGAAGGACTTTCTGACCTTCCTCTGAAGCAGGTCATATAGACCCTTACGTGAGAGATGCCCTTCCTATTCCCAGAGGAAAGGAGCATCGTTATCTCTAAAGCTGGAGGGACTCTGAGAGGAATCTGAATGTTTCCCTTAGGTCGTTCCCTTTGTCCTCTCACATTTTACCATGACTTACCACTCTTAGTCAAACCTTGCATAAAAATGACCAAGCTTAACCACTCCTTCAGGTCTCCATTTCCTTTTGAAGGCTCCCATGTCACATAAAATAGATTTGTATGCGTTTCTCTTTTTAATCTTTACTTTGTTCCAGGGGCCCCAGCTGAGAACTTAAAAAGGTAAAAGGAAAAGATAATTTTCCTCCCTTACAGTTTCTGACAGTCGCAAGACTGGGGCATTCCCGCTCCACTAGCTCCAGAGACTGCAGTTGAGGTCTGGGACAACTGAGAAAAAGGTAAGAATTCTTACCATGTCAGCTTCCTGGATCTCTGTCCATAGTGCCTGGTAGAGAGAGGAAGGTAAACATTTCTCCTCGTCCCTTCCTTTTAAAATTCAGATTAACAGGAGAAAAACATTTGTAATAAATATGTTTATATGCTTGTCTCTTGTTAATCTTGTCTTTTGTTACAGAGGCCCCAGCCAAGAACTTAGAAGGGTAAAAGGAAAAGGTATTTTTCCTCCCCTACAGCAGTCTAATTCCCTTTCCGTGGGACTCTGAAGAGAGTTTGTCTTCCTGTCGTGTGTTGCTTGTCTGCCTCAAATGAGAATTAGCATGCTGTGGCAGCGTCATCATTTGATAATTCCCATGGAGTAGAATCAGGACACTGGGGTGAATAGAATGATCAGATGAGGTTCTGTTAGACGTTTAGTATGAAAACAAATAGGCTTATGAAAACAAATCAGGTCCAAAAAATTGTCTTATAAAACGTTTTTTTTTTTTTAAAAGTGTACGTACACACATAAACCAGTTTTGTTTGTTTGAACCAAAGGTTCACTCTCTTGGAACCTGTATACCTAGTTTCAGGTGTTAGTGTTTTTTGTTTTTTTTTAACATCTTTATTGCGGTATAATTGCTTTACAATGGTGTGTTCGTTTCTGCTTTATAACAAAGTGAATCAGTTATACATATACATATGTTCCCATATCTCTTCCCTCTTGTGTCTCCCTCCCTCCCACCCTCCCTATCCCACCCCTCCAGGCGGTCACAAAGCACCAAGCCGATATCCCTGTGCCATGCAGCTGCTTCCCACTAGCTATCTACCTTACGTTTGGTAGTGTATATATGTCAATGCCTTTGTCTCGCCCTGTCACAGCTCACCCTTCCCCCTCCCAATATCCTCAAGTCCGTTCTCCAGTAGGTCTGTGTCTTTATTCCTGTCTTACCCCTAGGTTCTTCATGACATTTTTTTTTTCCTTAAATTCCATATAATGTGTTAGCATACGGTATTTGTCTTTCTCTTTCTGACTTACTTCACTCTGTACGACAGACTCTAGGTCTATCCACCTCATTACAAATAGCTCAATTTCATTTCTTTTTATGGCTGAGTAATATTCCATTGTATATATGTGCCACATCTTCTTTATCCATTCATCCGATGATGGGCACTTAGGTTGTTTCCATCTCCGGGCTCTTGTAAATAGAGCTGCAATGAACATTTTGGTACATGACTCTTTTTGAATTTTGGTTTTGTCAGGGTATATGCCCAGTAGTGGGATTGCTGGGTCATATGGTAGTTCTATTTTTAGTTTTTTAAGGAACCTCCATACTGGTCTCCATAGTGGCTGTATCAATTTACATTCCCACCAATAGTGCAAGAGGGTTCCCTTTTCTCCACACCCTCTCCAGCATTTATTGTTTGTAGATTTTTTGATGATGGCCATTCTGACTGGTGTGAGATGATATCTCATTGTAGTTTTGATTTGCATTTCTCTAATGATTAATGATGTTGAGCATTCTTTCATGTGTTTGTTGGCAGTCTGTATATCTTCTTTGGAGAAATATCTATTTAGGTCTTCTGCCCATTTTTGGATTGGGTTGTTTGTTTTTTTGTTATTGAGCTGCTTGTAAATTTTGGAGATTAATCCTTTGTCAATTGCTTCATTTGCAAATATTTTCTCCCATTCTGAGGGTTGTCTTTTGGTCTTGTTTATGGTTTCCTTTGCTGTGCAAAAGCTTTGAAGTTTCATTAGGTCCCCATTTGTTTATTTTTGTTTTTATTTCCATTTCTCTAGGAGGTGGGTCAAAAAGGATCTTGCTGTGATATATGTCATAGAGTGTTCTGCCTATGTTTTCCTCTAAGAGTTTGATAGTTTCTGGCCTTACATTTAGGTCTTTAATCCATTTTGAGCTTATTTTTGTGTATGGTGTTAGGGAGTGATCTAATCTCATACTTTTACATGTACCTGTCCAGTTTTCCCAGCACCACAGGTGTTAGTTTTTATTGAGGTAATTTAACTGCTCTGAGCCTTAATTTCCTCATCAGGAAAGAGTCTTGGCACTAATGTAAATAATGAGAGTATAAGTACTGTTTTTGCATCAAGTGCCGTTTAACTTATATTGTATTTAACTTACTATTGTAGGAGTAATATTGCACAAGTCTTCAATTTGGTTAATCATTTTCTCTGTTGCTTTCTTTGTGGGAGCCATCTTCTGTGTTTACTTATAGTCAAGCCATTCTTAGGACTTTACATGGCAGGAAAAACCCCACAGAACAGTATTATAGAGCCATTATCTTCTGCTGGCACACCCTGCTGACTTGCACAGCCTGAGAACCAACTTCAGGTTGGCATGAAGTCTTCCCACTAATTAACCGTGGAGTGTGAGGAGTTTTCCTCTAACTGTTCGCAGCCAACACAACTTGAGGGACGAAAGAAATCTTCACATACACACCTACCATTTTGCAACAGCTGAATGAACTGAAATTTAAAGAAAGAACTTTAATAGAACATAGAAGTCAGTAGGTGTATTTGATGGAGAAGTATCTATTCTAGTTTGGCCAGTGTGGGTGGGTTGTAGGGGGAAATTCAGAAGTCAGATTTCTTTTAAGAAAAAGTCAGCATATCATTCTTTGCTGTTGCTTCAGCGTAATGGTTATTTGTCAGTTCTTCAATCAACAGCTTTTCTTTGACTGTTATTTGTTCTTTTGATGGATAGCATATTCAATAAGTATAGTTGCCATGCCTGACCTTAAGAAGAAGAACAGCTGTTTTTATACCTATAAAAAGATGAGTAGCCACAGAGTATAGGAAGTAATTCCCAAACTAGCCACAGAGAAAGAAGTGCCACAGCTGGAAGGATCAGCCTGTACAGAAGTTAGGGAAGGCTTCCTAGGGTTCCCACCTCCCAAGAATGAGGACTTCTTGTCGGGCCCTCCACTTCTTCTGGATCTAAAGTGCCACAACTTATTCCCTCTGGCTCAGTCTTCGTTGATTGTGTGCCTGTCTCACTAGTGTGTAATTTAGTTGGTTATATTCTTGCTTGTATTCCCAGGTTTTAGAATAAGACCTGACACCTCGTTTATGGTCAATAGGTATTTTATGAATGAATGAATGAATGAATGAAACAAAGGATCTTACATGTAAGTCTCCTTTTCTTGACTGGACAGGGTTTTCACGACATTTGAAGGTTTGAGGCTTCTTCAGCCCTCTGTGTTTCGGTCCAAAGGCTGTCTGAAACCAAAGAAGAAAAAATTCCCTCTTACTGGGAAGCCCGGGCTTCTTTGTCTTCCAAAAATTAGAGATGTGTCTCTGAGGAAACTTTACCCTAGTATGGTCCTTTTCTTATAATATTAAATGTCTTTTCTGTGACTGAGCTGGACGCTTATGCAGATTTCTTTGGGTGTTTCCTTTCTTTTAAGCCTAATCTGTATTTATCCCAGAACCGTTTATCCGAATTATAATTCTTACATGAAAGTGAGACAAATGTGTCTGCCACCAAATGTGACTATTAAATGCTTTTGAAATATTTACCTTGCATTATAGTTATTTATGCATATCTGTCTCCTCCATTATATTTTAAACTCCTTGAAGTAATGTTTTATCTGCTTTTGTATCCCCATTGCTTAGCCAAGGGTGGCACAAGCAGACCCTTCATGAATTGATACTCACTAGCGTTCTGTGGGAATTCATTTCAGCACTCTTGGCATCTTTCTTACCTATCAGGGATAGCAAATAATTTAAACTGTAAAAGCCAAAGGTTTTGGTTCAGGCCCAGATGACATTAAACTACTTTTTCTGACAGTAATTAACAATAAAATCAATGCCTCTTTGAGACTTTTTCTGTTGCCTGAGGCCACTTGTCTTACTCCGTGTGATTCAGAAGGAGATGTATCACATTCATCTAAAGACTGAAGAGATTATTTGATTGTGGCTTTGCAAGAGAACAGCTAGACTGCGGACATGCTTTGTACTATTTAGGATTGAAAATAAGTTAGTCAGGAAGCTCTTTTCACCCTACTTTTTGTGATTGTATTTGGATACGCTTTTCAGAAGCATTAATAACCTAGACTCAAGCCTTATGTAGTTTGGACCTTCAAGTCCTTCCATGTGTGGAGTCAAAGAGCAAGAATTGATTGATATATATGATGTGAGAAGTTTTACATTATCCTTGGACTATGTCATCACCAGTGCCAGAGTGGTGCTTCACTGCTGCTGGCCAACAGGAATGGTATGAGAGTGAGGGACCTAGACTTAGAGTTTATTGAGGAAAAAATGTTGTTTTAAATATAGAAATTTTATATAAAAAACAAATAGATATATTTTTTTGGATAATGAGGATTTCCAAAGGAAATATGATTCACTTTGATGGAGGTAATTACAGGAAGTAATAGAGTATGGATTGGGGCCTGTCTATCAGAATGAAATTTTAGCATTCATGGTGGCAAGAGGTAATTTCTCACTGGTTGGGCCTTAATCAAAGTTGAAGTGTGTTATAAATATATTATAGCTGTACATAATGGGATTATGTTTTAGGGGAATTTTGGGGTGATGTATAAAAAACCTGAAGAAGTTGTCTTTGTGTTTGAAAGCCAAGAAAAACTTTATACTGGTTGGTTTATAGGAAACTATTTTCTACACTCAGGAGGTATTCCTCTCTGGCTGCAGACTGAGCCTGAAGGTCAAATGATGGTGTTTATTGGTTTAAATAAGAAACTTAAGTAGGGTTTGATAAGGTCTCTTTTCTGCTGAAGGTAAGGTCTTTTTACTCTCGTCAGATTGTTTTTGTGTATGAATTAGGGTGTTAGGTGTTGTTACATTTTACCTTTTGGTTATATTTTTTGCTTATTGCCATTCCTGAACCAAGACCTAAGTTGACCAAAGACAGGTGGGGTAATGATAATAATTTCTAATACTTAAGCCACACTTAAAGTGTATAATTTTAATAATTTATTTATTTATAATTTATTTAACCCTCAGAGCAATTCTGTGAGGTAGGTACATTTATTATCTCTGTTTTTCAGATTAGGAAACTGAGGCAGCTTAGGTTAAATAACTTGCCCAAAGTCTTGATACTAATAAGTGGTAGAATCAGGATTCAAACTCAGATATTCTGGCTCTGGAAACCATGATCTTTACTATTCTGTATACTGCCTTTGCAGATGTGATCTTGACTTGACAATGAGTTTAATGGATTAGTAGAAGACTAGTAGGGAAGCCTTCCAAAGAGTTTTTTACATTACATGGACTTGAGAACATTACAAATAGCAGTGAAGAGGTTCCACTCCATTTCATCTGTAACGTTTTAATCTTAACGTGATACTCACATATGTGAGAATGGTGTTTTTGCGGTGTTTAGGATAAGTTTATAGTTTAAGAATCGTTACAGTTTTAAGTTTAAGAACAGTGTTGGTGGTGTTTAGGATAAGTTTAAGGAAGTGTTGATTATGTTATACTTGATACAAGATACATATCTTAGATCATATGGACATATGGAAATACAAGAATTATCTATTAAATAATTCGTGCTGGCTTCTGTTTGAGATGTTTACTTGAATCCTTAAGACTTGTCTTTCAGGTGCATATAGACTAGATGATGCTTAAATGTTCATTTGGCCAAGTCATTCCTCTTTGATTAAGAGGCCATCTTGTGAAAAATTAGGCTGCAGTAAAGCAGTCATTCCAGCCTTGATTTTCCATGAGGGAAGCTTTGTCATAGCTACTACTAATCCTCACATAAAAATCATCTGAACTTACTATTCAAGTTAATGGAGGGAGGGACACGCAAGAGGGAAGAGATACGGGAACATATGTATATGTATAACTGATTCACTTTGTTATAAAGCAGAAACCAACACACCACTGTAAAGCAATTATACCCCAATAAAGATGTTAAAAAAAAAAATAATGGATTCTTAGACTGCATAAATTTCTAAGGTTTGTTCTTTTGATATAAAACATCTAAGAATCAGTGTGAGAATCTTCTGTAAGAGGAAGAGGAAGAATATAGACTGTCAGGCATATTTTCCTGGCCTTGTTTTGGAATCACACCAAAAAAAAGGGAACTTGTTAGTGCTTGTGCCAGATAACTAGGAGACATCAGTACTGTTGGGCCATCGTAACTCCTGCCAAAATTACTTTCCTGTTCATCCAGTAAAGGAAAGGGTCTAAAGCCTTCGGCGTATAATAATTCACTTGATAAAAATCCACGTTTTTGATAAACAAGTCGTATTAAAACCCTCAAAGGTAGTAAACAGGTGATAAATCTTGCTTTTACTTCCTTGTCCTATCACATTCATCAGTAATGGTGATAGGGACTTCCCTGGTGACTTAATATCCTTCAGAATGTTTATATAGTGATATTTAGATCACTTCTGAGCACAGGAGACTACAGAGCAAAATGTTTATGTTCCTAATAAAAATCACAATAAGAAGGAATATTGCTCTTCTAGCTTGGCACCCTTTTTCTGCTATCATTTCCCTTTGCACTTTCTCCTATACCTGAGGCTTTAGCCGAAGATATGATAATAAGTGTTGATTAGTATTTAATCAAATTAAAACCTTTGCTAGGTAATGCTTAGTAGATTTTGTTTTGCCGAAGTGGATGTTTGAATGGAATGAGAAATACTCTACATTAGGGAGTAAAGGGGGTACTCTTGTTTTCTTTTAAATATAATTAGTATTAAAACTCTCTTTTCCTGCCAGTTGGTTCATCTCATCTCCTAGCAGCTGTTTTAAATTCCTTAACTGTCTATTGCTTACTCAGCTATCATCTCACAAATTTCTTCACTGCTGCTTTTTTTGCTGAACCAAATTCTGAAAAGGTGGGTGTTCTCTCACAGGCCGGGCTGAGCTGAATTCTAGTTGCCCTCTTTCAGTGGCTCTCATTAATGTATTGTTGTGAGGTGTGCTGTTTCCCTAAATCTCACTGGAGTCGATTACTGTAGAAATGGGCATCTGGTGTAGCCTTGGGTTGCCAATTGGGTTACTCTTTTTTTACTGATGTTGTTTGAATTCTGTTTAACCCAACACAGCCTTTTTTTATGCTTATAAAGGAATAGGAATTGTCTATACGATTTATAGTGTGCATACTCTTGTGTGTAATCGCATTGCTTATAATTTTGTTCAGAATCAAGAAAGTGGGCATTTCAGCCATAGCATTTTCATCCCAGTGTGGTTAGCCATTTCATACTTTGTTCAGTGTATCATAGTGTTGTTGAAATATTGTAAAATTTGTCTGTAGGTAATATATATCCCTAAGATTAGATCATCTGTTGTTTTCAGAAGCATCAACACAGCATCTTCCTCAAGCATCAGGTTCAAGTACAATATCTTATTGAAGGCTTATTGAATTGGATTTCAGATATTGTATTCTCTGGTAGTACAATGGTATGTCACGTTATATATTATGCTTCTATAATGTGATCCACTGCTTTCCTAATGATGTGAAAGCTGGTAATACAAGCCCAAGTTTCTGTTTATACATCAAATTAACTCCCTTCATATCTTATTTCATAATCATGCATTGCAGAAACATGTACTGTATAGTTTAGAGTGACTTGCTTTGTCATTCTTCTAAATTCTTAAGACAGTTGATACATTTATTTAGATTTTAATGTTGCAAAATGTTCCTGTCTCCCCTGTGAATAAATGCAACAGATAATCTGTAACCATTTCAATTATCCTAATATAATTTTAAATAGACTGTTTTTTCATATAAGAGACAAAGGAAGGGGTCACTGAGTTCAGACACCCAGATTTTGAGACATTTGCTTTAACTAACTGTGGTTTTAGGCAAAATATTTAACTTTACCCAGTCTCAGTTACTCTCACTATAAAAATGGGACCAGTAATACCTCCCTCAAAGTGATCTTGAGAAGATTAAATGAAATCATGTTGACAGTACCCTATCACAGAGTTTATAATAGGTGCTTAAAAAAAAAAATGTTCCTTCCTTTCTTTCTCTTAGGAAGAGTGTCTCATTTATTGATTATACTTCTTTTTTTTTTTTGTGGTACGTGGGCCTCTCACTGTTGTGGCCTCTTCCATTGCGGAACACAGGCTCCGGACACACAGGCTCAGCGGCCATGGCTCACGGGCCTAGTCACTCCGCGGCATATGGGATCTTCCCGGACCGGGGCACGAACCCGCGTCCCCTGCATCGGCAGGCACACTCTCAACCACTGCGCCACCAGGGAAGCCCTGATTATACTTTTGTAAGAGGAAAAATATCCCTGTCTTACAGAATTTTTTAGAAAATGTATAAATTTAGTGTGGACCTTTTAATTCTGACAGATGGAACATTGATTTTGAGTTCGTTGCCATAAATTTGCCAAATGAAATGAAAGTATTATGCTACTCCTTTCAAGTCACTTCTAATATATCTTGAGCAAACAAAGTCTGTATTTAATAGTAGTTTGCTAATTGGAAAAGTCTACTAACTCAACACAGATGTAGAAAGTGAGAAGCTGAGATGAGACCATGGCACTAAATAAGAGAGTAGGAATAAAAGCTGCTACTTCATCATCATGCTTGCTAAGATGAACTTGAGACGGTGCGAGGTCTTAGTGCTAATTACCTTTAGCATGTTTAAACTGTCACTTCTCACTTGTCAGTATAAAGACAGGAAAATCTGTATTGGTCTGAACATGTCACACTGCAGGCAACTGAAGGCTGAAGGCATAAAGAAAGTCTGAAGGCACTGCCTCCGCTGAAATTGCTGATGTTCCACATGGAATATCGGCACATGGAACTCTAATTTAGGGAGCAAAATGCCATGGAGGGAGAATCAGGGTGTTAAAACAAAGGCTCCTTGCATTTGTTATCATCTTCTTTCTTCTGTGTCAGTGTGAGAGTTTGGGCCCACAGGCAAAAAGCCAGCAAGACTTAAACCCTAGTAAAACCACCATTAGGTAGATGTTAGCGACAATCTGACAGAGCCAAGATGTGCACAGAGAGGAGAGCAAGAAAGCTAAATGAGGAGAATGAATCAACCCTGTGGGATTTTTTTAGTCTCCTGTTGTAATTGTAGGTGGCATCTCACTACCTTTGTCTCTCACGTGGACTAAGCCTGACTGCATGTAGGCTTGCCAGTGTAATGCCAGATCTCTGGTCCATCAACCCTGACGGCAGCTTACCTTGGCAGAATCGTAAACCTACAGAAGGCTGAGCCCTTCTTGGTTGCTTTACATGATTTGAAGCTATGTGTTTGTACTTTATTAGACGTAATGAGGGAAAAAATTGCTTTTTAAAAGAATTTATTTTATTGAAGTATAGTTGATTTACGATGTTGTATTAATTTCTGCTGTACAGCAAAGTGATTCAGTTATACATATATATATATATATATATATACACACACATTTTTTTCATATTCTTTTCCATTATGGTTTATCAGAGGATATTGAATATAGTTCCCTGTGCTATACATTAGGACCTTGTTATTTATCCATTTTATATATAATAGTTTGCATCTGCTAATCCCAAACTCCTAATCCACCCCTCTCCCCACCCCTTGGCAACCACATGTCTGTTCTCTATGTCTGCGAGTCTGTTTCTGTTTTCTAGGTAAGTTCATTTGTGTCATATTTTAGATTCCACATACAAGTGATATCATATGGTATTTGTCTTGGGAAAGAACTGCTTTTGAAGAAGAGAATGAGAAATGATGATAAGTCTATGAAGTACGAATGCAGACAGATATGTACCTTGAACACAAATACTCTTAGAAACTCGTAGTGAGCCCTTCCTCTGTGTTGGGCATGGTGCTATTATCTCACATGACATGCGTTATTGTGTTTAAACCACACCACTGCCTTCTAAATAGTATCCTCCTTTTTCAGGTATAAATCTTGAGGTTCAGAGAGGTAAAGTAACTCGCTCAAGATCACGTAGTTCATAAGCATCAGAACTGAGACTTAGGCAAACCATGATTTCAGAGCCTAAATGAAGAGCCTTTTAGGAGGGTCATTGATTTTTGCAGCAGGACACAAATGCCAAACACTGGGAAGAAGATTCAAAACAATGTTAATCCCTGCAGAGGGCACTGTTCAGATTAAACTCATCCAACATAATGTCCTAACGTGATAAAGCATGCCTGTGCCAGCAACTGACTGTTTCAGATAGGTTTGCCTCTGGGGAAGAAAGTGCAGTGATTAATATAACCTCCTGTCAGGGTTATTTAAATCTCAGATCCAACCTAGAATTTACTTTAATAATCTTTTATTATTTTCCTGTGTATTCCTATGATTTCTCCCTTCTCTGTAAAGAATATTGTTCAGCATAAATGAATTCAGTTAGTTCTGGGCTTCCTTATTTCTGCATTTAATATTCAAAGCACTTTCTTCTCTTTGGTCCCTGATTTGCCAGAGTTTGTCATTGTGCTATAAAAAGATGACAAAAGGAGTCCATTTGTTGAACCTGGAAAGTGTCAGCGTAAGTTTGTAAGTTAGTGAACGTAAGCAATAGAATGCGTAATGCATGACCAGAAGACCATCTTCATTGGTCTTTTCTGCAATCCACTTTAGATACCTTTTGGACTAACGACTCATGTGCTCCTCCAGGGAACGTTGACCACAGCTAGGATGGCCGCATACCTTTTGGTCAAAGGCCACAATGAGGGAGGGGACTTTATTTCCTTGAGATACAGCGATGGTGTTTTTTAGAGGTTATTACTACATGTTTGCTATCTCTTCCATCCCATGCCAGTCAGGGGTTTTAACTTTGAAGATAATAGTAACTGTCTTCAGTAGGAAAATCCAGGTCTGTTTTGACCCAAAAGATAATTCAGGATGACTTAAGGAACCCAAAGCTACATGTCAAATGTAATTAAATGTTACTGTGGTGTCTTGCCTTGAGAAGTGAGCTGCTGAGTTCTAACAGGGTGTAAGAGCAATTTGGATTAACTATTTTGATTATTTCCCACATTATATAAGAGGCATTATCTCAGGCAGCACAGACATTATCCCTGGGGGACGGGAGGCGTCGCATTTCAGAAATAGCTATGGGATTTCTTCAGCCTGCCTTTGGGCCTGCGTTTCTCAATACTTTTTCTTGAAATCTTCACCTGGGTGTGACCTTGGAAGATGGCAGGAAGGCCATCTTAAAGTACATGTAACCTTTTTAAAGAAATTAGTTTTGAAAAAAGTAAGTAGACTCTTTTTCTAGAGATCCTTGCCAAAAATGTGTAAATTATTGAATGGGAAAATTTCAGTAAGACACAGTTATTAACACAGGTGCTAAGGATTAAGGAAAACATAAATTACATCTCTCCATAGGGAGATATAGTGAGGCCTTTGATACAGTGACACCTACCTCTGGAAATCAGACTCATTTTCAAGGCATAAACCCAGGTTATAATAGGGGTGACCTTTTGAATATGAATACTAAATCTACTTCTGAATGGTGGAAGAAAATGGGAGAATTTTGAAATCCTTGTCTTTGACTTCTAGCAGCATAACCCAGAGATCTTGTAAGTTTCAGGAAAGCTGTGTTTTCTGCTTCCTTCCTTATTTTCTCTCTCAATCTTAAAATACTCTCTGGGCAATCAATTTTAGAGGTCTTTCAAGGAAAGCAAAACTTGGTTTGTCTGCCTGTTAACTACAGCAAAGTGTGTAGATTCCAGCTGTTCCGTGTTACTACTAACAGTCATAAGAAAACACCTATTGTTGTCATTATCTGGAAAAAAGAAGCCCCTGGATTGGATTAAGTGAGGTTACCGTGCCCTTAAGAAATGCAGGTATTAGGCAGTGAGGAAAGTATGGCAGCAGAAATGAATACTCTCTTTCATCAGACTAGCTTCTCCCCCTCCCCCCGCCTTTTTTTTTTTTCTGTAGGAGGAAGATGTGGAGTTAGCGAAGAGCTCTGATCTGTTTGGGGAAAAAGTATCACAGCCTATTAGTTAGAAGCGATGAAATTGAGACAGCTTCAGGGACTCCATTAAGTGTGTGGTGTTTAGGCAGACCGTGTCCCTAGGTAAAATGTGCTGTTGAGGAGGAGAGTGTACAATGAAATAATTGGGCTTGGGAAATCAGCTGGGCTCCAGCAGCCTCGCATCTCCCTGTGGGGAGTGGGGGAGGGAGATGCATTGTTTTCCTCCCCTCCCCAACATACCTCCTTTCTTTTAACATGAAAGCTATCCTGAATAAAAGAGCAGGGAATTTCTCTCCGAGTAGATGGATGGCCAATATATTTTAAATAATAAAAACAATGGATATAATTAAATTTCATCTGGCGCGGAAAGGAGTCAGAGCGTGTCACCTTGGAGCCATCTCGTGCTCTGTTATTCTCTAGGCATTTAGGTATTTGGTTGCGGCGGCTGAATGAAAATAATTCAGATTTGATCAGTAATGGCAGCATCTGGAGGGACATGTATTAATGCACTGATGTGTCTGGAATTAGGTTCTTAAATAAAACATGATTCCTGTGTATTTGTTTTCATTTTAAAGGAATAAATTGAAATCAGCAGAGCTAGACTGAGTTTTCCCATCGACAAACTGATTGGCAAACTTTTGTGGACATCAGTTGAGGGTAGGTTCAATAGTTCAGGTACCATTAATGTTCACCTGCTGTTATATCTTTTGAGGTCAGAAAAGGTACAGTGATAGCAAGTCCAAGGCCCAGATAATCATTACATTGTACTCTTGAGAAAAAGGTTTAAGAAGGTGTCATTTTTACATTAAGCATATGTAATGATCATTACAGCTAATATCAAAAATAAATAGAAATGTATAACATTACTACTGCTAATTAAATACTTTTTTGTGACAGACACTTAACCAGAAACTTTATGTGTGTACATACAATCTCAGAAACATTTGTTATATATGAACAAAGCCCTGCTCTTGGAGTCACAAATGGTTTGTATTTTCACCTCTGCTACCTATTTGCTTTTTACTCTTGAGCAACAAATAAACCTCTTTTAACATGAGTTTCTTCAGAAAAATGGGGGAACTAGGCTAAATACTTGCTGAAATTCTTTCTGCTTCAGACATATACATACACACAAATTAGTTCTTTCTACTTCTAAAATCACTGTATAATGCTAGTTGTTTGAGCATTTGTATATGCATCTACCCATATGTCCACACACATATACACAACATTTTAAAATAAAACCAATGATTTTCCCTCTTTTTAGGTTTTTGGTTTTTTTAACCATGTATCCTAATTGAGCAAGATGATAGCACCCAGACCCCCAAGGAAGAATAAGCTGCAATTTGAATAAATAAAAATGTTTTCCCCTGGTTCATATTTTCAGAATTATAAATGTATATTCTTGGATATCTTTAGGGGAAAGCTATGTTCAGTATTTTAAACCAGAGTTTTCACTATTGTATTCCCACATAGTTAACATCAGGTTGGTTCCCCAGATAATCATAGTGGAACTGCACGGACAGAGACGTGGTCTGTTCTCTCCAGGAGCTCATTTTCTTTAAAAATTTCATGAAAAAATTTATTAAGTAATAGAGTCAGCCCTTACCAGAATAATAATCCCATTGTGGCATTATTCAACTTTAGCTGAGAGAGTTTCCTCAAAAGTTACTTTATGGTGGTTTATGGCTCAGTAAGAGGCCCTATATAACAGGACAGATTTGTAGTTAGTTAAGAAAAGAAGTTTAAGGTTTTAGCCCCCTTAAGATTCCTGTTGGTTGTTTTTCCCCCACTGTAATACATACTCTTGAAAGGTAGGAACATTCTATTTATCTTTATATCCCCAGGGCCTATCACAAGCACCTAGTAACCAATAAATGTTGAACTGATATACGAGATATCCTTGATCTTAGAGATTAAATATTATCCTCATGGTCTAGGGGAATGAAACATCCATATATATACCATAATGTTTGTGTTTCCATATTCTGCCATCTATGGGTTTAGTAATTATTTTAGATATTATAAAATTACAGAAATCAAGACTGTTACTTTAAAATTTAAATTTTAATTTGGTCTATAGCAAATAAAGCATATTATTTGAGTTGGGTGGCTATGCCCATCACCTTTGTTTGGCCGCTGAGTTCACAGTAGGTAACCTATATATATCTACATTGTTAGGTGTGTGTGTATTTACCACATCAGTCCCCAGATTTTCTTGGTAATGCTAATCATGGTTGTGATTGTAAGGTACGGTATCTGTTGTTACCGCTGTTCTTTAAGCTCCGTGGGTTCAGATAGACGTCTACATTGTGTGCCCTAGAAATCCCTGCTGTAGCGCAGGCCTGGCACATAGTAGAGACTCAGCAGATATTTGCTGAACATTGAAGGACTGAATCAGAACAATTATGTAAGTAGTAAAACCCAGCATCCCAGTGTTTAGACTAAACATCTACAACCACCATCTAGCGATAAAGCCAGAGCAATCATATTCAGTAAGTTTGTTGAACATCGTTTCGGTGCCACATGGGAGAGAAACAGATGGGTAAGTCGCCATTCATTCCTGTCAAGGGCTCATGATTTGGTGAGTGAGACAGGCATATTACAAAAATGAGTATGCCCTTGAACCAAGATCAATTTGGTTCATGTTTCCCTAGCTCATAAGATTTTTAGTTGGTAGGTCAACTAAAAATAGCTATCTTTAAAGCTTTGTAAATCAGAGAAGAGGTGTGATACAGTAACATTTGGTGGGATTGCAGCATATCTGAGGCTGCGTGAACTCAATCACAAATAACAACTATAGCCACTATTCTAACATTCATTTACCACTTATGTGATAAGCACTGTTCTTATCTCTCTGCATACATTATCTCATTTAATCTTCTTAATAATCCCACGAAGTAGGTACCATTATTATCTCCATTTGACAACTTAGGGAACTGAGGGACAGATAGGTTAGGTCATTTACCTAAGGTCACATAGCTAATAAAGTGATTAAGATTTGAACTCGGGCCTTTAACCGGTGCTCTTGATCACTACAGAGAGGTAAAGACATAATAGAGTAAGCTTCAAAAGGATGGAAGTATTACTTCCTACTAGCTATACCAGGGAAGACTTCTTGGAAGAGGTGGGCCTTAAAGAAGGAGCTGTATCTGAACTGTATGTGCGCTAAAGTCATAGAATTTTAAAATATTAGATTTCAAACAATGAACTCTGAAGACCATCTTTTCTAAGCCTGTAATTTGCAGGGGAGAAAACTGAGATCTCTAGGGTTAAATGACTTGCTATAAGACATATGGCTGATTAATTGGCTTTAGAGTTGTTCTCCTAACTCCTCTATCCCTCTTATTTTTCCCCCACTATGCACACTAGCTCATGTTAAGTCTGGTTTTTCATGACCACATTCTAATATGATTTCCTAAAATATTTTTCAGCTTGGAAATGAAGACTTTCTAGTATATCCATGTATTGTGATAAGTTAAGCTTGGAAAGGGTCAGGGCAGTGTGGAAGAGAGAGATATTAGATTGTATATGTGTGTGTGTATATATGTGTGTATGTATACATGTGTGTATGTGTGTGCATGTGTGTGTGCATGTGTGTATATGTGTATGTATGTGTGTATGTAAGTATTTGTGTGTGTTTGTGTGTGTATATGTGTGTGTGTATGTGTGTGTATGTGTGTGAATGTGTGTATATATGTGTGTTATGTATACATGTGTGCATGTGTGTGCGTATATGTGGGTGTATACGTGTGTGCGTCTATGTGTGTGTGCATGTGTGTATGCATGTGTGTGTATGTGTGTATATACATGTGTGCGTGTGTGTGTGTATATATGTGTACATGTGTGTATATGCATGTGTTTGCACGTGTGTGTATATGTGTTTGTGTGTATATATATGTGTGTATATGTGTGTGCATATATATGTGTGTGTATATATGTGTGTGTGTATGTTTTTTTCTAGTATTTTTTTTTATTGTTGCCTTTGTGTCCTTCCATAAGTGTAGACAATTCGAAGTTGAGAGAAAGGATACAAATGAAACACTAATAAGAAAAAAAATGGTTTAAAATTCTGTAAGGTCTATGGCAGCTTCCCACAATGATTTCTTAGCCTCCTAAGTAAGTAACCTTGGGATATTTCTAGCTTCCACTAATGCTTATTAGCCAGGGTCCTACCTGTCACCCACCCACAAGTCATCACAAGAATAAAATGAGGTAAATATATGAATGTACATATATGATAGCAGTGCAAGATACTAGCAGGCTTGCTTCTTCCCAAGCCTAAACTGTTCCTTACCTCAAAATGTAGGTTGATGTTGCTTAGTCTGTTTCATTAGCCAAGTGGTTGTGCCAGATTTATGCACTGCTAAACAGTCAATTTGGGATTTGGGTAAATACTCATTGAAAAACTATTTATCTTGCTCTGAGTGCTCCCTGTTAATCCTCTTCTTCTTAGATGGTGTTCTGTAGCTGAGGATTGAGGTTTTTCCCCTTATTTATTGTTTTTGTTTCCTTCAGTGATTTAAAATATAAAATGAAACTTTTTCAGTACAGTCTAAATCCGCAGCTATTTACATCACTTGGGTGTAGGCTTTTTATAGCCCAGCTAGAAGATTACAGTAATTAGCCTATGCATTTCCTCATTAAAATGTCATTAGTGAAGGCTTTGTTGTTTTAAGATCTTCCAAATAAGGTTTATTGTATTGCATTCTATCATTAATAGTTTACTAGGAGCCAGATGTCTTATATAGGTGTGTAGAAGCAAGGATTGTTTGGGACTGTCTAAAGGGTAATGGCCAAAGAGCAGGGCTTGACATAGATAAATGTCTATGTTTAGATTGGGTGGGGCCCCACTGTATGTGCTACCAGTATAACTGCCAGTCCCTCCTCACAGTGCCTGCTGGCAATGCCATACATACTCCTTTAGGTGTTTGGACACCTACCAAATCTAGACTTTTTGAGAGAGTAAGATTGTGCTCATCTACACTTGTTTCCCATAGTATCTTAGTAAGTCTGTGGGTGATTCAAAAACTTAATAAAGAATAAGAAAGAAGTTTATTTTCTACTATAATCATATGAGTAGTATATAGGAATGAGAATATAGGCTTTAGGATCAGACCATCATGGGTTCAGATCCTAGCTTCACTATTTACTACTTGTGTTACTTTGACCATTATTATCCTTCATCTTTATAAACCACAGTTGTCTTAAGTGTAATATGGAAGTAACAGTGGTACATACCATATAGGAATGTTTGAAAATTCAGTTAGATTATGCATGTAAAGTATTTAGCTCTACTGCCTGGAATATATGATTTATTAATATATTATTTTTATAATAAAAAAAGTATGTGTGTAATTGTATCTGTGTTCCTGCTATTTTCTTGTTATGCATCTTTCATCTGATTTAAGAAATTCTAACATGAAATTCCAAAATAAATAAGTAAATATTTATGGAATGGTTATTCATAACACGAACTGGCTTAAGACAACTTTCTTTAAAAGGTCATTTATATGGTGCATTGGAAGTAAATTTCTTCACCTATGTTTATATTTCTACCATGCTCAGTGACCAGCACCTTGAAGGAACAAGTCAGGAAATGCATATTGATTACTCCATTAAATTACTAGATTATTATTAAATAACTAAATGCAGCATTTCTATATTCCATGGATAGGTGGGTTTGTTTTTGCTACTTTTTAGCATTGCCATATTCCAAGGATTTTTTAGAGATATTTTAAAGTTATTGCATGTCATCCTGTTGTCATGGGCAAATTAATTATGTCATTCAATTAAGAAGCATTTCTGCTAAGTTATCTATTCTGAGCCAGGCATTGTTCTTTGTGGTGGGATATAGTGCTAAACAACAAGAAAACACTGTTCTCGGGGGGCTTACATTCTAGGGTAAAGATAGGTATCAAATACAGAAGGAAGCAAATGATGAATTCAAATTTTTGTGAGGCTATGGAGAAGATAACCTAGGATAATATGATAGAGTATGGGTGGTGAGGATCTGGGTTAAGGGCAGAATGATGGGGACGCTTTTGAAGAATAGTGAGCAAGTACAAAGCCCTGAGACACTAACACGCTTGTGTTTGAGGGACAGAGTGTGGCTGGAATTTAGTGTTCAAGGAGAGAGAGAGAAAAGAGGATGACTCATGCAGAGCCTTTGAAGGCTATGGGTGGAAATCTGGCTTTAATTCTGGTTTCAATGGGAAGTCCTTGGGCTATTTTAATCTACAGAGTGATACTGGTTTTTACTCTAGAGAAATTCTCTGTTGTGCTCACAAGTGTGGAAGCTAGGAGATCACCTTGCATGGGCCAGGAGAGATAGAGTGTGGTGACTTAAGGCAGGATTGTAGCAGTGAAATGTTAAGTGGTCGCATTTAGGCTTTCTTTTAGGTACAGATTTGGCGGGACTTTAGGTGGATTGGATATGAGATGCAAAGAATAACTTTCAGGACTTTAGCTTGAGCAACTGGATGACTGATGCCATTTATAGATATAGGGAAAGATTGTATGAGGATGAATTTGAAGGATGAGAAGCAGAGAATCAATAACTTTGTCTTGGCACGTTATAAAAGAAATGCCCAGGGCTTCCCTGGTGGCGCAGTGGTTGAGAGTCCGCCTGCCGATGCAGGGGACATGGGTTCGTGCCCCGGTCCGGGAAGATCCCACATGCGGCGGAGCGGCTGGGCCCGTGAGCCAGGGCCGCTGAGCCTGCGCGTCCGGAGCCTGTGCTCCGCAACGGGAGAGGCCACACCAGCGAGAGGCCCGCGTACCGCAAAAAAAAAAAAAAAAAGAAAAAAAAAAAAAAGAAATGCCCATTGACAGCCAAGGGAAGATGTCAACTGGCCATTTAAAGAGTCTAGGAGATTGGGAAGATGTCCAGGCTAGAGATACAAATTTGGGAGTCATCAGCATATAGAAGAGATTTTAAAGCCTCGGGACTTTCTGGGTCCTTTAGGAAGAGAATGTAAATAAAAAGAGGGCTCAGAATATAGTCCCATATACAGAAGCCTGGTAAGGAAGAAGACCCAGTGAAGAAGATAGAGAAGAAGTTGGGGATGTAAGACTAGGAATAGGTCACTTAAACAGAGCAGAAAGTGTTTCATAAACAAGAGTGCATGAGATGATCAGCTATGACTGTGCTGTGGAAAGGTCGAATGTGATCAAAGAACTGTTCATTCATTAATTAGAAAGTGTGCCTTTATACTGCTCCTTTAATATAACCCATTAGTAAAACAAAAAATTAATCTGTTACCTAAAATGTCTGTTACAGATGGTCTCTTCAGTCTATTTTAGTTTTTTTTTTTTTTCTTTTTAGTTATTCCCCCAAAGTAGATATTAACTCTTTCTCCAAAAGGGAGGATTTTTTATTTTCTGGTATTTAGTGGAAACCCCACCCCTGATTATAAAAGTAAATGGGCTTTTTGTAGGAAAATAGAAAATACAAGAAAATAGGGTACAAGAGGGTTTTTTTAAAAGTAATTCATGGGAACAAAGAATTAAATTGGGGTACAGGAATTAAACTATATGCATTCTGTCGCTCACCTCAATTTTACAGTAGTTTTCTGGGGACCTTTACCCCAGTGATATTCATGTCGCTTCTGTCAAGAATAAAGTACAATCTGCTATCCTTTCATCTTTCTCACTCCCCACCGCCTTATTCTACATGCAGACACAGTGCTTTTCTGACTAAAGTTTTAGCAATACCTTCTTTCTAAAATGAAAGCATTTTCCCTTCACGATTAGCATCTGTTTATAGAATAGTTCCTATTTTCGTAATTAGATCCTGCATAGAAATGCAAAGGCTGCTACGTAAAAGGATAATGAATCTTTATTGCACAGTTGAAATCAGATTTGTGCAAAAGGCACTTTGAAAACAGTAATAAGCAGAGACATGTATTAAATCATCCAGATAAGGCACCCTATTTATATTTTCTATTTATAAATGGAAATTTTGACTACCCAGTGGATTCCATATGACATTTCCTATTACGAGCAAAGGTTTTTAGCATTGACCATAAAAGTTATCTAAATTCAAAAGTCTCTGCAGGGGCTTCCCTGGTGGCGCAGTGGTTGAGAGTCTGCCTGCCGATGCAGGGGACACGGGTTCGTGCCCTGGTCCGGGAAGATCCCACATGCCGCGGAGCGGCTAGGCCCGTGAGCCATGGCCGCTGGGCCTGCGCGTCCAGAGCCTGTGCTCCGCAACGGGAGAGGCCACAACACTGAGAGGCCCGTGTACTGCAAAAAAAAAAAAAAAAAAAGTCTCTGCAGATTTATGGCTCTAAAGAATACTTCCGGAAGGGGCCAAGACAGGGTGGAGAGAGTGCTTTGTCTTTTTCCTTTGTCCGTGCACCCTGACAGAAGCAAAGGATAGCAGGAGTAGAAGAAAGAAGCCATTTGAATTAACCATGTTAAGATCTAATCAGGAAACCCAGTGTCCATTGAACACATACAGTAACATTTTAAGAATCTTCTGGTTGGGCTCCTTGAGAACCAAGTTCATGTCTTTATAAGCTCATCCTTATATTTTCGCATTGTACACATCACTTCCTGGAAAACACAGGATTTATTCCCAAGCTAAATCCTTCTTGAGAGGTTTTTTTTCTCTTCCTCACCTCCTTGGCAAGTCTCAGCTGGAGCATTGCTGTGTGGAGAGAGCGAGGGGAGGAGACATTGGGAGGAGGGGTAAGAAAGAAAAAAGCTCGGGCAGCAGGGAAAGTCAATGTCAAATGAACTGCCGAGGATGGCTATTACGGCTGCTGGGGACCTCAGAGGGTATCATGTGTCTTTTGTGTCTACTTTACAGTCAGTGCTTCATGTAAGATGGCAGTCTCACCTGGGCTGTGCTTAGGGTCGATTTACTCTCAGGCGTGCCAGACCATTTTAGCATTACTAAAGGGAGAAAATCCTATGTATTTCCCATTATAAACAGACATATAAAACGTGTATCTTTTTAACCCTTCATTTTCCTTTCTTCCTTTCCTTTTACTATTCTTTTTTTCCCTTCTTGCAACCTTCCCCTTTTTTAAGAAAAATGAAGAGCTCCATATTGAGAACATTCTAAAGAGAACAAATAGACTTTTTCAGAGAACAGAGTATCAGTAACAACTCAGACCTAGGAGATAAAGGCTTCAAACATTGCATATTCCTAGCCTTTCAATGAAAGTGGAAAGACCTTCTTTCCTAAGGCTAGCTTTGTGGTGCCAGGCCCTAAGCAGTGCTGAGTGTTGACAAAAGGGAATGAAAGGATGCTAAACTTGAAGACCAAAGTTATCATCATATTTCACCTGCTTGAACTCTTCTGTTGTTTTCCCCAGTTGCTGTGTTGTGCTTTTCCCCCAGTATGGGGAGAGAAGTCGGTTGTCTGGCTGTCTGAACTCCCGGCATCTGCTTAGCAGTTTCAGCAGTTCATACATGAAACTCATCCCTCTGTCAGAATTTTTTCCCTTTTTCCTCTGCTCAGTTAGTAGGGAGCCTGGGACCGAGCTCCTGAATTGATTTGTACTTCCGTATTACCTAGCTCGGACAATATATGGCAATGTGGAACACTTGAATTTATTTCTCTTCACTCAAATTAAATTCCAAAAAAATTAGAAAACTCCAGGGTATGTTTTGTGTTGTAAAAATTCTTAGTTCCTTTTTTAATGGGCAAAAGCAACACAATTTTGGCATAAAAATCTCTGGGTCAGTTACGTACTTTAAAAAGAGAATATTGATTTGCTTCCTCTCTTCTCCCCTCTCAGGGAAAAATGTAGGTTGGATCTTGCAACACTGCATCACACAAAAAGTCCAGTTAGGCACACTGAACAGAAAGTGTCTTCAAGTCATTTTTGTTCTTTGTAACTCAGTGATTTTATATATTTCCTTTCCCTTTTTTCTTTCTTAATTTCAATTGTGTAACTAAATGTCTCAAACTTGGGACTTTTCATAGGATCATCCATTGTAAAAGTAAGTAGATATAATCATACAAAATAGAACTGGATTGATGAGAAACTGGTACAAAAGTTGACTATTTTAAATGCACTTCACCTTTGAACAATACTAATGTATGAAAATCATATTTTCTTCTTTAGGAGAATAATTTGTTGCCTTATTTAGGGATAGATACCTTACACTGGAGTAACTGAGTTTTTAGGGGATATCCCTTAAAATGGGAAACAGTTTTCTTTGGGTACTCACAGCTTCTATTTTAAATGCTCCTTGGAAGAGGCAACATGGTAGAAGGAAATACCACGGGCTTTAGAGTCAACATGTCTGAGTTTGAATTCTGGCTCTGTGACTTGTCCTTCTAGGATGGCCTTAGCAAATAATGTCACCTCCTCAAAGTGAGGGAGTCATCATAATGGTAATACATACAGACAATATTTTTGTAAGAGAAAATTGAAATGGCAGGAGTCAGTATACCTGGTGCAGTTTTGACACTTGGTGGTGAATAAATATTTATGTTATTTCATTCCAGAGAGGTAACTGTTGTACTTACAGTTAGGTTTGTGGAATGCCCACAGAGGAGGATTGGACCTAATAATACTTCTAGGGTCTTTAAAATAGTGAGCTACATTGTTCAGGTAGTAATATTGAATTCTGTTATTTTTTCTCTTTTACTTTATTTTAAAAAAGTATTTTTTTCTTCTCTTTTACTTTAAAACTGAAGGCAATTTGTTTCGAACTCTGTGCTCCAAACTAGTGACTTAATTAAGCAAGTTTATTGACTGTCTCAGAGGCTGTGGTTAAAAGCTGGCAAACATCATGTGACTGGATTAGTACCTCTCAGGAAATAAAAGGAAAAGACAGGTTTCCACCCTTGCACATTTTTTTCCTTCTCTTTTCTCCCAAGCTCATTCTTGCGCTGCAACATTTCACTTATAATCTGTTAATTAAATCATTTCACTCCATTTTATATAATTTTTAATTTAGCATTCATTTTCAACTTAGCTTTTGGCTTCATTTACTGATAATAAACAGTGTTGCATACAACACATGTTCCACAAAACACTCAGTCATACACATACAGATGCCAATAATTTTTTCCAGTATGTCAGGCACATTAAAATTAAAGGCAGCATCTCCCCTCACCCTTTCCATTACTGAATGTGCACCCTGTTTGAATAATACATACTCCCTGACAGCCAGCAGTCAGCTAATGTGTAAAAATTATGTGTAGCATGTCACTAGTACCTTTGTGAAAATTCATGGTTTTCCCAGACACAGTTCTGTAGGAGGTTTCTGGAATGGTCACTCTGATACCTTGGATCTATCCCTTTGGCTTAATGTGTACAAGCAGTAATGGTTTTCTAGAATTCAGCTACATGATAGTTTTTGAGAAAGGTCTAATGTGGTATTAAAATTACTTCCATTTAGATTATCATTTAAATCATAGTCTGAACTCTAAAGATACAAATTTTTTTAGCTTTTTAGGTGATACCCAGAAGTTTCCAAGGCTACTAACTCCAAATTTTGTGGATCACCTCTAAATGATAGTGTTGTTGGTATAGCTGTCCAAGTTCTTAGAATCCATTTACTTTCAGTTTGCTTCTGCTTATCATGTGAACCCTTTTAGTTAGAAAAGTTTCTGCTTGTACGTTTAACAGGAAGTTCTCATGTAGTAACTTCAGTTCTTTGCCACCATCTGTCATTAGCTAAAGGAGGTACCCTTGGTCCTAGTCTTCTAGATATTGGCCAGTGAATCAGCTAAATTTATTAGACATGTGGTATGTGATAGGTACGATGGGAGGCACTGGTGATCTGATGACAACCAAAACCAATATGACCTCTTCCCTTATGGAGATGACATTCTAGACTGGGAAGAGTCATTTTACAAATACTAGCTACACAAAGGCAGAGTTATGTGAGAGATTCAGGGGTGTCTGAAAGAGCATGACCGTGAGCTCCCACGTTGTCTGGACGTTTGGAAAGCTCCCTCCCAGGGCAATATTCCTTAAGCTGAGATGTGAAGCATCGCTGGGATTTAGCTAGGTAAAGAGAAGGGCATGGAGGAACATTGTATAGAAAGTCCCTGTGGCTATGCAGAAGATGGCTTGTTTTGAGTCCTGGAGAAGGCAAGGAGCAGAGAACCATGATGTTAGCAGGGCAATAAAACATCAAAAGTGAATGTCAGATTTTATTCTAAGGGCAGTGAGAAGTGAAGAATTTTAGGCAGGGACTGGCTCAAACACAATTGTTTGTATTTGGAAAAACATCTCTCTGTGTGATTTGGAAAATGTTGGGCAGAATGGCTGGAGAGACATGTTAGGATTTGCAGAACAGTTGAGAGATGGTGATAACCTGGTGGACAGTGGTGGTGGCAGTGGAGTTAGTGAGAAGTGGATTAATTTCAGAGTTCTTTATGGGTGACACAAGGCTTGTGATCGATTGAACTTGAGAAAAAGGGAAGCATCAAGGATGACACCTCGTGGATGGACCTAGAGTCTGTCATACAGAGTGAAGTAAGTCAGAAAGAGACAAACAAATACCAGATGCTAACGCACATATATGGAATCTAAAAAAACAATACCGATGAACCTAGTGGCAGGGTAGGAATAAAGACGCAGACGTAGAGAACGGACTTGAGGACATGGGGGGAAAGGGTAAGCTGGGACGAAGTGAGAGAGTAGCATTGACATATATACACTACCAAATGTAAAATAGATGACTAGTGGAAAGCTGCCGCATAGCGCAAGGAGATCAGCTTGGTGCTTTGTGACGACTTAGAGGGGCGGGATAGGGAGGGAGACTCAAGAGGGAGGGGATATGGGGATATATGTATGCATATGGCTGATTCACTTTATTATACAGCAGAAACTAACACAACATTTTAAAGGAATTATACCTCAATAAAGAGGATGAAGAAAAAAAAAGGATGACACCTCGGTTTCCGGCTTGAGCAGTTGTACAAATGGTAGTAATTTTTCATGTAGAAGGTGATAAAATTGTTTTTGTATCTATCTCATTATTGTTATCTGAGCATCAAGGTCAGAGATCAGAAACTCATTAGAGGTAGTGGCCTTAGAATCTTTTTATACAGAATATATTCTGTTGCAGTTGAACAAAAGAATTTGACTTAAATCATAGACTTTCTTTTTCTCTCTTTTGATTGTATCTGCCGAGAACTAAGCATAACAAATCCCAAGGTGACCCATAGAGAGTTTGTCCGATTGAAAAATAAGTAATTTCAGAATCAGAATCCTTACGTCCTAGCCCAGTTCTTTAGCACTTCTGTCCCTGAATGTTAGAGCTGTGTTTTATCTCTGTGAATTTTTCTACTCTGTAGCATTTTAATGGCTCCATTCCTACCTTATTGCAACTGTTCAGTCCTTCCCATACCTCAAACTGGGTATTCTCCTTCCAGTTCCAAATTCCTAGTATATGCAGATTGCATCTTATGTTTAAGCTGGATAGAATGTTGGGAAGAAATGTGGATTCTGAAAGGTGTAAGACTGGCTTGAAGGCTCAACCCTACTCCTTGGTTAGCGTCTGCTTGATTTGATTTTAAGTAATTCAACCCGAGCTAATGTTTCTGCTGCCCCACCCACAGCCCCCTTGTTCTTCCGCTTTAGTGCCAGTAGCCCTGTTTCCACGTGCCAGCCCCGTATTTATTCATCTGTGGGGTTTTCTCAGGTCATTGAATTCTGGGCAGGAAGTACAAGGGAATTAACTCCTACCTGAACAACCCTCTGTCAGTGCCTAATGAGAGTTGCTGTATAAACGCCCCAGCTCCCTTGCCCCTTAAGTGGGATAACTCTGAGGTATGCATACCTCACTGGCTTCTACAGTCTCCCCAGTGGCATTAACTTCCAGCTGCCCACGGTGGTGGTTGGCTTCATTATACATCCTCTATTCCCCAACTTCTATCCTCGTCTCACTTCTCCACTCGCCTGCTGCTGTTCACGTTCCCTCCCAAATAAACGTCTTAATACTTGTCTCGGGGTCTGCTTGTGGGGGAACCTGCGCTAAGACAACCACAGTGAGCTTTAGAAGGATAGTGTTTGACTAGATGGTCACTTTCCATTGGCCATCACCTCTGTTACCCTTCCAGGTTGTGTATCACTTGCTGCTTGCACCTTTCCGTTAACATGAATTCTTATTATCTTGTCCAGGTTAGTCTGTTGGTCTGGGACTCTGAACTGTGTTAGAGCCCCAGGTACTGGGGGAAAGCTCTGAACTGCAGAGGTAACTGTGTACCTCACATTCATCCAGGACCTGCATTTCACACACAGGCTCGTGGGACAAGGTGTGTATCTGAGGAAGGGAATCTAGCCTTGATTTTTTGTAAATATTTCAGATTTCCTCGGTATTCTTTATTGGCACAGTCTACCATGTTCTCTACTAGTCCTGATACTCCCCTTGCTTCTTTTCTTATCCTCCTTGCTCTTTAAGATGCAGTGCACTGTATTTAAAAAATTGTTTTTCATGGTGTTAATACTACTTTTTAGCTATGTGTCTTCAGTTACATATCCTTGAGCATCTTTTATATTTGATAGGCTTTTTTTGGGGGGGGGTGTTTCTTTTTCTGGCCACTACCGCTATTTGGACTAATTATTCCAAAGTTTTACTTGTCAGTCTCCAACTTTTATTAGCAAGGAAGAATGTTATCTCCACTTTCTAGAATGAAACCAGAGAAAAGAGGTTGGTCTAGAATATTGGTTTGCTGTCTGCTATCTTTGGTCCTGTCTTGTCAGCATTCACAGATGTTCCCATCATTCCTGTCACTGGTGCTCACATAACATAGGACCTTCCATGAATATGCACTTACTCTCAAATTGGGTGTCGGGGGAAAAAGAATGTGGCTCAGACCAGCTAGGTGGGAGAAATTTGAGATATACATGTAGAGCCCAGTTAGTTGGAAGCAGCTGAAGAGAAAAGAGGAAAACTTAACTGAGAAGTTTGACAGGCAGTTATAGTGCAGTAGTCTTGAGTGGCACCCCGCTCTTCATTCCTACCCAATCTAGTTGTCCTTTCTTAGCTGTAGAGACTAGAAAACTATAAACTTTATTTCCTAGGTCCCCTTGCAGCTAGGATTCTGAGTGTGAATTAACCATACTTGCTCAAGGTTTGGAAGGTAGAATGAGGTCGAGGCCACTCCTCCTTGGCTTTAGCTGGTTTGTGTGCGAAGACAGGTTATGGAGAAGTACGATTCTTCTGCACCGGTGTTTCAGGGCTCGATTACTGGATGTTAAAGGCAATTGTTCTGTGACTTCTCCGTCCTGAATTGCAGCTTTGCCAGTGCATTCCTAAACTTAGGCTTCCTGTTTGCGGTAGAGGGAAGGCCATCCTCCAGCCCTACCCCAGTGATTTTTGTTAAGTAACTGATTCTCTGTATTAAACCCCTTCCTGCCTAAAATTTCTCAAGTGGTCTGTGTTTTCTGACCTGAACCCAACGTATATAGATGGGTTGAAGCAAACTTTGTGCTTTTAAAGGAGAAGAATGAGAGAATAGAAACAGCAAGATGGTATGTAGGCCTGCAGATGCATACATTACTCCATGATCTCGTGTCTACAAGAAAACAAGGCAACTGCTACTTAAGTTACAGAGCAGCTAACTTGTAGGCTCTTGTGATCCAGTCTCATAGACCATCTCCCAGCTCCTCTGTATATTCATCCACCAAGCGTGGCCATGAGGCAGTTCATTGTTGAGAACCACGTCATTCCTAACTTGATGCTTTGAAGCAGGCGGCATTTTACTTTTTCTTCCACCTTAGTGAACTGTGGAAAAGTAGGGTAATTTGCCTAACCTTTGGCTAAAGGAGAAAGGAAAGATTTAGAGCCCAGTATTCCTGACTTCCCTGTAATGCAATAAAAAGAAGAAAAACAACGAATGCCTAATTTGCTGGAGCCACAGTAAGATGGCTGAAGTGTGCGCACTAGAGTAAGCCGAGGCCCCTGCCCTCAAGGTCTGTGATTGACCCCCGAGGCACACGTTTCCACTTCCTGTGTTCCATTCGTTGTGTTAATTTTCCACAAAGCTCCAGCCCCACCTCTGTCAATTATTTTTGTTTCAGCCTTCTAATTACAACATTATATGACCATTCAGACTGGTACTAATTAAATCATTACCTAATTCACACAGTGTGCGATAAGGCTAATGCTTCTTGTCAGCCGAAATTGCAACACGGCCCATACTTTCTTCATTCTCAGTAGATGGGTGGTGGTGGGCGGGTGGTGCCTCTGCCCCACGCTTCTGCTAAAACCCTCTGATAGCCAGCTGACGCCGCCCAGACTCTACTCTTTTCCCAAAATAGGAAAACAGTGTGTACCTGCAATTTATCACTGTCACATAAAATCATCTTGACTTTTTGTGGAAAAAGTCTTGATAGTCAAGAAAAAAAAATAGTGCTAAGATTTAGAGTACTATTTGCTGCCATATTTTCTTGTCATTTTGTTCTTCATATGATATTATTTTTAACAGAGTAAAACAGTAGCTTGTCTCTTTTTCTCATATTTATAACAGATTTGTTTTCCGCTCAGTTAGACTTGTGATCATGAGAACACAAAGTAGTATTTTTCTCCTTCTGGATGAAAATTTGATGGGCAAATTGTCAGGAATAATTACACCAAATGATGGAATAAAATCCAATGGAATACCTCTCTCTCCTAGCTAGCGATACATTTTTATTTAAGACACAATGAGCATCAAGCACATTTGTGACAAGGTGAAATTGACAAGTGGCCCTCTGCCATGATTTTATTTTTAATTGCTGGTAAGCTAATTAGGCAGAACAACATGCTGTGTAATCCACAAAACTGTCGCTCAGTGCATTCTCCAATAAAAGTGAGATATATGATGTGGAAAAGTTCTCCTTTAAGAGATAACCACCCAAAAAAAAGGGTTTTATAAATATGGTTGAGTAAAAGCCTTCCTCCCACCATGGGATAGCACTTGTATGTAACATTTGTTTTGGGATTTGAAGAGGAATTAAGAAAGATGAACTGGGTAACTTTTTTTTCTTTTTCAAGACCAGTTGTGCCTCAAAATAGCAACCACTTCCTTAAGTATATTTCTAAGGCAAACAATTAATAATTTCTCTAGTGCAGGGGTTGGCAAACATTTTCTGCAAAGGTACCGATAGCAAATATTTTTGGCTTTGTGGGCCATACAGTCTCTGTCACAACTACTGAACTCTGATGTTGTAGTGCAACACAGTCACAGACAACATATGAATGAAAGTGAGTGTTCCAGTAAAACTTTATTATGGACACAAAAATTTGAATTTGCTGTAATTTTCATTTGTCATAAAATATCATTCTTTTGGGGTTTTCTCAACCCCAGCTCATGGGCTGCACAGAGACTGGCAATGGGTTGGATCTGGCTTATAAGCTGTAGTTTCCAGCCCTTGCTCTTGGGCCTGCTGCATGCCACGCAGAATCAATAGTTATTCTTCAGTATCTGCTTTGTGCCAGGCAGAGTGCTCGGTACTGAGGGATATTCAGAAATAAATAGAGCAAAGTCTCTGCCCTGAAGAAGCTTACAGTTAAGCTGGGAAGGACATGTAGACAGGACTGAGACACAGTATTAGGTGTTACATGGTAAATATCACTCTGTGACAAAAGCCACCATTGCTTTGTAAGTTTGGAAGAAGATGGTCACTTCAGCTGAAAGAGATACTCTGCTAAGACTGACAAGGTTAGTTAAGGATGTGCTGAAATGATGGGATTTCAGCCAAACCTGTAGAAAGCTATCAGGGGCATAATGACTTCCTTTGGTTGGGGGTAGCTGGAGATGATGAAAACCTCGGTCATAAGTCAGTTCCTCCTATCATTTTTTCCCCTCATGCATTCCTTCATTTCATCTCATGAAAATTTTAAACAATAAAGCAAAGTTTTACAGAACTTTATATTTAATACCAAATACTCACCACCTGAATTTTGCCATTAACATTTTGCTGCACTTGTTTTATCACATTTCTATCCATGTGTTTCATTTTTGGTTTATTCCAAAGTAAACTTCTGATATCAGGATATTTTCTCATAAATACTAAAGCATGCATATCATAATCAGAATTTCTATTGGCTGATAGTATTTTTCTTTTGGTGTAAAATTTACATACAAGAAAGAGTACCAGCATTAAATATACATTCTCTCAGATTTTACAAGGTTTATCCCTATGTAATATAAATCCCTATCATGATATATGTTTTCATTACCCCAGAAGTTTCCCTCCCAGTCAATCCTTGCCCCCAGCCCACCCCTAAAGGAACAACTGTTCTGATTTTTTCCAGCATAGATTGTGTTCTATTCCAGAATTTCATATAAATGGAATCATACAGAACCTGTCATTTCATGTGGGCCTTTTGTCATCACATATTTTGTCCTTATCTGCTTGGTTGTAGTATTCTTTGAAGCAGAAGGATCTAAATGCATTTAGTTCCCTAAGAGTAAATATACTCTGAGGGGAGACTGTCTAATATTCTATTAACAAAAACAACAACTTTTTTTCAATTTCATATATATTATCTTTAATTATTGTAAAATTCAATGACCTGTGGATTAAATTTTTCATATGAACATTTTTTTTTTTTTTTTTGCGGTACGCGGGCCTCTCACCGCTGTGGCCTCTCCCGTCGCGGAGCACAGGCTCCGGACGCGCAGGCCCAGCGGCCATGGCTCATGGGCGCAGCCACTCCGCGGCATGCGGGACCCTCCCAGACCGGGGCACGAACCAGCGTCCCCTGCATCGGCAGGCGGACTCTCAACCACTGCGCCACCAGGGAAGCCCATGAACATTTCTTAAGTGTCTATTATGTCCAGCATTTTACATATCTCATGTTATTTAATTAGTTTTTGTGATCGCTATGATCTTATTTTGCAGAAGAGGAAATGGAGGCAGGGGATTAAAGTAGCTAAATCATGTTATTCCAAACTTTGTTGCCAATTCAAACATCAGTTGGGGAGTGGGGCTAGCAAAGGTAAGAATGCGTGTTCGAGAGATGAAAGGTTGTGGCGCTGCTTTCTGAAGAGTTTTGTGGGTTTTTTTTAAGAAGTAGGTAGAATGTATTAGTGGAGACATTCAATAGGAACATGCAAAATTGGTTTTTCTATTGTAAGGGAGGGAGAGCACTATAGAATTCAAGGACTACATTTAACATTTATGATTAGAATGTGATTTTTCCTGTAGTACAGCATAGACTAAGAGCATGAAACTACCTTCTTTAGCAGAAGGCAATCACTGGTAGAGTTAAATTTAAGGATCAAGAAACTTTATGAGCTTCAAATCATTAAGCCACTTAATTGCACTGCAGTGTTGGGAAATTACTCCATGAATTTTGCAATTCAAGATTGTGCTTTTAAAAGCCCCCAAATGGGGCTTGCCTGGTGGCGCAGTGGTTGAGAGTCCGCCTGCCAATGCAGGGAACACGGGTTCGTGCCCCGGTCCGGGAAGGTCCCACATGCCGCGGAGCGGATGGGCCCGTGAGCCATGGCCGCTGAGCCTGCGCGTCCGGAGCCTATGCTCCGCAACAGGAGAGGCCACAACAGTGAGAGGCCCAAGTACAGCAAAAAAAAAAAAGCCCCCAAATGTTTAGAGAAAACCAAGTACAGTATACATCGAGAGAACTGGCTTTTATTGTTGAGAGTGGAAATATGCTCATTTATCTATCTTCAAATCAGTTTATGTATTTTATTTTATTTATTTATTTTATTTATTTTTTTGGCTGTGTCGGATCTTCATTGTGGCGCGCTGGCTTCTCGCTAGTTGTGGCGTGTGGGTTTTCTCTCTCTAGTTGTGGTGCATGGGCTCCAGAGGACACAGGCTTTGTAGCTGTGGTGGGCGGGCTCCAGAGCGCGTGGGCTCTGTAGTTTGCAGCACATGAGCTCTTTCGTTCAGGCACGTGAACTCAGTAGTTGTGGCGTGCAGGCTTAGTTGCCCCGCAGCATGTGGGATCTTAGTTCCCCAACCAGGGATCGAACACACATCCCCTGCATTGGAAGGTGGATTCTTTACCACTGGACCACCAGGGAGGTCCCTCAAACCAGTTTATAAAGTGTTTGAGTGTTCTTTGCTGTGCTTTATGGTAATATTTATTTTTTTGGAAATTTTCACTATCATTGGTTTTCATGGTTAATATATCATCCTTATTTAACATTGAACTCCATTTGCATTTGTGACACGTGGAAAAACGGTATGCAACATTTAATGTCATTTGAGAAGCCATTTACATTCATTGTATTTTGGCTTTTACAAAGACTTGGTCTTCTCTGTTAACTGGAAGTCTGCATTTCTACTAATTTGTTTTAAGAACCTTATTTAAGGACTTAAAGCTTCCCCTGATGAACCACTTCTGTATTAAGTCTTGAATTTAAGAGAGAATTTCCCCTTCTTTTATTTTTTCTTTTTCTTTAACATCTTTATTGGAGTATAATTGCTTTACAATGGTGTGTTAGTTTCTGCTTTATAACAAAGTGAATCAGCTATATGTATACATATATCCCCATATCTCCTCCCTCTTGAGTCTCCCTCCCACCCTCCCTATCCCACCCGTCTAGGTGGACACAAAGCACTTAGCTGATCTCCCTGTGCTATGCGGCTACTTCCCACTAGCTATTGATTTTATCTTTGGTGGTGTATATATGTCCATACCACTCTCTCACTTTGTCCCAGCTTACGCTTCCCTCTCCCCGTGTCCTCAAGTCCATTCTCTAGTAGGTCTGCATCTTTATTCCCATCCTGCCCCCTAAGTTCTTCATAACCATTTTTTTTTTTTTTAAGATTCCATATATATGTGTTAGCATACAGTATTTGTTTTTCTCTTTCTGACTTACTTCACTCTGTATGACAGACTTCTGGGTCCATCCACCTTACTACAAATAACTCAACTTCAGTTCTTTTTATGCCTGAGTAATATTGCATTGTATATATGTGCCACATCTTCTTTATCCATTCATCTGTTGATGGACACTTAGGTTGCTTCCATGTCTTGGCTATTGTAAATAGAGCTGCAGTGAACATTGTGGTACATGACTCTTTTTGAATTATGGTTTTCTCAGGGTATATGCCCAGTAGTGGGATTGCTGGGTCATATGGTTGTTCTATTTTTAGTTTTTTAAGGAACCTCCATACTGTTCTCCATGGTGGCTGTATCAATTTATATTCCCACCAACAGTGCAAGAGGGTTCCCTTTTCTCCACACCCTCTCCAGCATTTATTGTTTGTAGATTTTTTTGAGGATGGCCATTCTGACCGGTGTGAAGTGATACTTCATTGTAGTTTTGATTTGCATTTCTCTAATGATTAGTTATGTTGAGCATCCTTTCATGTGTTTGTTGGCCATCTGTATATCTTCTTTGGAGAAATATCTATTTAGGTCTTCTGCCCATTTTTGGATTGGGTTTGTTTTTTTGATATTGACCTGCATGAGCTGCTTGTAAATTTTGGAGATTAATCCTTTGTCAGTTACTTCATTTGCAAATATTTTCTCCCATTCTGAGGGTTGTCTTTTCATCTTGTTTATGGTTTCCTTTGCTGTGCAAAAGCTTTGAAGTTTCATTAGGTCCCATTTGTTTATTTTTGTTTTTATTTCCATTTCTCTAAGAGATGGGTCAAAAAGGATATTGCTGTGATTTATGTCATGGAGTGTTCTGCCTATGTTTTCCTCTAAGAGTTTGATAGTTTCTGGCCTTACATTTAGGTCTTTAATCCATTTTGAGTTTATTTTTGTGTATGGTGTTAGGGACTGTTCTAACTTCATTCTTTTACATGTAGCTGTCCAGTTTTCCCAGCACCACTTATTGAAAAGGGTGTCTTTTCTCCATTGTATATTCTTGTCTCCTTTATCAAAAATAAGGTGACCATATGTGCATGGGTTTATCTCTGGGCTTTCTATCCTATTCCACTGATCTATATTTCTGTTTTTATGCCAGTACCATACTGTCTTGTACTGTAGCTTTGTAGTATAGTCTGAAGTCAGGGAGCCTGATTCCTCCAGCTCTGTTTTTCTTTCTCAAGATTGCTTTGGCTATTTGGGGTCTTTTGTGTTTCCATACAAATTGTGAAATTTTTTGTTCTAGTTCTGTGAAAAAATGCCAGTGTTCCCCTCCTTTTAAAATAAATTTTGCCTAGCACTTAACAAAGTACCAGAGTCACTGTATCGAATTTTTCAAAAGGAAAATGCAGTGTTTCCTTTTGTTTTTTTATTTCAGTGTCTCACAGTTTTTTAATTTTTTTTTTAATTGAAGTATAGTTGATTTATAATGTATTAGTATCAGGTGTACAGCAAAGTGATATACATATTCTTTTTCAGATTCTTTTCCCATATAGGTTATTGCAAAATATTGCCTATAGTTCCCTGTGCTATACAGTAGGTCCTTGTTGTTTATGTATTTTATATATAGTAGTGTTTATATGTTAATCCCAAACTCCTAATTTATCCCTCACCTTCACCTTTTCCCTTTGATAACCATAAATGTGTTTTCTATGTCTGTGAGTCTGTTTTTTAAATAAGTTCATTTGTAACATGCTTTTAGATTCTACATATAAGTGATATCATATTTGTCTTCTCTGACTTACTTCACTTAGTATGATAATCTCTAGGTCCATCCATGTTGCCGCAAATGGTATTATTTCATTCTTTTTTATGGCTGGGTACTATTCCATTGCGCACACGCGCGCACACGTGTGTGTGAGTATGTGTGTGTGTGTGTGTGTGTGTGTGTGTGTGTACATACCACATCTTCTTTATCCATTCATCTGTTGATGGACATTTAGGTTGCTTCCATGTCTTGGCTATTGTAAATAGTGCTGCAGTGAACATTGGGGTGCATGTATCTTTTTGAATTACGGTTTCCTCTGGATATATGCCCAGGAGTGGAATTGCAGGATCATATGGTAACTCTAGCTTTATTTTTTAAAGGAATCTCCATACTCACTGTTTCCCTTTGGATTTAATATGTTTAGATGCAAACGAAAGAAATACAATCACTTATTTTTTAGTATCTTAGTCTGTCAGTCTTGTCTCTCTTCCTCATTTTCCTCAGAACAGTTTTTAAAAATCAATTTAGGCAATCTCCTCCAAAATACTAAACTAACATGATTTCAGGGCTTCAAGTTTCCTGAAAATTTATCTAGAAATGTTCTGCTCAGTGCTCAGATCTCTTCTATAGCATTCTATATGAGTGGTTATCCAGTCCAAAGGATAACTGAATCCATCCATGTCCTAGGAGCTTTCTCATATAAAAGCTCATAGTCCGTTCTAGTTCTTCAGATGTTGAAGACTGTGAAATTCTACAAGGCAGCTGGCAGTTGAGACAAGGGCTTGCAAGGGCTTGGAGAGATACTGATCCTTTAATATTTATACGAAGGTTTAGATGCAGTTGTGAGTTTACTAATTAGCATTTTTTGGGGTAGCCAAACAAAAACCATACAACACATCAAAAACATTGATTACCATATAAGATATCAATTTAAGAAAGATCATACTTGAAAAATTATTTGACTGATAAAAATTATTGTATTTTAAACTTTTTCTGGTCCTTTTTCTTAATGCCAAAATAAAATGGCTGTGTTCATGTATTTTCTTTTTTCAATTTGGCTCAAGACTTGTATAGCTCCCAGTGGTAGATTTTGCAGTTGTATTGTATGATTAAGGTGTCCATCAAAACCTTACAGTTGGTAAACAGTATTAAAAATCCATCTCCAGCTTCTGTAAACTGTACAGAGTGCTATGAAAACTAGAAGAAATGGAAATATTTTAATTAACTCAAGTAGGACTAATCAAAGCAAAGCAACCAGTTTATTCAATTGAACATGTTAATGTCTATCCATCCATGACATGGCTGAACATTTATGTCATCTATTAAAAGCTATTCTGTTGCTTGTACAAGTATAAGCTATTGTTCAACATGGAACTGAATCCCATAGAGGCTTTTTCATCCCTTTTAACAATTATACGTCATAGATTATTTCCTTAACATCCTTTCTTCTGCTTCCAGTTCCCTTCAAATAACCGAACTTCTTTCATGAAGAAACACAGACTTGGATAACTTAGTTCAGTTACCCTGCCGTCGTTTCTTTTCTTGAAAGGAATTTTACCATCTTTATTTCTTCTTAATAAGGCTTAGGAAATGCTTACTATGCACTGGGTACTATTCTAAGCATGTTTTATGTCACTTAGTCCTCGCAACAATATCATTTTCCCCCATTGTACAGATGAAGAGATGGAACCAATATGTGGCATTATGCTGTAAGTGGTAGAACTAGGATGTGAACACAGATCTCAATATCCATTGTGTTAAAATGAATTTAAATTGTGCCAAAGGTGATTGACATTAATTAGACACGAGGAAGAAATTTCTAAAATGAATAGATGCTTAAAGGAGCCTCTTAAATGAGTAAAGCTAAAAGGAGTTGGGGTACAGGTTGTTACCTGGGATTTTTATCCCCATTAGGATATTTAAAAACAGTCTGTATAAAAATCTTATTTTTTGTGAATTAATTTTATTCTTATCTTCAGGCAGTAAGTTAAACTAGATGGCTGTCTGTAGACCCCTTTAATACATTTTAATGCAGTCTCCAATGTGTATAAAAAGTGATAACTTAATGCTTCTTTTTAATTGTAATGAGTATAATGATTCTTTTTATTATAAAAATAAGTAGAATATAGGAAAAAATTACTTATACTCCTGCCATTCTAACATAATGACACTTTTTGGCCTATTTCTTTCTAGCCATTTTTTACATGCACCTATTTTTAAACCACACTACTGAAGTATAATGTATAAAATCTACCCATGTTAAGTGTATAATTAAATGAGTTTTAATAAGTTTACAGTGTAACTGTCACCACAATTCAATATTAGAACATAACTCCACTCTCTATCTTCATTCTCTAGTTTTTTTTAAGGTGGAAGCCTCTGTTATTGGTTTGATCTTTTTTTTTCTAGCCTAGGTAATTATAACACTACTTTAGCGGAAGCCCATAAATTTTGATATATTGTGTTTTTATTTTCATTCAGTTCAAAATATTTTAAAATTTTTGTGTGAGCCCTTTTCTGACTAATGGGATATTTATAATTATGTTGATTTGTTTCAAAATATCTGTGGATTTCCCAAATTTTCTCTTGCTTCGATTTCTAATTTAATTAGAAAAACACTAAATAGACTTTTTGCTATTTAAATCCTTTTAAATTTATTGATACTTATTTTATGTCCTAGCATATGATCTATCCTGGTTAATGTATATAAGTTGTTGAAAAGAATGTGTACTCCGCTTTTTTGGGTAGAGTGTTCTATATCTATCAATTAGGTCAATTTGGTTGATAGTATTTAAAACAACTATATCCTTATTGATTTTTCTGTCTGCTCTTATATCCATATTTGGAGTGAAATATTGAAATCTCCAACTATTATTACTGAGTTGTTGTCTGATTCTCCCTCCAGTTCTGTTCAGTTTTTTTGCTCCATGTATTCTGGGGCTTTGTTGTTGGATGTGTATATGTATATAAATGTTATATCTTTTTGATGGACTGACTCATCATTGTAAAATGACCCCCTTTCTATCTAGTAAAAATTTTGATTTAAACTCTATTTTGTCTGATGGTATACTCTCTCCAGGTCTTTTATGTTTATTGCTTGCTTTGTATTTCTTTTTTAATCATTCTTCTTTCAGTTTGTTTTTGTATTTGAATCTAAAGTGTGCCTCTCACAGGTACCATGTGCTTGCATTTTTTTAAAATCCAGTCTAAAAATCTCTTCCTTTTAGTTGAGATTTTAATCCATTTATATTTAATGTTATCACGGATATTGTTGGATTTATGTATCCATTTTGATATTTTTTCCATTGTTCATTCTTTACTATCTGCTGTATTAAGTAGATGTTTTTTAGTGTATCATTTTAATTTTTTGTTTGTTTTTACTACACAATTAATTCTCCAAATTGTTGCCCTAGCATTTAAAATATGTATCATCACGCATATGTGTAACTGAATCACTTTGCTGTACACCTGAAACTAACACAACATTATTGATCAAGTATACTCCAATATAAAATAAAAAGTTTAAAAAAATATGCATCATACCTTATGATCTATTTTAGTTTAACACTAAATTTAGTAATGTGTACAAACTTTGCTTCAATATAAGCCCATGTCACACTTCTTTGTGCTATTATTATCATATGCATTATATCTATAATGCTAGTAAACCCAATATAGTGTTTTAATTATTGCCTTATGCAATATATTTTTTTTAAAGAAGACTGAAAGGAAGAAAAAATTCTATATATATAAAAGCCTATGTGCTTACTATTTCCATTACTCTTCATTTCTTCCTGTATGTTTGAGTTATTGCTGATATCATTTCTTTGGTCCACTCCAGCTCCATCATCTCCCTTCTTCCTTTCTGATATTATATATATATATATATATATATATATATATATATATATATATATATATATATATATATATATATATATATATATAACATGTTTATATTATATGACCTACAATATCATTTTACAATTACTGTTTTATACAGTTCTTTTAAATTAGTTAAGGAAAGATAAAACCTATACTGACATAGTCTCCTATAATTACCTTTACCAGCATTATTTCTTCATGTGAATTTGAGTTACTGTCTGTTGTCATTTCCTTTTATTCTAATGAGCTTTAGTTCCTTTTTGTAATTTCTATCTCTTTATTGATACTCTCTATTTGGTGAATCATGATGTCATACTTTTTTCAAGTACTTATTTTTTCTTTAAGTCTTTGAGCACATTTATAATAGTTGCTTTGAAGACCTTATCTGCTGAGTCCAGCATCTGGGCCCCCTTTAGTGATAATTTCTATTAACTGCTTTTTTTCTTGTGTATGGGTCAATTTTCTTTCTTTCTATGTTTCATAATTTTTCGCTAAAAATTGTATATTTTAGGTAATACATCGTAGCAAGTCTGTATTCAGATTCCCCTGCCCTTCACACACGTCTAAGGTGGTGGTGGTTCTGGGATTTTTTTAATTTTTAATTTTAGTGTTTTACCTGGACTAATTCTGTGGAGAATATTTCCTCTATAATGTATGTCCATTGATGACTGTGCTTTGTTGTCTTCCTGCCCCCCAAGCCCTCCCACTTATATATTTAAATCTAGCTTTCTAGGAATCACCCATGGGTCAAAATACCTTAGTGTTTAGCCAAACACTGGTCTGAGGTTTGAACACCTTGAGCCACTAAATCACAAAGGCTTCCTGCTTTTTCTGAAGATTCCATGCATAGTTTGGAGAATGAATCACAGTCCAACCAGTTTACAAGTCTGTCTTAAATTTTACTTTCTGTGTTTGTAAGGTCTCATGCTCAACAGGAATAAGTAGCTTGCTAGGGCTTTCTCTGGTCTCTCCTGAGTGTGTACACAGCTTTGTGAATCTGAACAACCTTCCATACTTTCAGAGGTAAGTAGGATGTTATCAAGACCCACTTTCGGGCTTCTCTGGTGGCGCAGTGGTTGAGAGTCCGCCTGCTGATGTGGGGGATGCGGGTTCGTGCCCCCGTCCGGGAGGATCCCGCGTGCCGCGGAGCAGCTGGGCCCGTGAGCCATGGCCACTGAGCCTGCGCGTCCGGAGGCTGTGCTCCGCAACGGGAGAGGCCACAACAGTGAGAGGTCCGTGTACCGCCAAAAAAAAAAAAAAAAAAGACCCACTTTCATTCCCTGCATCTCCCTATTAATTTTCCTGACTGGCCTGCTTGTTTGTTGCTTACTTTAATCAGTAATGGGATTTCAGTCTAGCTGCAAATGTTGTCCTTCCATGTTTGTTTGTCATTTTTGTTTTTAACAACCCTAGGCATAGAATTTTCCATGTTGTGCTCCAAATACAATTGGTCCTGAATAAGCAGAGCCTTGATCTTCCCAGCTCGCTCACCTTGACAGTACTTCTGCCCCATGGAGCTGGGGAGAGGCTGGGCATGGGAGTAGCACCAAGCTAAAGTATACAGACTCCCACTGTTCTTACTAAGGTTCAGTAACTTTTCTTGAATGAAATCTCAATTTGTTCTATTCCTTTGGTCAATTTTCAGTGTCCTTAAAAGGTTTTTGACAATTTTGTCTAGTTTTATTGTTTCTTTTTGTATTGAGGGTTTGACAGATTCATCACTCAGCCATTCCAGAAGTTCTGCTCTCTTGGGGTTTTGTTGTTGTTTAAAAACATAGGCACTACAAACTACACTAATTGCTATTGTCTGAATGTTTGTACCCCCTGGCTATTAACACATTGGAATTCTAATACCCAATGTGACAGTATTAGGAGGTCAGGCCTTTTGGAGGTGGGTAGGTCATGAGGATGAAACTCTTATGAATAGAATTAATGCTTTTATAAAAGTGATCCCACAGAGCTCCCTGGCCCCTTCTGCCCCGTGAAGAGATGATGAAAAGCTAGGAGTCTGCAACCCGGAAAAGGGCCCTCACTACAAACCAACCATGTTGGCACCCTGATCTTGGACTTCCAGCCTCCAGAACTGTGGACAATGTATTTTTGCCATTTATAAGCCACTTACTCTAGGATGTTTTCTGATATAGCCCAAATGAGCTAAGACACTAATCTCAAGTATATAGCTCAATACTTTATTACATGTGAAAATACCCTTCTCATCACCACCCAGATTAAGATATAGAACATGTCCAGCACCCCTTAAGATTCCCTTCCTAATCTCTATGCCTGTCCCAGAGTTAACCACTTCTATCATCTTAGATTAATTTTTTCTATCCTTAAACTTCATGTGAATGAAATTTTACAATATGTACTTTTCTGTTTCTGGCTTCTTTTGGTACTGAGTCCAAGCTTGTACTGCTTGCCACATGATAGTCCAATAAATCGAGAGACGCGTTATTGAGGCGAGGAATAGCGACTTTATTTGGAAAGCCAGCAAACCAAGAAGATGGTGGACTCATGCCCTAAAGAACCGTCTTGCCTGAGTTAGAATTCAGGCTTCTTTTATACTAAAAGGGAAGGGAGTAAAGTCAAACACTTCCTAGTTCCTGTCAGCTTCCAAAGGGGATGCGTTAATTTGTTCCTCCCTGCAGTCATTCACAGGTGGGCTTGGTCAGGATGTTTCCTGTGAGCTAACAAAAGGTATTTATCTTAATGCTCATTACCTGGGAGGCAGGATTCCCAGAGATGGGCCATTATGTATAACTTACAGGCAACATCCCTTTAGTGATTAACTTGTAATAGAATACAAAAGGTTCTTCCCTATTACAATTCCCCACTGTCAGTGTCCATTCCACAATCTTGTGGGAAAAGAACAAAGACCACTCTGGCTATTTCCTGCTGAACAGAGGTGATGAATGTTCCGTAGAACCTTTAGTCAGTCCTTTTTTATCTACAACTACTTGAACCCAATGAAACCTCTTAGTAATTTGCTGTCTAATTCATAATTGAACTTGGGGTTTCGGTTCCAGTGCCCAATCCATATACTAAATTCCTGTGCTTTTTTGACAAAATTAAACAAATTGGTTGCCCCTTCTCCATATACAGTAGAATTTACCATCTACTTAAGTTGGATAGGCAGACCTGTTGGAGGCAAACTCATGAATAGTATAGTGCCCAAAGTTTTTAATATAATTGGCAACTGCTAGGTCTTTTAGCATTTACAGATTCTTCTGCCCGGGCAGACACCTGGAGTGGCCTGCCGTACAATATTTTAAAGGGGCTTAATTTAAGCCTGCTTCTGGGAGCCACTGATCCATAGCAGGGCAACTGGCAAGACCTTATCCCAAATTAAATTAGTCTGATGACATATTTTAGTGGCTTTTTTAAAAAGCATGACTCTTTTTTTTGTTTTTTTCCTGTTGCTTGTGGTCTCCAGGATGAATGTAGTTTTAATGCCTTAATCCAAATCGGGATGATTTCCCTAAGGAAAGCTTTAACCACTTCAGAGATTTTCTGTCCATAGGATATGCTTTCACGCATCCTGAAAAAGTGTCCACACCAACACTAGCAGGTTATCTGAAGTTTCTTGCAGTTCGAGGCATTTGAGTAAAGTCATTCTTCAGTCCTCGATGGGGCAGCTTCCTCTGTGTTGAGTCCCCACCTGGGGAGGTCTGACAGCAGTCTTTGGGTTAATTTATAAGACCTTGGGGGAAAGAGCTCCGTCTCCTCTCCTGGGGTTTTCACGAGTGCCATCTGTAGGCTTAAAGTGTGTTCTGGTGGGACTCTGATGTCAAGCTATTCTGGTGAAAACCTTCAGGGTGAGGTCTATCAGAAAGTTAATCAGCTCGTTCCCCACTGTCCATTTTACCTGGGGTTCCTATGGGGAATTGGGTGCCTCCAGTCCAGGAGAGCCGCTGGGCCTCTTCATTCAGGGTGTTCCTCTCTTTCTTACCATGAGAGGCTCTCATCTTTTATTGTTCTTCTTCTGTTTTCTCTTAGAGCAATCTGTTTTCCAATGTCCTCCTCCTTCCAGTAAGCACATTATTCCTTCCCCAGTGGTGGCTTAGCTCTCTTCGAGTTACCTTCCAGGAATCCAGTGCCACTGCCAAAAAAGTGGTGTTTCATTTTGTATCTTCTTTGTTCTGTTGTTGTTCCCTGTTGAGTACTTTAAAAGCAACGTCTGCCGATTGAGAAGGGTTCATTCCAACTGTACCATCTAATTTTTGCAATTTTCTCCTGATATTTGAGGCACTTTGCCCCAAAAAGGTCAAATTTACCATGCTAATATTTTCAGGGGCCTCGGGATCTACATTAGTATGACATCTGGAGGCCTGATAAATCTTTTCCAATAATTCAGAGAGGACTTTATTTGTTCTGCTGAATTTCTTGAACTGTGTTCAAAACTCTGGACTTCCCTGGTGGCGCAGTGGTTATGAATCCACCTGCCAGTGCAGAGGACACGGGTTCGAGCCCTAGTCTGGGAAGATCTCACATACCACAGAGCATCTAAGCCCCTGAGCCACAACTACTGAGCCCATGTGCTGCAACTACTGAAGCCCAGGCACCTAGAGCCCGTGCTCTGCAACAAGCCACCGCAGTGAGAAGCCCGCGCACCGCAATGAAGAGTAGCCCCCACTCACTGCAACTAGAGAAAGAAAATCTGTTACCAAAAGCAGTTCAATATATAAGAAAACTTCTTCCTCTTTGAGAACCAAATTCAGGTTTTTTACCACTTTACCTTTAAGATTTATTTTCTTAATAGTTAAGTTCAATCTTATCTTAGAACTTAGTTTAAAGTTACGAAAATCTGGAGAGGTTATTCTAGATAGACATTCCCAAAACATTATTCCCATAGAGTTTACCCAAAACTCTTTATTTACCTCTATTTTATTTACTTAAAAGCTCTGTCACATTGTTATTTTTCTTGCTGACAAACTTTGTAACAGGAATAAGGTCTTGTTTGATTTCTAGTAAACCTAGGTACAATAAGAGTATTATACTTAATGTTGGTGATTCTAAAGACATCTGTATCAAACCAACAAGCTTAAGCTAACTTTAACACCATATATTAATTCAATACTGCATATTTCCTAGATCATGTGAACCTGACACTCATTCTGTCCAGTTTCTTTTATATTTGAGTATTAATATAAGCACTTAATTTCCTTAAAGCCAATTAAGTAGAGCTCTTCTACAAATTAATTTTGGCAGTGCCACACCTCTATGACACATGTACAGACACACAGACACCTCATAGTCACCATTAAAAATTTTAGCCATGAATCAGGTACCACAGTGTAAAACCCATCAGTTTACAGAAGAGGTTGAATTCAAATTGGGTTTTCTGGCAGATGGGACAGGTCAAGGTCACCTGTCAGACAGTTAAACCCTTTTTACTAATATTTATGAGAAAGACACTTCTATTTCTATTTGTAGTTTTTAGTGATTTTAGGAACCAAGTAGAACCTTTCTCTTCCTTGGAATGTTCCACTCTTGGAAAAGAACAGAGGTTCTTTTTCCCCCTGTTCCTTTCCTCCATTTGACATCAGAAAAAGTTTTAAATATCACAAAACTGATTTGGCCATTAATGGAGAAACTGCCAAACAAAATGAAACAAAAAACCCAAAGAACAAAAAAAATTCTAAAGAAACCCTGAAGTTGTGGTCTTGGTGTTTTACATATACCAACGACACAGGAGACCATAAATGACGTAATTAACACAGCAAGGGTAGCAGTACATGGTGCACAGGGTCCCAAGATAACCCTGCCTAAACCCCTGTGGAGATCCTACCAGGTACTGTGGACGCACATTGTTACAATAAAATATCATCTTCCTCTCACCCATGGGTTCATAGCTGTAATCAGATCTTTTATCCAAAATGCACCTCAGAGGACTTTCTTTAGGGATAGTTGAAACAGTCCCCATTTTTAAAGATAGAAATTCAAGACAAAACACAAACAGCATACACAAATGCTAGCATCCAAAGAAACAAAAGAACCGGTTCACAAATCGGATAAGAGTCCAACAACTCTTTCCTCTCTCCAACAGGGTACCCCACTCAAATACAAAACAAACTGGCTTATTCCGGAGAAAAAGCCCCAAATGGAGAGGAAATAAAGTTTCCGGCTGTACACACTGGAGCAACTTACCCTCCTGTATGGAGCCCATTGGCTCCCAAATGTTGATTCCTTGTTCCAACTGCCAAGTGCTAGGGCAGCTGGTACCACTTCAGAGAACTTTGAAGGGCAGATCCTCAGGACAGGTGGTCCCAGAAGTTGCTAGGGCTTTACCCGAAAATTCCCCAACCGGGGCCAGCTGGCCAGGAGCAGCAAGGTTCCTTGGCTGGCTCACCAAAGTTTGTTACCAAGTCCAAGCTCGTACTGTCCGCTGCACGACAGGCCAGTAAATCGAGAGAGAAGTTGCTGGGGCAAGGAATAGCGCCTTTATTTGGAAAGTCAGCAACCTGAGAAGATGGTGGACTCATGCCCCCAAAGAACCGTCTTGCCTGAGTTAGAATTCAGGCTTCTTTTATACTAAAAGGGAAGGGAGTAAAGTCAAACACTTCCTAGTTCCTGTCAGCTTCCAAAGGGGATGCGTTAGTTTGTTCCTCCCTGCAGTCATTCACAGGTGGGCTTGGTCAGGATGTTTCCTGTGAGCTGACAAAAGGTATTTAGCTTAATGCTCATTACCTGGGAGGCAGGGTTCCCAGAGATGGGCCATTATGTATAATTTAATCTTACAGGCAACATCCCTTTAGTGATTAGCTTGTAATAGAATCCAAAAGGTTCTTTCTTCCCTATTACACTTTCATTCAGTATAATATTTTCTGAGGTTCATCTGTGGTTTTAGGTGTAGCGGGGGCTGTTATTTTTCTAGTTGCTGTATAATATTTATATATGTGTCGCAGTTTTCTTGTTGGCAGGCGCTTTGGGCTATCCCCGCTGGGGCTCTTATTAATAAAGCTGCTATGAACATTCTTCTACATGTGTGTTTAGGAACATGCATGTGAACAATTTCAATGCATACGTAATTTTGGCTCTTGCTTTTTTTCCCCTCTTTTTCAAAGGTTATCATTATATCAAGTGCTTTTTCTTGTTTCTTTCATCACCACAAGTGTCATTAGTATTTTTATCATATTTTCAGTGGGTGTACATTAAACTTATTTGCATTTCTTTCATAAAAAATGTTAGTCAAAAGCCTATATTTAATAATTAACACAAGTGGCGGTTGGTGCTCAATAAATATTTGTTTGCAATTTTCTAAGAAAAATTCCAGTTCTAAGTTTTTTTTTTAAGTATTTAATAGTTCAAGGTTAAACAAAATTTGTTGCTTTTTCTGCCCCTTTTTCATGTTCCATAACGTTATGAGATTCAAATATCTGTAGTATTACTTTTTTCATACACAGAAGCAGGAATTGGTGGGAGCACTGGTCTCTATAAACATGTATTTGAATTTATTTTTTTACACATTTCATACTGGGTTAGAAAAAACTCTTTAGTTTTGGAGATGGAGGAAGCCCTGTAACCTTCCGCCTTGAGCTTAAAGAATTGGACCCCTTTTTATAAGACTCTTGGGGTTACTGCTTTTCCACCTCTTTCCTATGTTCCCTCCCACAGCAGCAAGCACATATGCACATATGTTTGTACAAGTACCTACGACGGTCTCTCTGTGTCCTGAGCACATAATTCACATGGTACTTGGAAATGTTTTTGCCTGAGGAAATGAGTATTACAGTTGTGAGGTATATGAATTGTATGCTTTTATCTTAACCAGATGGTGGTTTTTCTTCTCAAAAATGGTTGAGGGGGCTTCCCTGGTGGCGCAGTGGTTGAGAGTCCGCCTGCCAATTCAGGGGACACGGGTTCGTGTCCCGGTCCGGGAGGATCCCACGTGCCGTGGAGCGGCTGGGCCTGCGAGCCATGGCCGCTGGGCCTGCGCGTCCGGAGCCTGTGCTCCGCAACGGGAGAGGCCACAACGGTGAGAGGCCCACTTACCACAAAAAAAAGAAAAAAAATGGTTGAGGCTTCTGATGGGGTAGTATGAGCTGTGAAGGACACAAGGAGAATAGGAAGGGAAAGCAATTGCTTAATGGACCTCGCATAATTGTGACTATGACTCCAGGTCTGCCGAGTTTAAAGATGGAATTGCAGGCAGATAAATTTGTCGAGTTTGACTTAATCCCTTGGCTTTTATATGATGTATATTTTTTTCATTAACAGCAGTGTACCTTTCATCTGTGCTTTCACACAAAAAGTGGTCTAATTTTTGGTGGACTTTCTTTTCTGTCCTTTTTGATGCTAAAACTGTTCCCCTAGAGTCCTCATCAACCTTTAGGCTGTGGAGAGAAGTCCACAAGTCACCAAGGCTGATTTTCCCGTTGCCAGGAGAGGGACTCTGTATGCAGCAGGTTAAAAAATCAGGCATGAAGTAAGTGGCCTCATAGCCCTGTACCAGCTTTACTACGAGGGGAAATTTGTTTAGCATTTACTACTTTATCTTATCTGATTGTCAGAATGGGACCTTGTTCAAAAGGTTTCTCGTGAGAAGGGTAGGCAACACTTGTGATTTTGTAGTTTTCACACAAGAAGAGAAAACCCAGTTCATGGTCTGGAATCACCACAGCTGAATTCCATCATGTGATGCCATTGTTTTATTGGTAGAAATCCTAGCCAGGCATTTAATTCACATTTGTGGATCAGAAGCCATAGATATTTGTGTTTTCAGTACACTGTGTTTTTCTGACACTTTGGTCATTATCATAGGGTTACTAATATATATTAAGATGTAGCACGTTAATTTTATATTATATATTATATTTATCAATATTTAGCTCCCACAATGGGTACTAGATGGGTAGAGCATATGTCAAGCCTTTTCAGGTTTGGGGACTATTTATTTTTCGAGAACTGGTATTTCTTGAATGTTGTTCACCTTTCCGTTTACATCCTTCTGAAATCTTTCTCATTTCTCTTTCAGTGTTTTCTTCTTTCCTCTAAGATCTCTGATTTATCTTTCACACTCCCACACTCCTCTACCTAATAATAATATTATTATATAATATTAATAATATTATCATCGTGAACATTTATTGCATGCTTACCTATGTAAGTTTTTTTTTTGTTTTTTGGGGTTTTTTTTTGCGGTACCTGAGCCTCTCACTGTTGTGGCCTCTCCCGTTGCGGAGCACAGGCTCCGGACGCGCAGGCTCAGCAGCCATGGCTCACGGGCCCAGCCGCTCTGCGGCATGTGGGATCTTCCCGGACCGGGGCACGAACCCGTGTCCCCTGCATCGGCAGGCGGACTCTCAACCACTGCACCACCAGGGAAGCCCCCTTTTTAAGTGTTTTTGTCCTGTGGTATTTTTGTCCACATTTCACAGAGGAGGAAACTGAGCCTATGTCTTGCTCTCTTTCCCTTTCCGAGCATAAAGTCAGCCCTTCTCTTTAGACATAACCTTGTGCTCCCATTCAGCAACTCAGACTCAGTTAGAATTACATTTACTTGCTGGGCCTTGTGGGTGTTGGTCCTTTGAATGTTGTTTTGCTAAAGGTCTAAAACATGAGTCCCCTTCCTGTAAATCTCATGGTGGTTGTGTTATCTGTTTGGAAGAAACAAAGGACAGGGGTTGTGAATCTCCTCACTGTTGCACACCAAGGCACCTCGTGTCCTCAGAGTGATAGGCAGATACAGAATACACCTGGGGTGGGAAAGTGAAAGTGTGGTTTTCTGCCCTTGTGGTTGCAGAAAATATTCACATTAAAGATTCATTTCCTAACATTACTGATTAAAGGGCTTTCCTCAAAATCTACCAGTTGTTAAGGTTTATTGTGCCACTAATTTGGAGCAGAACCGCCTCTGTGCTGGGTGGGTGTGTTGACATATAAAGCTGTTTGAAGCTTATGAAGTGCACATTAGTTGTGTCATAAGCAGGAGGGGCTCATAGGCTGTGTCCCTGCCATCTTTTCTGTGCTACCTTTTATTGTTACTTAATAACTAGAACACATACTATCACCTGTAGTTTAGTTGGATTCACTGCTTCTCCTACTAGACATGGGAGCAGGATACCTATCTTCCACCTCTGTGTTTCTGTCACCTGGCAGGGTAACCTAGCAGGATCCAGTACCTGTTTGTTGAATGGGTGAGTTCTGATGTTTAGCTTGGTTCCCAAAACACAGTGGACACTCGATTCTTCCCACCAGTCTGAGGGCGGCTGACTGTCTGCCTCAACTCTTCATTCTTAGGAGTTGGATTGGAAACAGCTAGCTGAGTACATTGGTTCTTTGGTGACTGGAGACACTTACTGCTAAGAGTAAATGACAGACTTTTTTGTCATTTTAACAGAACTTAATGGGAGTGCTGTCACAATAGTGATCTTCCCTGAGTGAGAACAAGCAGAGGTAAGGAGGGAGGGTGGCTGAGCTGACATGGGTGCTAGAAAGAAAAGCAAGAAAGGAAACAGCTGGGACTCTGGAAGCAAGTGAAAGAAAAGGACATGAAATAAGACAAAGGCCGAATTAAGGGAAAGAAAGAAAAACAAAAAGCTGAACACGTAATGACCACGAAAAAAGGGATGGAATGGATTACTAATGTTCCCTAAATTATCTCTTAATATGTGTCTTGTCTTTTAATTCAAGTGGTAGAGGAAAGAGATCTAGCAAACCTTTTTGGGCCTGCTCAGGCATTTCAGTTATCTTTCCTATTTTTTTAAGGAATTTCCGTGAGTTTTCTTTCATGGTGTCATTGCCTTTCATCATCACTAAGGCCATGTTCATTCTCTGCCTCTCTTTCTCTTCAAGGGGCTGGCAAAGCTCAGCTGCTACTATTTATTTGTTTCTTATATTGGACTATGTGTTAAGATTTCATTTAAAAAAGTTTTCACAGGTAAAAAGAAAAATTTCAAAAACACTAGCGTAACAGAAGGAGCTCTCGGTAGAACTTCTCTGCGATGGGATGACCAGCCGTGAGTTTTTTGCTTCATTTCTGAGACTCTTTATTTTTCCCATTGGTAAATTGAAGATGAAGTATATAATTTCCAAGAATCCTCCTTGCTCTCGTATTTTAAAGAAAGGATTATCTACAAGGACAACAAAAAAGGGAGACGTAGATAATTCTGCTTCACTGCCTGTTCTGGGTACTCTATGTACTTTATCTTTTTTAATCCTCCTAACAGCCCACTTATTAGATGGGGAAACTGTGGCGCAGAGAGATCATTGCTTCCCTGAGATAACTGAGCAATTGGTGTTTGTGTTCTTTCCATCATACCATAATCTTTCCCATTGAGCCAAGCCAGGATACAGTAAAGAAAACAAAAATATAAAATGAAAAAATATAATGAGAATCAGATGACTAATACTTCATGGAGGCTTTGACTCAGATGTCATTTCTTTAGAGGGGCCCTCTCTGACCACCCTTTGAAAAACCATACTTTCCGTAATTATTCTCTGTTCTCTGCAACTTGCTCTGTTTTTTCATAGCGCTTATCACTGTTTGCCATTACATTTTATATTCTTTGCTAGCAACCCAGACCAGAATG
>NC_139008.1:12357753-12615253 GCF_964374135.1 Grampus griseus
AGATCTTATTTTTAGCCATACACTGTGGCTATATATAAATGTTCTGTAAAATATATCCCTAGATAAAAGTGCTTATTACTTTTTTGAAGTTTTTTAAAAACCTTTCTTTTGGTAAATAAAAGTCTTTTAGGCTTTGATGTGACTATTACACCCCTGGATTGGGTTCTTTCTCCATTCCTTTATCCCAAGCCCCTGTGGGACCCCTATAAGAAAAATGGGAGGGGGGAGAAGCATGGATTCCTTAATAAGTCCCAAAGGTAATCAAACGAAAGAAATGCAATATGAACAAACTCACAAAATATTCTTGTGCTTCTTTGGGGAATACTTAATGCACATAAGGTCAGGCCTTTGTAATGTTAATTTCAGAGTTATAGGAAAAAAGCCATCATTTTAACGACTAATGTTGTTCTCTCTGAAAAAAACCTTTGATTTACAAAGAAAGGCTGTTCTCACACAGCTGCATTAAACCAGTACCCAGTGGCCTGGAGATGGCAGACCTGCTTGGTGGAGGAATGCTCCTTTCAGGATGCTTTCGGCATTCAGCTGAAGCTGAAGGAGCCTGCCTGCGGTATCCTGTTTTTCTTCGGTCAAAACAGCTTGTTCAGTTTGGGCATGGTACCACCCTTATTCTTTAGATGTGTTGGTCTGGAGTGACAGCGTAGCTCAGCAAGTGCGGGTGCCCTTCTCCTCTCCCAAGCCTGGCATTAAGGAGAGGAGTCACGGCAGGCACAGTGTGGGTGTAGGTACTGCAGGTGTCTTTCGGTCACAGTGACCTGACACAAGCCCCCCTGATTTCCACCACAGGTGGTGCCAGTGCCTTCTCACCAACCTGTAAACCTCCATGCTTCATAGAGCAGATTGTGTAGCTGGAAAGAATGTGAGGCTTACAACCCCTTCTCCCAAACAGGGTCCAAGGCAAGTGGTCATCCAGTCAATACTAGAACATTGCCAGGGGCTCTACCGATGCATCATCTTCAGAGGTCACTGATTGCATCTTTGGTTCCCTCTCTCCTCCACTTCCATTCCTACCTCCTTCCATCCATACTTCCCCTTCTGTCTCCTTCTGTCTTTTCTGTTGCTCCTTATTCTACTTTTGGGGGTTATACAAATCAGGCAACATTTTCACATTAAATATAATTAAGCAGTAAAATAAATATGAATACCTTTTGCAAAGTGCCTGACATACCAGCACTTGCTCAGTTAATATCTTCCTCCGTTCCTTCCTTCTACCTGATAACTCCTTCAGTATTTGAGACAGTTGTCATGTCCCTTCTGAGTTAATCTCATTCATCCTGGTTTCTTATCCACTCATCTTCTTAGTCTCTTTCCCCTCAAACTGTGTCCCACTGTGTGTGTGTGTGAAAGCATGATTCTCAAAACTGGCTATAGTTTTCTTTGTAGGGTCTGCTTTGCCAACTTCTTATTATTAAGGAATGAGGAAGAAGGAAAGAGCAAGAGGGGAGGAATGCCAGGCTTTTTCAGAGGAGGCAATATATGGAAATTACTCTTGTTTCTTCTCTAAAGTAGTAAAGGTCACAGCAGTAGTTGCAAACCCCGTAGGCTGCCTACCGCCCTCCACACATGCAGCATTACTATTCTTGCCTATTTTACCCTTAGGCATCCTTTATTTCTTGCACAGATGGTCTCACTCAGGCCTAACAAAATGTTTTAAGCTTTGCATAAATTAAAACAAGAGGTCTCTGAGTACTAAAGTGCAACTTTTTTTTAACTTGAAAACAACTATGCTGGCATCTTCTACAAAATTACAGCCTCAAGCCAGCCTTCCATAATTAGTTTTCCTTAAAAAAAGGAGAGGGATGAGAATGTGTTAGTGTATATATGTATATGTACCAAACACACAATTGGTTCTAATCAACGGTTAGATGGCTTTTATGCTGTTCTGTGTTCCCCTGAAGCTTGACCAGGCACTAGTCATGGTTCAGCTTGAAACAAGATAGATTTGGAAATACTATTTTGAGGGCTTCTGAGTTTCTTCATTATTTCAGTACATGATAACTGTGGAGACATCTAGGCTTGCAGGAATTCCACCCTAGGCCTCTTTACACCATGTCACTGGGTCTTATCCAGGCTAAACTTGACTGTGGTTGAAAGAAAGTGGTGAGTCAGCTCAGAAAGAAAAATACACTGTTCCTCCCAATTCTGTTATAACCTGTCCCAAAGCAACGGCACACAGGACATTCCATTCTTGAGGTAACTGAGAAAATTAGTATGATCTTCTAGAGACACTGCCTCCCTTTGATTCATCGTTCATCAGCAGAAGGGTGATGCCACAGATCTTTTCTACTCAGCATGTGTACTCCTAACAGAGCTGACTCATTTAATGAACTGTGACGTGTAATGAAGCTTAGTATAAATTCATGGGCTTTGGTTGGCTTTTGAGTCATTAGACTGAACCTACCCTTACATTTTACCTGGATAATAATAGTAAGAGTACCTACCATGTATTGAGCTCCTACTATGTGTCAGGTACTATGTGAATTATTTTATATACATTATTTATCATTATCCTATGGGCCCATTATAGAAAAATCAGAAAATACTGAAGAGTAGATAGAAGAAAATTTACCTAGTGTTCCTTCGTTCTCCAGAGTTAACCTTTCCCATTTTACCTCCTGATCTATCTGTATTTCTTTACACAGTAGCGCTCATACTCTGCAAGGGCCATACTTATAAATATTGCTTTAGATGTTATATCCTCCTTTTTTCACTTAATCTAATAGCACAGGCCTAGTTTCATATTATTAAGAAGTCTTTGTTAAGATCAAATTTTTTCAAAAGTTAACCTACAGAGGCCCTTATAGAATTGAGTAATGCCAATCCAGGACGTATAAACTACCTTTAAAAATGAATCCAACCCTTAAATAAAATCCAGGAGCCAATCCATGTTCATGTTGTAACAGAATGTTTTTCTCTGTTATAGCACCTCACAGGACTCTATTCCTGAAGGATTTAGCGGTCAAAATGCTCAGTTCTTTGGGGTCTTGAGTTTCTCATTTCTCTAAAAGAACCACTTTTAACAATTCTGTGAATAACTAAGGGGCAGCAGAAACCGATGTCATGTGAATGTTGTCATCACTTGAGACAGTTGATAGGCATTACGGCTTTTTCATTCTAATATGATTCTGCCACTTCGATCATATAAAAAGTGGTAAATTTTCAACATAAGGGGGTGGCATTTTGATCCTTCTCTTTGTCCCTAAACTATTTAGAAACTCTAAGCTTAGCTGTTAAAAATAAGCACACAACAACCTAGGATCACAGTTTTTGAAAACTCTTGACACAGTAACTTTATCCACGTACATAAATCCTAGTTCTTGAAGAATATGTTAACAAGGTACTGCTAATAATGTAATGCTCTTTAGCCTATGATTAAAGAGTCAAGATGGAAACTGGCAATATTACTAACGCCGCCATTCCAGTTGTTTGACAGTGAACAGTGATTTGCTATTTAAATACTTAAAATGAATCACTTCCAGTAAGTATTTCCTTAAAGTTTATCTTTGTGTCACTAAACAATGATTCTTGTTTTTCTTGTTTTGAATTTTATATAAATGTAATCAATTCTGCAGTTCTGTTTTTCTGCTCGTTAGTTCCAGAGAGTCAACAATGTTGTTGTATGTAGCTGTAATACATTCATTTTCATTGCCATATACTGTTCCATTGTGTCACTATACCAGTTTACAAATTCTCTGTTGACCAACAAAGAACAAGATAGGTTGTTTCCAGTTTTGACCTGTAACAAATAGTGCTATATGACTATTCTTTTACATGTCTCCTGGCACATATTCTTGATTTTTACCTAGGATTAGAGTTGCTGGAATTTTAGGGAAAGTATGTAATCAACATTACTGGATAATACCAAGTTGATTTCAAAACTAATTGTACCAGTTTCCACTCTCACTAGCAGTGTAAACGTGTTGCAGTTGTTTCACATTCTTATCAATACTCTTAACTGTCAGACTTTTTAAATTTTTTCCAGTGAGATAGGTATTGAAGTGTGTGTGTGTGTGTGTGTGTGTGTGTGTGTGTTTAACAACATCATTGTGGGGTGTTTTTTTTTTAATTTTTTTTTAGATTTATTTATTTATTTATCTATCTATTTATTTTTTGGCTGCAGTGGGTCTTCGTTGCTGCACACAGGCTTTCTCTAGTTGCAGCGCGCCGGCTTCTCATTGTGGTGGCTTCTCTTGTTGTGGAACACAGGCTCTAGGTGCGCAGGCTTCAGTTGTCGTGGCTCATGGGCTCTAGAGCTCAGGCTGAGTAGTTGTGGTGCGCGGGCTTACTTGCTGCACGGCACGTGGGATCTTCCTGGACCAGGGATCAAACCCGAGTCCCCTGCATTGGCAGGTGGATTCTTAACCACTGCGCCACCAGGGAAGCCCTGTCGTTGTGGTTTTAATTTTAACTTTTTTGCCTATTCGGATTTCCTCTTCTGAGCATGCTTTTTTGGATCTTTTTTTCCATGCTTTTATTTTGATGTTGGACTTTCTCTTATTCAATTATCAGAGTGTTTTATATATTTTGGTCACTAATACTTTGTGAATAATATGTGTTGCAAATCATTTCCCAGATTGTAACTTTTTTACCCATTCTGTTCATGGTATCTTCTGATGACTAGAAATTCTTAATTTTAAATTAGTTGAATTTACCACTTTTTCTGTATAGCTTGTATGTTTTATATCTTGTTTTAAGAATTCTTCTCTAAGGTCCTAAAAGCATTCTATGCTGTTGTCTAAAGTGTTCTAGTTTTATCTTTCACATTTAATGAATCCATGAAGAATTAATTTTTGTGTATAGTGTGAGGTAAGCGTTCAATTTTATTTCTCTCCATATGGTGAAGCATCTACACTACCACAATGTATTAAATAGTCGTTCATTGCTCAGTGATCTGAGGGACCAACTCTGTTGTAAATAAAGTCTCCAAATTTACATAGGTTTGTTTCTGAGCTTTCTTTTCCGTTAGTTACTTTATTCAAATACTAACACTATACTGTTTTAATTACTATAACTTTTAAACCATGTTTATTATCTTTTAAGTCAAACTCCCTCCCCACACCTCATGCACATACATTTTCAGGGATGTCTTGGTGATCCTTGGCTCACTGCTCTGCCATGTAAATTTTAGAATTAGCTTATCAAGTCCCAGATTCTGAAAAAATGTTGTATTTTCATTGGAATTGCATTACTTATTGAGGAATTTAGAAGGAATTGACATCTTTATGATACTGCCTCTTCTAATCCTTGGATGTAATATTTCTGTTCACTTATTTAGAACTTATATTTTTGGAGTTCCATGAAGTTTTATAATTTTCTCTATGTGTTTCTTTATAATATACTTGCACATTTCTATTAGATTTATTTATAGGTACTTGATTTTTTATGCTATTGCAAATAATATTTTCAAATTTTACATTTATAACAATTCCACTTCTGGGTATATACCCAAAAGAATTGAAAGGAGGGACTTGAATAGATATTTGTATACCAATGTTCATAGCAGCACTATTCACAATAGCCAAAAGGTGGAAATAACCCAGATGTCTGTTGACTAATGAATGGATAAACAAAATATGGTATATCTGTATAATGGAATATTATTCAGCCTTAAAAAAGCAGGAAATTCTGACATATCCTGTAACATGGATGAATCCTAAAGATGTTATACTAAGTGAAACAAGCCAGTCACTAATGAATGTTGGTTATTAGGGGTTGGGGGAGGAGGGAATGGGGGATTATTGTTTAATGAACATGAAGTTTCAGTTTGGGGAGATGAAAGTTCTAGAGATGGATGATTGTGGTGGTTCCACAACACTATCAACATACTTAATGCCACTGAACTGTATATTTAATGGTTAAAATGATAAATTTCATGTTACACATGTTTTACCACAAAAAAATTACATGTAAAATTTATTGCTGGTATATAAAAATGTGTTGGATTTTTGTGTATTGATTGTGAATCTAATAGCCTTGCCAAACTCTTATTAATTCTAGTAAGTTTTTTGCAGCTTCATCTGGATTTCCTATGTACATAGTCATGTTTTATATATATATATATATGTATATATAATGACAGTTTTGTTTCTTTTCTAATCTTTTACTTTTTTTTTCTTCTTAGTTTATCTATTTACCTAGGACATTAAGTAAAATGTCAAATAGAAATAGTGATAGCCAGATTCCTCTCCTTAATCTTAAAAGAAGCACTATGAACGTTTCCCATGATGTAGGGTGTACATTTTTTGCTTTGTTTTGTTTTCAGATAGCCTTTATGAGATTATGGAAGTTCCCTTCTATTTCTAGTTTGTTAAGATTTAATTTTTGTCATGAATGCTCTTGAATTTTATTATACACTTTCTGCATCTATTGAAATGATATGATTTTTCCCCTAATCTGTTAGTGTGATAAAATACAACAATTGGTTTTCTAATGTTAAATCAATCTGTAATTTCCTCAGTGAAACCCAAATTGATAATGATGTATTTTTCACACAATGCTGGATTTAGTTTTCTGACATTTCATTTAGGACTTTTTCATCTATGTTCATGAGTAAAATTTTTTTTTTCTCAAATTATCTTTGTGAGGGTTGTTATCAAGGCTATACTCACCTAATACAATGAGTTGCAGACTGGAATTATTTCTGCCTTTGGTGTTCAATAGAATTTGCTGTTTAAACCAAAAGTTGTCAGACTTTTTCTGTACAGTGCTAGATAGTAAATAATTTAAACTCTGTGAACCATATGGTCTCTGTTGCAGGTCCTCAATTATCTCACTGTATTGTGACAGCAGCCAAAGGCAATACATAATGAGTGAGTGTGGCTGCGTTTCAATAAAACTTTATTTACAAAAGCAGCAGGGGCTACCCTGGTGGCACAGTGGTTGAGAGTCCACTCGCTGATGCAGGGGACACGGGTTCATGCCCCGGTCTGGGAAGATCCCACATGCCACGGAGCAGCTGGGCTCGTGAGCTATGGCCACTGAGCCTGCGCGTCTGGAGCCTATTCTCCACAGCAGGAGAGGCCACAACAGTGAGAGGCCCACGTACCGCAAAAAAAAAAAGACAGCAGGCCAGATTTGCCGGTGGGCAACTCCTGGTTTAAACCATCTGAGACTGGAATTTCTTTATAAAGTTTTTTTTTTTATCCATTTCTTTGTTAGAATTTCATTCAAATATTTTATTCCTTCTTGCATCAGTTTTATTGTTTTATATTTCCAGTAATGTTTCCATTTCATTGAGGCTTTCAAATTTATTAAATAATTTAAATACGCTCTGTTACTGTTTTAACATCTACTGTTTCTAATTAATTCTCCTCCTTTATATCCTCTTAATTGTGCTATTTACATTTTTTTTTTTTCGGTACGCGGGCCTCTCACTGTTGTGGCCTCTCCCGTTGTGGAGCACAGGCTCCGGACGCGCAGGCTCAGCGGCCATGGCTCATGGGCCTAGCCACTCTGCGGCATGTGGGATCTTCCCAGACTGGGGCACGAACCCGCGTCCCCTGCATCGGCAGGCGGACTCTCAACCACTGCGCCACCAGGGAAACCCCTATTTACATTTTTTGGTTATTTGTTTTTTCTTGATTTTTCTTGCTAAGAATTTAGCAAGAACTTTTTAGCCTCTTCAAAGAACCAACTTCAGCCTTGTGTCTTTTCTTCTTTGTTTATATACTCTGTTGTATCTTCTTTAATTTTAGCTCATGTCTTTATTTTTTCCAACCTCTTTAGGTTTGTTTGGTTTTTTAAATTTTTGAGATGGATTCATAGGTCATTAATTGTTAGCCTTTTATCCTTTTTTAAACATATATAAGTTAAAGCTGTAAATTTTTCTCTGAGTATTGCTTTAGCTTCATTTCACAAATTTTTATATGTATGTCGTATTTTTGGTATTCTTTGATTAAAACTATTTTTTATTTTTCTGTATGATTCCTTCTTTTATCTACATTTAAAGTATATTTCTTGATTTTAGGTATATATTTTTAGATTTTTTTTCTTTCTGTTGCTAGGAACATGGTCAATATGATGCTAATCCTTTGTAATTTGTTGAGACTTACTCTGTGGTTCAGTATGTTGTTAGTTTTCTTAAGTAGTCTATGAGAATTTGAGAAAATGTACATATATACCCTGAAATTATTGAATTTAGTATTATTTATATGTACAGTAAATCAAGCATGTTAATCTTGTTGTTGAAATTATATATATTTGTACTTATTATTCTGATTGATATATCAGGTACTGAGAGAGGCGTGTTAAAATCTTTCAGCATGACTGTGCACTGTAGTTCTCTCAAATTTTGCCATATATGTGTATTTCTTTTCTTGAGGGTATGTAAGATTGCATATATTTTTAGAATTGTTAGGTCCTGCTGAGGAATTGAGTAATTTATTATTGTGGTGACTTTTTAAAAAAATAAATTAGTTTATTTTTGGCTGCATTGGGTCTTCATTGCTGCATGTGGGCTTTCTCTCGTTGTGGCGAGCGGGGGCTACTCTTCATTGCGGTGTGCAGGCTCCTCATTGCAGTGGCTTCTCTTGTTGCAGACCACAGGCTCTAGGCACGTGGGCTTCAGTAGTTGTGGCACGTGGGCTCTAGAGCACAGGCTCAGTAGTTGTGGCACATGGGCTTAGCTGCTCTGCGGCATGTGGGATCTTCCCAGACCAGGGCTTGAACCCGTGTCCCCTGCATTGGCAGGTGGATTCTTAACCACTGCGCCACTAGGGAAATCCGTGGTGACTTTTTTAATCTACAGAATTTTTTTTTACTTTCAAGTCCTTTTTGCCTGATGTTATTAGAGCTACAGCAGCATACTTTTAGTTGCTATTTCCCTGATTTTTTTTTTTTTTAAAAGACCTTTTTACTCATGACTCATTTGTCTCCTTATGTTTTAGGAGCACTCTCTTAAAGCACTGCATAGATTGATTTTTTAAAACAATATTTATTTATTTATTTGGCTGCATCAGGTCTTAGTTGCAGCATGTGGGGTCTTTGTTGCGGCATACGGGATCTTTCGTTGTGGCGTGCGGGTCTTTTTTGTGGTGCGTGGGCTTCTCTCTAGCTGTGGTGCGTGGGCTTAGTTACCCTGCGGCATGTGGGATCTTAGTTCCCAGACCAGGGATTGAACCCACGTTCCCTGAATTGGAAGGGAGATTCTTAACCACTGGACCACCAGGGAAGTCCCCCATAGATTAATTTTTTTTTAAGCCAATATGATCTGATAATCTTTGTCTTTTAACTGCAGCTTTTAGCCCATTTATATTCATTGCAATTACTGATAAATTTGGACTTATTTTATGCATTCATTTTCTACCTTTTCTATGTTTCTTTTTCCTTTCACTCCTTGCTTTGTTCTGAATTGATTATTTTTTCTCACTTCATTTTACTCCCAGTTATTTTAGAAATTATGTACACTATTTCAATCCTTTTGATGGTTACTCTGTCAATTTTATAGGAACTTACCAAAGTCTAAAGTTATTTAGGAGAAGAAATACATTGATTAATACAAAGAACTTTGAACACAATCGCATCATTCTCATTCCTGTTCCTTATGTTATATCTTAATTCTGTTGTTTAACTCCAGCAGTTAATATAATCATCTTCATTACTATTTATCATTTATTATTTTAAAAAATTATGATATAACTTTTGTTTGTTTAGATTTGACCATGCATTTCCCCATTTTATGCCCTTCATGTTTTCTTGTATCTCATACTCTCCATCTTGGATTATTTTCATTCTACATAATCCTATATATTCTTTAGAGATTTCCTTACCTGGAAAGATATTTTTTACTGTATTAAATTTTAGGTTGACAGTTTTCTTTTAGACTTTGAAAGCATCATTCTAGTGTCTTGAAGATTCTGTACTGTTGTGGTTGAAATATCAGCTGCTGTTTAATTATTTGCTTCATTGAATGTAATGTGTTCCTTCTCTGCCTGCTTTTAAGTCTCTATATTGTTTTCAGTGTTCTGAAGCTTAACTGTGATGCATCTCAGTTTAAATTTCTTTTTGCATGTCTTTCTCAGATTTACCAGTTGTCATTTTATCCCATGTGCATTGTTACTTGCTTTTCCTTTCTCATATAAACTTTTTTACTGAACCATTTGAGGACAGGTTGCATACAACATTTTGCCTTAAATAATTCAGTTTATATTCCTTAAGAATAGGACTGTTCCCTTACGTAATCTCAGTATAATTATCAATTTCAGTAAATAAAGCATTGGTACAATACTTCCGTCTAATTACTGTCTGTATTCCAATTTTGCTAGCTGACCTAACGTTATTCTTTATTGCATTTTTTCCCCCTCAATACAAGATACAGTCTAGGGTCAGGTATTACATTTAGTTGTCTCTTTTTAGCCTTCTTTAATCTGGAACATTTCTGTGGTCTTGTCTTTTAACATTGGCATTTTTAAAGAATACAGTCCTCATCTTCTTCCCCACCCCTTTTTCTGAGATGGAATGTTTCTCCTTTGGGGCTTGTCTGATGTTCATAGTTATATTGAGGTTATGCGTTCTTGGCTAGGGCGCTACATAAGTGATGCTTCTTCCTCAGAGTATCACATGCTGAGACCTGTAATATCCATCTGTCCCTCATTGATGATACTAATTTTGATTATCTAGTCAAGGTGTTATCTGGTTTTTCCACTGTATAATTACTGTTTTTTCACCACTGATATTAGTAAGCAGTCTCTAACAGACACTTTCAGATCATTCAAGCAGCTTGTTCATCATCAGAATTTCTCCCACTGTTTAGCATTTATTTATGATTCTTGCCTGATTCAGTCTTTACCAGAATGGTTATAAAATGATGATTTTTTAAAAATTCTACCACTCCCTCCAAATCTTCCAGTCTTTGGTATTCTAATATAAGTAAGAGCTGTTTTCCTTTTTTTTTTAAAGTTATCTATTTTATACATATTAGCGTATATATGTCAATCCCAATCTTCCAATTCATCCCACCACCACCCCCCGCTTTCCCCCCTTGGTGTCCGTACATTTGTTCTCTACATCTGTGTCTCTATTTCTGCCTTGCAAACCGGTTCATCTGTACCATTTTTCTAGATTCCACATATATGCATTAATATATGATATTTGTTCTCTTTCTGACTTACTTCACTGTATATGACAGTCTCTAGGTCCATTCATATCTCTACAAGTGACTCAATTTTGTTCCTTTTTATGGCTGAGTAGTATTCCATCGTATATATGTACCACGTCTTTTTTATCCATTTGTCTTTCGATGGGCATTTAGGTTGCTTCCATGACCTGGCTATTGTAAATAGTGCTGCAGTGAACATTGGGGTGCATGTGTCTTTTTGAATTGTTGTTTTCTCCGGGTATATGCCCAGTAGTGGGATTGCTGGGTCATATGGTAATTCTGTTTTTAGTTTTTTAAGGAACCTCCATACTGTTCTCCATAGTGGCTGTATCAATTTACATTCCCACCAACAGTGCAAGAGGGTTCCCTCTTCTCCACACCCTATCCAGCATTTATTGTTTGTAGATTTTCTGATGATGCCCATTCTGACCATTGTGAGATGATACATCATTGTAGTTTTGATTTACATTTCTCTAATAATTAGTGATGTTGAGCAGCTTTTCATATGCCCCTTGGCCATCTGTATGTCTTCTTTGGAGAGATGTCTATTTAGGTCTTCTGTCCATTTATTGATTGGGTTGTTTGTTTTTTTAATATTGAGCTGCATGAGCTGTTTATATATTTTGGAAATTAATCCTTTGTCCATTGATTCATTTGCAAATACTTTCTCTCATTCTGAGGGTTGTCTTTTTGTTTTGTTTATAGTTTCCTTTGCTGTGCAAAAGTTTTTAAGTTTCATTAGGTCTCATTTGTTTATTTTTGTTTTTATTTCCATTATTCTCAGAGGTGGGTCAAAAAAGATCTTGCTGTGATTTATGTCAAAGAGTGTTCTTCCTATGTTTTCCTCTAAGAGTTTTATAGTGTCCGGTCTTACATTTAGGTCTCTAAGCCATTTTGAGTTTATTTTTGTGTATGGTGTTAGGGAGTGTTCTAATTTCATTCTTTTACATGTAGCTGTCCAGTTTTCCCAGCACCAGTATTGAAGAGACTGTCTTTTCTGCATTGTATATGCTTGCCTCCTTTGTCATAGATTAGTTGACCATAGGTGCGTGGGTTTATCTCTGGGCTTTCTATCCTGTTCTGTTGATCTATATTTCTGTTTTTGTGCCAGTACCATATTGTCTTGATTACTGTAGCTTTGTAGTATAGTCTGAAGTCAGGAAGTCTGATTCCTCCAGCTCAGTTTTTTTCCCTCAAGATTTCTTTGGCTTGTTTTTTCCCCTTTTAAAATTTATTTAGTCAATATAAATTTATGAATTCCCATTTTTCCCAGCAGTCTTGAGTTCATTACTATACTTAATTGTTTTAGTACAGTTGTCCTAAATTTGACCAGTGGTAGATATATCTAAACTGACCCCTGTGTCCTTGTGTTCTTATTATTGTTTTGAGCACTTTCCAACTTTCTGGCCTTATAAGCAATCATTTTATATCTACCCTGCCTTCATCCTGGGAACCATAAAAAAAAATTCTCTTTTCTTCTTTTGCAAAACTGTCAACTCTTTTTAAGATTCTTCTTCTTCCTAAAGATTTAAACATACTTATTTTAAATTCCATGTCTGAAATTCCAATATCTAAAGTATTAACATTGATTAATGTATCTGTTCATTGTATCTGCTAGCTTTCACTCACAGCATTTGTTTCCTTAACTTGTTCGGTGATTGATTGTGAGTTGCTTATTTTTCCTGGAACTTTATTTGTAAGAATTCTTTGACACCTGGAATAAACGTGGCTTTAACAGGCATTTGATTCTTTCATTTCTCTGTCAGAACTACCAGTGTGGGACCTTTTTATAATCTTGGATTGAAGTTTTTCAGACCACTACATGTAAATTAAGGCTTTAAATCTATATGAGGGTTAGCTTGTCATGATGAATTATCAAGAGTATTTTTTCTCCACAGTAATATTTGAGATGGGAAATTTTCATTGAAGTTTTACTCAAGGAGCATAACAGCTCATTTCTAATTCACCTGGCACTGAATGTGTGGGTCTTTCATGTCCAGTTCTGTTGAGAAGTTTCCTGTTAGATTTCTTGTTGTAGGTGGGCCCTGTGCTTTGCTCTTGATCCCTAGATTTATGAGGACCTGAAACCAAGGCTAAATTTCAACCCAGCTTGGTAAATATTCTTAAGGCAGGACCTAGAATTTTTTTTTTCCTCTCTTTGCTATATTTTTTGGCCTGAATATTGCTTATTATCTGACTGTGGATATAGATTAGAAGGGTATTTTAAAATTCATTTTATTTAGTTTTGTCATCATGATCAGTTCAAGATTAAGTTTGGTACATAATCTCCCATTTCACAAGACTGGAAATAGCTGTGTTCCTGCTAAAACGTTGGTGCTCTGCAACCTGAACCAAAATATTTATCTATAAAAGTCAAGTAATTGTGTTCTTTTCCTAATAAAATAGTATAAACATTAATGGAATTTAAATTATTTCTTCCATTTCTTTGCACATATGCTTTTAAACATACATTAGATTGTTCTTCCTTCTTAAGAGGGATTAATATTTCATTATTCTATAAAGCTCTACAAATAGCTTCTTGTTTTACAGAGAGCATCATGAATTCCAGGTGCTTTGTAACCAGATCGAGTTTAGGAACTGCTCGTACAACCAAATTTAATCATTGGCTGTTCTTCCTAAGCACCCAGTGCTTTCCTGCTTCTGTGACTTGTTCTCACTGCTCCCTATATGTCGAATACCTTCCGTTTCTACATGTTCCACTGTCACCATTCCTTTGGCAAATGCTTCAAAAGCTACTGCCTCTGTAAAGCTTTCCTTTATTCTTCTCTTTTGACTTTATGAACTACTTTACTAGTTTGTAAGGTCCTTAAGAACGAGTTCCACAAACATGTTATCTCTGTTATATCTTCTGCAGTAAAGTATTCTCACAGATAAGAGTAAATGGTTCTTCTCTATCTGTTGAATGAAATGGGCAGATAGCAACATAATAGGATAATTGTACTTTTGCCTCCTGGACTATCTCAGCCTATATGTGCTTTAAATCCTAAAACTGGTTTGTGGTGTTTCCGTTCAAAGGGTCTTGACCCTCTCCTCTTAGCATAACAATCCTCCTCATAGCTCAGAAAGAAGCGTGGCTGAGCTGGGCTCAGTGGAACCTGATCTTCTCCACCTGCCTTGAGGAATCCTGCGATTAAACACAGTGGGTATTCTGAACCAGAAACCACTTTGTAGGCTTTTAAAAAGCAATGGTTAGAGACTAACCATAAAACAGAATTTAAATGACAAAACAAATAATCTTTCCTTTTCTGTTTCTCCTCTTCCTGTGATGTTCCTTTTGACATTCACATTCCAAACCAAAGCCCTGCAAATCAATGAGATAAATGCCTGCCCTCCTTTGGCAGGCGAGGCTTTCCCTCCGATGTATTTTATAACTTTGGCTGATGTGGGAAGAACTCTTCTTTCCAGAGGTGGTTTCATGGTAAATATCCTTCAAAAGCTCACATTGTACAGTTTAACTTCTTCTTTATTGTTTTATTAGCTTTGCTTTGGGAGGTTTTATTCGTCATTTCAGCTGGCTTATGGAAAGAGACAGAACTTTTATGCAGCTAATTTGATTATTGTTTTCGTGCATACTCAATCATGCTTATCAAAAGCACCATTTACCTTGTGTTGTCAAAACTAAAAAGGTGAGCGTAAACCATTTTCCAAGGGTTTTTAAGACTCTTAATTGTATATACTGAAAGAGAGTAACGCTCAGTTTTATTAAATGTTAGGTTATGGTTTCATGTGGAAAGAACCAGCCTGCAACTTTCCCCCAGGTTCAACAGCATTTTCTGCTGAAAACTTGAAAAGACTTAAGTGTATTGGAACTAGGGACTGAAACTTTATCTTTCCCTGAGTACCAGGGTTGCTGTGTTATGGTGCTTCCATTTGTGGCCTAATGAATGTGTGTCACGCTAATGATGTGGTCTCTAGGTGTTCCCCTACTACTCAGAGCGCTGTTAATGAGCTGCGAGTAATTGGTATGAGTCCCGGAAGATGAATTCTGATTACCTTTGTGGGGCCATTCCACTCCGCTCCCTTCCTCCTTGATGTTTCTGTAAAGAACATTTGGATTTTGAAGAGAGTGTTGTGTATTTGACTTTTAATTAGATTTGCAGTATGTTGGGTTAATAAACTAGGGCTCCCTCTTCTTCAGCTTTTCTGAAGGGATGTGTGTGGGTGTGACACGGTGGGCAGTGGGGAGAAGGGAGGCTCATACAGGCAGCAACGTTCGTGCTCTTCCCCTGGTGCCTTGGTGGTGAAGGCAGGTTTATAGTGGCTGAGGGCCGATTTCATCCCATGGTCCGTCATCCTCAGATGGCTCCCAGTCGACCTAGGACCTGCCAAACTTGCATCTGCTCTGTACAGGAGGCAGCCTCAGAACGAAATAGGAGACTTGTCCGTCTTTGTGTCTTTTGGTACTCAGAAAACACATCGTCTTGGTTGACCACACCCTTTTACTAGGATTTACAGGGACAACTTGGCTTTTACTTGCTCCCTTTCCACCTCCTACTGTTTTGTTCCCACTTGGGTGTGTTTTTCTCCTTTTCTGTGTGTTGCCTTCTCTATCACAGCTTTCAGATCCATCAGGCGTAGAGAGAGGGAGTCCTTGAGCATCTGTAATCTACCCCGGCTTTTAATCTGGAGGAGAGCTAAGGAAGGGGAATCACCTCGCAGTCAACCCACAACATGGTCTCTGAGCTTTCACTTTGTTTAGAGAGTCACAACACATCTCATAGTCCCTAGTACGACAGATATAGTCCTCTCCCCTCCTTGTAAGAAAAGTGGACATCTGGTCTCTGCTTTGGTCTCCATTGTTTTCCGGTGACCTTTCCACTTAGGTCTTCTTTTTAGACCTGGCCCTGCTAGCCCCCAGCCCTATAATTTGGGCCCTGCTCTTTTAAGGGCAGGTCTTCCAGATGAGATGTATGCTACAGTTCTGAGAAATCGTGTTGCTCTGTGCTTCCTGTTGTACTTCTCCACCTTCTTTGATGCCCACTCATCTCTCTCCCTTCATTCTGACTCACTTTAGAGATCATAATTAAAAAAAAAAAAAAATCATAGGCGTTACATAATAGGCCAGGCTTTTCTCCCTGCTACTGAGATAACCGTGTGGCTGGACCACCCTTCTTCACACCTATCCTACTATATTGTGAGTACACCACTACTCCTCATCTGTGAATCCAAAGATCTGGCCCCATCTTCCTGCATCCGCGTCAGAGTGAGAGCGTAGGAATTGAGGTAGGCGGAAAACAGGAGAGAGAGCAGAGGTTTCCTACTCACCCCCACAGGGATTCTTTCTTGGCAGAGGTAGGCTCCAGTCTAACTGCTGGCCAGCATGGGCTGAGACAATGTGGCACAGTTGTGGCTCTGCGTCTTGTGTGTGATGGCCGCCCCGTTTTTGTTTAGCAAGCTGCCGTGCCAATTTACTGTGCGTGTTGTTACATATTCTCCTCTAATTTGACTGCCACTTTGCTTCAGTGAGACGATGATTGTTTATGGCAGGGCTGTAATATGTTGTCAGCACAGGTTACTCGCTACTTGTTGGCAGTGGCCTAACATTGCCTGAGACATAGTGTCACTGTGAAATGGTTTGACAATGTTGAGACTGTAGTTATGTTGAGCAGTAACAACTGTAGAGGTCGAGAAAGGGCATCTAACAGGAACTGTGTTCGTAAGGCAAAGACGGAGAGGGAATACTAAGTAGGACAGCAGCAAATGTCATCAAAGAGCTTCATTTTCACACAATTTTCATAATTCGGTTTGTTTTCTGTGAACAGTGTTGATTCAGCTGCTGCTAGGGAGGAGAAACACATTTCTGAGTTAGAAATTAATTTTGTTGTGCATGACCCTGGCTATCTTTTTCTTTTTTGAGCACTTTTAGAAAGTTCTCAAGCCTGCTGAGGAATACAACTGGCTCCCTGTTGCACGTGTGAGGCAAGGAGTTCATTGGGGCCCCTTCACAGGGTTTCATTTTTGGAGCGTTTATCTAATGAGTGTCTTACTACCCTGATGGACCAGGGTGCAGCCCACATTATGTTGTGTGAAAATGGTATTTGTGTTCTTCCTTCTTAAGAGATTCTCAGGACCTGCCAAGCATGATAACACAAACATGTGATGACAGTAGATAAGGTAAACTTTAAAAGTGACTAGAAATCCCTGTAGAGTCTAGGACAGAGTGACCCTAATAGGCTTGATGACCCTTTTAAGACTTTGGAGTACATTTCATATTGGTTGCTGGTTCTTTTCCCAGGAATCTGGGAAGCGAGCCCTCTGCTCTGGGGAGGCACACCCACAAGGAGACCCCCCTCCATGTCTCCACATAGGGATGGTGCACAGCACCATCCACCCTAGGCTCCTCTGCAGTTCGGGACGGCCTGGTTGTCTCATTTACTACACGTTGCCATGCAGGAACTCACTCTGCCCTGATTCCTTTCCTCTGTAATCTTACAAGCCGTGTGGGAAAATATTGTAACTCTTAGTAATGACATTTTCCAAGTATGGGCTTCTCTGAATGCACAAAAATGGCACAATGTACATTCTCTTTGTAATGGAGGAAGCCAGAACCATTTTGATGTTGATATGCCTCCTGCAGTTGCCAAAGAGTCTTCCTTCTGGTACTACACACCTTTCTTCCTGAAAGCTATAACCTCCAGGCCCTCCCTAGCCCCTTTCTTCTATTTCATGCACAAGTCCCAAGCCTGGACCACAGCAGGCTTTTTTTCCCGTTTCTTTTTATTGAGGTATAATTGACATATAGCACTGTGTTCGTTTCAGGTGTACAACATAATTGTGAAATGGTCACCACAATGAGAGTAGTTAACATCCGTCACCATACATAGTTATAGAATGTTTTTTTCTTGTGATGTTTTTTTTTCCCCCTTTAAAAAAGTTCTCAAGCTTGATCACTGATGTATGCTGGTTCATCAGAAAAGCAGAATGTAACTGAATTGACAATCAGTGAGTGACATCGAGCATTGCTCATGATGGTGTCAAGGACCTGGCCTGCCCATTGAGGAGGGGTTCTATGCATTTTGCCAGATTTTTTGCCTGTTGATGCTCATGTCAGGTCCATGGTGCATATTGCCAGAGTCTTTGACAGAATACTGCATCCAATCTGATGCCAGTCAGCCTAGCAGATGCCTTCTTGTTGTTGACCACTTCCTATCAGCATGAGCTAAGAAGAGCGTCTACTAAGAGTTAGCTTTTAGAGGACTTTTCTGCAAGTGCTAAGTGTTGACATTACTTCAGTTTGAATCAGATCATTTGGAGCTATTCTTTCATTTGTATCTTGGCCTCATGATATTGGTGAAAAGATATGCCAACTAGTTTGAGTGAAGTTCAAATAAATATTTTTTAAGTGTGGATATGTGGAGAAGGAAAGGGTCCCAGGATCATAATTAAAACCCTGGTTAAAACTGTAAATCGAGAGATTTGTTCTAATTTGGCATTTTCTTATAAAGTTTAAATATTTTTTCCAATTAAATTTCTTATATATTTACCCTACAACCCAGCAGTTCCACTCTTAAGTATTTACCCAAGAAGAATGAAAATGTATGCCTACACAAAAACTTGTACACGAGGGTTCATAGTAGCTTTTTTCATAGTAGCCAAAAACTGGTGGTAAGCAGTGTCCATTAATAGATGACAGTTATGGCATGTCCAGGTAATGGTTATTACTAATCTCTAAAAAGAAATGAACTACTGAGGTGCACAACACCATGGATGAAGTTTACAAACTGTGCTGAGACAAAGAAGTCAGACACAAAAATGTATGTTCTGTACGATTCCACCTTTGTGATATTATGGAACAAACATGATAACAGAAAGTATACCAATGCTTACCTGGGACCAGGGGTGGGGGCATTGGCTACAAAGCAGCGTGAAGGAACATGGGTGATGGAAGTGTTGACTCTTGATTGCAGTGGTGGTTACATGTGTGTGTGTGTGTGTGTGTGTGTGTATTTATGTATCATACTTTAAGTATGATGAAGTTGATTTTTTAAATACATTTGTGCTAATCCCACTTCTGCTATATCAATGGGAACCAGTGAAAATATTAGATGTTCTTTCTTTATTCTCCCATACGTAAATTCTTTTATATATATATAAAAATTTATTTATTTATTTACTTACTTACTTATTTATTTTTGGCTGCGTTGGGTCTTCATTGCCGCGCCACGGGCTTTCTCTGGTTGCGGCGAGCAGGGGCTACTCTTTGTTGCGGTGCACGGGCTTCTCATTGTGGTGGCTTCTCTTGTTGCAGAGCACAGGCTCTAGGCTCACGGGCCTCAGTAGTTGTGGCGCAGGGCTCCAGAGTGCAGGCTCAGTAGTTGTGGCTCACGGGCTTAGTTGCTCCACGGCATGTGGGATCTTCCCAGACCAGGGGTCGAGCCCGTGTCCCCTGCATTGGCAGGTGGATTCTTAACCACTGCTCCACCAGGGAAGTCCTCCCATATGTAAATTCTAATCAAGCATTTCTGTCACAGTTGGAACTGTTGATGTAAATATCAGTTCCTCCAATGGACTAAGCTGGATCCTAATTAATGGATCCAGTAAAATTTTGGATCCAACTTATTCCTTACTGTTCTTATCATTACTGATGCTTGAAGGCTTGAATAGGTGACTTTTGGATTCAGAGAATACATTATGAGTCATTTAGTAGGAAATCAGAATCCTGGCCTCGGGAGCAACACTTTGTGCACGAGTGGCTTTGACAGCCACTTTGTTCTCTAAATAATGTTTGATAAGATTCATTTCTTCATATCGTCTGTCTGGCTGATAGTTTTTTTCTATTAGCATTTTGGTTTTGAAGTCTTTTTCCAGTGAAAGACACAATTTGATTCTCAGGCTTTTAATTTTATATTAGTGAGAGTAAGAAGGCATAAAGCACATAGGATGTAGTACATTTAATTAAAAATATTTCACTAAGTAAAATATTTTGAAAAATTGTCTTTTTTAAATAATCCACACCCTTTGAAAAGCAAGTGTTAGAATTCTATGGTTAGTGTCTTTAATAATCAGTTTCTTATTTGTTGGTTTAATTTTTTTTTACATGTTTCATTTAAAGATCTGAAGTTTTAGCTGATATTATGAACTTGGGTTTCTTGTTTTTTCCTCATATTAACCTTGTTTTATATGTCAAAGAAAAGGTAAGGTTTAAAATTTGTTTGAAGTATGGCTATATTCTCAGAAAGGTATGGTATATAAAAACGAATTTTATGGTGTGTATGTTTTATAAATGAAGCAGGAAAATTTATAACTGTCTTATCTGAAATCTGTTGGTAAGATACAAGTTGCAAAAGAATATTTCTGATAAGTGATCTACAGAATTAAAAAATATTTTTATGCTACAATGCATGTTAAGATGATTCCAGGCAGGCCCCTCCTTTACAACTGGCCACAGTAGAGTTACAGTGTTAGCCCCTGCATTTATAATGAGGACAATTCTGGGTCATTGAATGTCAGATATGGTGTCCCTGGGCCCTACGGTTATATTTATATCTGTGGACATGGAGTATAATGATAGACAATTTGTTAAATTTATCAAGGTTGGAATCTTCCATAGAAATTAACTTGACAAATATACATAAATTGCATTAAATACCATTAGTTCAATTTTACCCTGTGTATTTGCATACATGTTACCTCTTAGAAATATACTTAATAAAAATACAGCATAAGGATTTTATTATGACATACTCAACTGTACACTCTTTAGCAGTGGCAACCACCTAAAATGGTTGTCCATCAGTTAGAGTTTAACAGCTGAATATTTTGGGCCAAATAGCAAGCTGGAGTTCTTGTTGAATCTCTATCTTATATTAGGCTATCCATTATGATATCCTTGGGTCAGTGCAGTACATCTTATGTTAAGTTTTTTCTGTAATGAATATTTATATTACGTAAATGGGAAAATTGGTGGGTTCCCTTGGTAGAAACATGATACTGGTATTTTTAAAGTAAACTTAAATAAGGTCAGAATTTTTATCCTCTAGAGAAAATTTCACATCTGATTAAATAGTTTACATAAACTTAATCTTTTTCTGCTAGATGCATTATAATCTCAGATATTATTCATGTAGCTATTCCTCTGTGAACCATAAAATGATCGTTTCTTCAAAATGAGTATGAAGCTCAAAGCATTAGTGGTCTTAAGAGCATAAAAACTTTATTGCTTTATGCTTAACATTTTTCAAGTAACTTTGGAAAGCCGAAACAAGTTTTGCATTTAGATTAATGGGAGATATTTTCCATTTGAAGGAACTGGCAAGGGAGCAACAATAACAAAAATCCCCCAGGGTTAAAAATGTAGTGCTTTTGATGCTTACCAGAACTGTGTTAGCAGAACAATCATTTCTCAGCATGGAAAGGTATCATAATTGGTCTATACGGTGGCAATACTGAAAACGAGTATGCTTCAGAGAAAGCTAATATGACTCTACTTAATAATTTCCTTCAAGAGCCTGAATCTGAATGTGTATTCCACCCAGCTTGAGGCAAACAATTTGTTCCTGTAAGTTCTAGTGGAAGTTACCAGGGGGGCATGCAATTTATTTTTGTCTTGAAGTTTTCAAAACTGTGTAGAACTAAAGACACATTCACTTGCATTGTTCCCCTAGTAATTTGATCCAATTGGCAATTCTGCTTTCTCTTCTCCCCAGTTCTATTATGTTGGAAGAGGAGAAACATTCATAAAATATTGTGACAAATAAATTCTTCCTGGAGATGTTTCCTCTTTGTGTTTGAACCCTGGTTCACTCGTGAATGTTTGCATTCTTGCTGCTGGCCAAAATAGACTTTTGTTTTTTTGTTGTTGTTCTTATGGGTTGTTTCTTAAATGCAGTATTATTTGTCCTTTTCACTAAAATTACCTAGTTTTCCAAATTGTTTCATTATACTAAAGTTTTTTGCTGTGGGGCTAATTTAAAGCCCCACCACAGATGAGAAGGGTCAATACATGAGTATGTGAGCAATGTATAGGAAAATTTTCTTTTCCTTGAGGAATTGACAGTTTTAGGAGGAATGTGTCTATATGTTAGAGGATGAGGATACAGAGATGAGCAGGTGTCAGAGGAATGACATGGTCTCTGCATTGCAAATACCAGTAACGGGGTTAAGGAAAAAACAGAAGATATTTCTAGGGAGGGTAGGGATGGTTACACACTTCTGTTTCTGTTGTTTGATCCCATACTTTTAAGAATTGACAATACTTTGAAGGTTATATTGTCTTAAACTCAAACAGCATGTGGACTCTGAAATCACACCAAACCTTAAATTTGGGGACATTCCCCTTTGGTTTAATCCATGTTCCCCAGACATATCTATTCCTTAGGCTTAATGGTTTTTTTTTTAATAGTATTTATTGCCTTTGTCTGAGAATAGTTATGCCTTCCAGTCCTTATATCTAAACACTCAAGGATTAAAAATAATTTTTAATAATCAGCTTTACTGCTAATTCTTATAGCTGAAACAATGAATAAGAAGAATGGGGAAATTAAAGTACACGGCAGGTTTACAGATAGCCACGTTGGCAAAGCATGGCTGTGAGGATGTTCATATTGTAAATCTAGTACCTGTATGAGAACAACTATGTTTGGCTAGTTTCTTGTGAATTAAGTACACACTTTGTCTTTTTTTTTTAATGTAATAAACTAGTGTGTTTTCCTAAGTGACTGTTTGCTTAAGAAAAGTGAGTAGGATAGTAAGGAATTTAGTACTAGAATAGAAAACTAATCACTGAAGAGAAAAAAAATGTGATGTCTTTTCTTCAATCCCTTCTTCTCCTGAACTTTTTAAATCAGTTCTCCTAATGAGAAGACAAGTGGCATGCCATTCTTTTCTTGTTCATTTTTCTCATTAGCTCTTTGCCGTCTCTTTGGTTTCTTTTTAGTTGCTTTTCTGTATGAGTACTTAATGAGGAGAATGTGTAAGATGCAGGGTGAGCAAAGGGAATGAAGGTTCGTGGTCCACGAGCAGAATATTAACCCCTGAATGATAAGGATATTGAGTATTGACTGTGACTGAAAGTATTATATTGGTCTTATTTAAGCCTGACCACTGACAACCACTTGAGACATATAGTTTTTCTTAACTTAAACGTGGTTTATTTCAGAAAAAACTACCATCAAATGCCATTCAAATCTATTATGACAACTTTAACTTGTTAAGTAAGCAGAATAAATCAGTTTCTTTCTCAGGGCCATGTCAAATAAGGCTCAGGTCCACGTAAAATATGCAGTTTGCAGCTACAGCATCAGTGGTGTCCTTTGGGTTGTGCAGTATACAACCTGAAAAATTGTATGAGGCAACCCAGTAGTTCCATTCCTAGGTATATACCCAAGAGAATTGAAAATGTATATTTCTATAACACTTGTTCAGAATGTTCATGCAACATTCTTCAGAATAACCAAAAAGTGGAAACAACCCAAATGTCCATCAGCTGATAAACGGACAAACAAAATGTGGTATATCCATGTAATGGAATATTATTCAGCCATAAAAAGAAAAGTACCGAACCCTGAAAGCATTATGCTGAGTAAAAGAAGCCAGACACAAAAGGGCACATATTGTATGATTCCATTTATATAAAACGTCCAGAATTGATAAATCCATAGAGTCTGAAAGAAATTCATGGTTGCCAGTAGCTGGGGGAGAAGAGAGTGGAGGGTGACTGCTTGATGTATGAGTTTCCTTTTGGGGGTTATGAAAATGTTCTGGAATTAGTGGTGATAGTTGCACAACCTTAGAATATACTAAAAAACCCAGTGAAATGTACAATTTAAAATGGTTACAATGATGAATTTTATGCTATGTGAATTTAATCTCAGAAACTGGTACTAGAAGAAATAAAATAAATGTATCCAATGGGGACTGACTGTAAATGAGTATGTGGGAACTTTTTGGGGTGACGGAAATATTGTAAAACTAGGTTGAGGTGATGGTTGCACAATGATATAAATTTATTAAAACTCATCAAACTGTACGTTTAAAATGTGGGTGAATTTTATGGAATGCATTTATACCTCAGTAAAGTTGGTTTTAAAAAAAAAACTGTATGAGGCAGTAGTGAAATCAGAGCCACTGTCTGAATTTTAGAAGTATCAAAGAAGAGCTTTCCAAATGTGAATTTATCATAAATAACTTTTGGTGGTATTGTGTTTCCTTTGGTTTCCCAGGACCCTGAGGTGCAAAAACCAATCATCATTTCCATGCTGAATTACTTGCTTTGGAACATAGCCATTTTGCAGATGGCCTGCTTGTCTGAAATAGGGCATGTTTTGTCATACCAACTCTGATTTCTATTGTTGGTGACACATTAATAACCGAACTACTTTCTTCGGTGCAGAAAAGCCGCTTCAGTGAAAATATTTGCAAATCAAATTGTATCTTCTTTTTGTGCTAGGTTGTCCTCAAAATCTCTGATTGGCTTGTTACAGACATCCCTATCTCAGCTTCTCTGTCCTCTTTTTAGTTTAAATATCTGTATGCTGTACCAGATTGCGTTATGAAATCCTCTTGCACTTATTGCTGTTTAGTGAATGGAAATGACATTTCCTCGTTACCAAAGATAAACTCTAAATATTGTGATTTTGCCCCCCCTGAATTATACAGTAATATATTCAAGAACCTTTTCTCCATAGCCTTATTTCTCTGAGCTGTTTTTTCCTGAACACTGACACCAGATGCAGTCTGCATGGACCTTGGTCCCAGGGACATCTTGTCTTCTCCCCCCGACGGGGAGATTACAGGAAGAAATGCTTACTTCTGTTGTAGATTCACAATGTGCTGACACGATAATAGGACATGAATGGGCTTTGGAATGCCTTTTTCCTTGAGCTGGGTTGAGAGAGGAACAGAGGCAGACAACTCCATGGCCTGAATTTCGTTAGCGGCGTGACAATGAGAGAGATAAGTAGATGTGACAGTTATGAATGATCCTCTGTCATGCACTTACGCGTTCAGACTCAGATAAACTGACACTGCTGTCAGACACCAGCTATGGAGAGCTGAGACCTCTGATGAACCTTCTAATATGGTAAATGGGAGTCTTAATTCTTCATTAACTGGAAAAAGGAGATTTGGCCATGTAATTTTCTCCTTGCTGCCTGTTTTAAAGATTCCAATAACCCAGCATTTACAGTTGACTAGGCAGGGATTGCTTCCCCCCCCCCCCACACACACACACACTTGCAACATGCAGACTGTGAAATCTGAGGAAACGCCGCTTAAACCCAGACTTATTGCCTTGGTTATCTTTAATGACTTTGAAATGTATTGGCCTCATTATGGAACAGTGCAGTTATCAATTCCTCTAATTAGGTGATGTGCTCCCATAAGAAATTTAACATTAAAGCACAAAACTGAACTAGTTAGAGGCATCCAATGCTGGCAACCTCAGTTTAAGTGGTAAATTTAAGATACTGTTTCTTTATCAACTCTTTTACACCCTACTTCTGACTTCTTGAACACTAGAGTGTGGGGCATGTTTTCTTTTTCCTTAAGGATTACATCCCTATATCACACCTCCAATACCTTTTATGACATTTGAGTGCTTCTTGATAGTAAACTGTGATCTCACCTTGCACTAAATTGAGCAGGAGCCTAGGGAAGGGAGGAAGTGAATAGATTATATTTAAATGCTGTAAGTATCAACACATCTCCATTTCTCAGTATTTATCTCGTGGTTTGTTACTCTTTCTTATAGAGTTAAAATAGAGTGTTATTCTTTCCTGTCTAATTACAAAAAATTTCTTTTCTGTAAGTAGCTTAGCACAGACTTTTTTTTTTTAAGATTAGGGCCATTTTTTGTTTCTTATATAGTGATGCTATTTCAATCAGACATGTTTCAGTTGCATTTCTAGAAGAGGGAGATGAGGTTTCTGGGTTTAGGCTGCAGTGAAGGGATGTTAGGTATCTTAACTCTTCTTTACCTCAATCATCCATCTGAACAACAAAAATAATTGTAGCCTCCCCTTTGGGGAAGCTATATAGTTTAATTAGTGTTTTCTAATAACTTGTAAATCCTTAGAGAAAAATTAACAAATAAGTGTAAGAAATTACCTTCCGGGTTTGTTTATTATTATTGCTATTATTATTGTCCTCGTTATTACTACATGGAACTAGTTATTCTTTTAAGTTTGCTACTTGAAGATGTGTTTCAGATCTCATGGAGTGAAATTTACCTTTAATGTGACAGTGCTCAAATCAGAGAGTTATACTAAACATAAAAATATAGAACAGTAATTTCTGTAAAATACCTGGCACTGTTAACAGTAGGACTGTTAACTTTGTCCCCTGCAAGAAGATTCAGTCCCAATTAGGAAATGTCAGAATGCAAACCTTAATCATCTCCTCTCAAATGGACATTGAGGAAACTTTCCTGTGCATGTACCTATGAGCATAAGTCTGTTGAATCTGTTCAATGATAATATTACATCTTTCTGAACCAGTTTTTATCCTTAACCTAGATTTGCTTTGAACCTCTGCAGTGTCTTTTGTGTGTATGTGTGTGTGTGTGTGTGTGTGTGGTATGCGGGCCTCTCACTGTCGTGGCCTCTCCCATTGCGGAGCACAGGCTCTGGACGCGCAGGCTCAGCGGCCATGGCTCACAGGCCCAGCCGCTCCGCGGCATGTGGGATCTTCCCGGACTGGGGCACGAACCCACGTCCCCTGTATCGGCAGGCAGACTCTCAACCACTGCGCCACCAGGGAAGCCCCTCTGCAGTGTCTTGACTACTACCTATAACGGCAGTGATAGCCAGACCCATCCTGGTGTGTGGCTTTTTACAAACCCTCTTCTCATGGCAGGCAAGGCCTTGTTGAGGCTCCACTCCTCACCCGGGCTCAGACTCGAAGAACAGTCCTGCCCCTTGCTGTGGCACCTTCCTGCAGGTCTGGCCCTTTCCTAGTGCTCTTGTTCTCTTTGACATGCAGGTTCCCGGTGTCTCAGTATATGCCTTGATCACTCCCTACTATCTTGTTCAGGACCTCCCTTCCAGGGAGTGGGGCCCTGATCTTGCCACAGGTGGGTGGCAGGAGGACCCACTGCCTCCTAATAGAATTCTATGAGAATCTGGAGTTTAACTGCCTAGATTGAAACTTTCGTTCTGTCACCTGCTGTCTGAATGACCTTAAGCAAGTTATTTAACTTCTCTGTGCCTCAGTTCCCTGTCTATAAAATGGAGATGATAATAGTGCCTATCTCATCAAGGTTCTTAGAGAAGATTAACTGAGTTAATACATGTGAAACACTTAGACCAGTACAGGTCACATAAGTAAGCATTAATAAATGTCATTTGTTACTGCTTTTGCTTCTGCTGCTATCATTTTACCATTTCTCCTCTCATAATCCATAACAATAAACCAAGCCCTTTTACTCTTGATGGATCTATTATTAGCATTTGAGCCCTACTACTTGCCATTTCCTTCCTTCTACTGTACTCACATTACTATGTGTGAAATTGTAAATGAAAACAGAATTGATCACCATGGTTTAAAAGAGCCCTGGAATCTACCAACGCGTCCTTTCTCTCCTTCTCCCCTTGATCTTAGGGGATCCTGTCTAGTCTTGAGAAAAATCTTTTGTAAGGTAAGCCATTCATTTTGAATTTAATAAATATGTTCACTGGGTTGAATATAACAAGTCATATTCTTTGGAATAGAAAGATGAATAGGGCAGGTCCCTGCTCGCAAGTAACAATAACAGCAGCAATGACAATAACAATAATAATAATGTTTTTGACTTCACAGAGGGTGTGGTGTTGGAGTTAGATTTTGAAAGATGAGTAAAGGTTTACCAGATAAAAAGAATTTAGAGCATTCAAGGCAGAGACAACAGCAGGTGGATAAGGTGGTGTGGCAGTGAAGGCCAGTCCTGACGCGTACACGTTGAGCACTTATGAGGGTGAGGTTCAGGTTTCAGGAGGAGGGAATGAGATTAGAGAGGGATGCAATGGCCTGGCACAAAAACCCTTTACACCATGCTGAGGAGTTTTGACTTAATCCTGTGGGCAGTTGGGAGCCTTTGAAAGATTTGCAGTAGACCAGGGATCTGATCTGATTTGCCAGCTCATTCTAATGGCTCTGTGGAAGGACGTCTTGGAGAGGGGCTCAAAACTGGAGCCGAGAGACATGTCAAGTAGTGTTTCAAGTGCTAACTATCCCCTCCTGCTTCTCCTGTTGCTAAATAGAGTGGAGCAGAATGATATGTGCTTCTGAGAGACGGGTGTTTGAGCCGACTTCCCAGCAGTCTCTTGAGTACATGGAGAGGGTGCGTGGAGGAAGACACATGATCCTTACGCTGCCCTCTTCCCACCTTAATCTTTTAAAAGGGACAGGAACAAAGCTCCTATCACATTGGAGTTGACTGAAGACAGAAGTCCTTGAGCATCCTTCTTCTAAGTACCGGAAAGGCTGGTGCTTGCAAAGGAGAGGAGATTAGAATAACACCCTCACTGCTCAGTGAGAGGGCAGGCAGACCCTCACACTGGATGGTTCCATTCCAGATCCTCTCCTGACAAGTGCCACAAGCATCCGATGTCCTTGGCTTCTGTTTTGTGTTGCTTACCCTGTAGCAGTTAAGCATTCAGGGCATTCTGTGTCTTTCTTTCCCCTCAGTTGCTTCAAGAAGATGAGAATTTGCTAAAAAAAAAAAGTGTCAAGAAAGCTCTATAAAATGGCATTAAAAAAAGAAATCCCCAACTTCCTTCTTCAGAATGCTTCCCTCCAGGTGCCATTGTCCCTTTTTGCCCCTCCCAAAGCCTTGCAAATTATTATTTACGTATATTATTGTAATTATTTGTAGAAAATCAATAGAATTGCGTGTCATTATCAGCAATGATACCTTTCTGCCTCTCCCTTTTCATCCTCTCTTCATCCCTAGCAAATCGTTATTTCTGAGGGTATTATTATTGTAATTACTTTAAGGAAATTGACAAAAATACCACGACAATTTCATGCCTCAGAATTATTACACAGGTTTAGGGGGAAAAAAAGATTTCTATATGTCATTGCCGTGTTTGTTATTCCTAAATGATTCTTCCAGAAATACTAATCAAAAACGTCTCCCTCCAGAACGGCACTGTGGCTTTAATATCAGCTGCTGTTTCTTTGAATGGGGCTGCTCAATCTTTCATCAAAGAAACACATCACCCATATCCCTGTCTTTAAAAACAGCAATTATGTGTAAATGCCTCCTGATTTATTTGAGCCAGGGCCACTGGCCAGTATGAGTCACCACAATTTACTGCCAACCGTCACTTTTACATGATAGGTCTGTAACAAATATCTACCACATATTGTTAAATTAATCTTCCATTTAAAATTAATGGAGTTAGACTCCCCAGGTTCAATGTAATTTCGTGTTCACAGGCAGGGAGGGATGTGTGCTGCATACAGAATGAGACAAGGCCCAACGCCCTAATCTTTCATCACCTTGAACCTGGAGACTAGGACACGTCTCAGCACCAACTAATGAGATTGAGCCCGCGTCTCTCCTGAGGATGCCGGCTCAAAGAGGCTTTTCTGCTCAGAAATAGCAGGCTCCATCTTATTTTAATAATTCCTCAGATATGACAAGTCTGATGTTATGTATGAAAGAGCCAGGCTTGAAAAAGAGATAAAATGAATTTTATATCATTACTTCAAACCCGAAGCCAAGGGAAGTGTGTTGCAGTTAAATTAAAAAAAAAAAAAAAAGCAGGAAGCATTTTAGCTGTGAAATATAGTGACTGTAAACCAGGAGTCATCCTTTCATTTATTTTAATGCACAGTCACCTTAGATTTCTGTAATTCTTGAACCTTTTCATGCATTAATCAAAATAATGTGGATGAAAGCGGGAGCCTTGTTCAATAAACATCTAGATGAAAATATCAGCAGGAACATGTAATTCCTGATGGGACAGGTCACGTGAAGCCTCTCATCCCATCACTTCTTTTCCGTGGCATCTTTTAAAAGGCATTTTTCTTCTGTGCACCGCTTACTTACTATTTAATCTTTTAAACTTTAAAAATGATAAAGCCAAATTACACAGCGGTATTGCGTTCTCTGGTTTTCATTTCTTGATCCTTTTTACAAACTTGGTGACATTTTTTGTGTCCACAGAGAGGAAAGCCTAACAGAACGGTTTTCAGCTTTTAGGCATTTTGGCTCCAGAAGTTCTGGCAAATGGTTGCTGTTGTTCTTCAATTCTTAGAAATTAAACTCCACGAACAATGGGACCCTTTTCATAGGTAGAGATAAATGTCTAAAAAGACAGTAAGTTGTAAAGGACAGGAAAGGCACAGATGAGGTAGACATCCTGTTTTGTTTTGTTTTTTTCATTCTATGAGTTGAACTCTAACTTCAGTTACTTCTGATTATCTCAGAAAGGAATTCTAAGTATTTACACTTTGTGTCTGATTTATAATACAATATATGAGTCTAGAACTCTTCGCTTTCTGATTTGTTTTCATTTGATCCCAAAGTAAAACTTCCATATTTTTCTACCTGTAGATGATGTTGATGATGATGATAACTATTATTATTATTATTATACTTAAGATTACATTCTATAACTTACAATTCTATTACCTCATAAACTGTATATTTCAGTGAACATAGGGTTAAAGAAAAAAATGAAAACTCAAGTATAAGAATAAAGTATATTCACTAGTGACTTAGTGACACATGGCAGTTTTTAAAATTACATCATTTTGGTAGGCTATTTGTAAGGGAAGATTTCTAAAATGTTATTCCGTGTCTCCACTCGAATAAGATTTAGAAGATCTTAGTGGGATTTTAGAACTAGGTAAATGGGGAAAAATGATGAAATTACCTTAAAAATTGGGAAATAAAGAAGTGAATAATAGTAGGGACCTCTGTCTCCACGAAACTGAATTGCTTTGCTTCTTAATAGCCTCTCTTTTGTTGTCTTTATTTGTTGCATTTTCTACAGCAGGGTGCTTGGTGAGTCCCAACTAACAGATCACTTTTTCAGTCTTCCACTCAAGACATCCCTGCCTTAAGTTCTGTATATTATATTCTTCTGCCCTCTTTTTTATATCCTCGCCTTCTTTCTTTTCCTTCTTCCTCCCCTCCCTTAAAAAGTCTTCTTATTCTGTGCTTTCATCTTTTTGAGTTTTCCCTTTTCGTCATAGAAGGAGAGGGCAGGTTGATATGCCCAGGCTTTAGGTCAATGATAGGTTTATAGCTCTAAGCTTTATAATCAGAATGGTGGAGATACAGGGGACCTCTGATCTAATTCATCCCCCATTTCATAGGCTTGCCATAGAGGCCTGACAAAGTTAAGTCTCCCAAAGACTAAAAAATACATTTTTTGGAAAGCAGTATGGTGCTTCCTCAAAAAAAGAAATACAGAATTACCATATGATCCAGCAAGTTTACTTCTGGGTGTAAACTCAAAAGAATTGAAAGCAGGGATTCACACAGATACTTGTGCACCAGGGTTCGTAGCAACATTATGCACAATAGTCAGAAGGCGGAAGCAGCCCATCTATCCATCATCAGATGAGTAGACAAACAAAATGTGGTATATCCATTTAGTGAAATATTATTCAACCTTAAAAAGCAAGAAAATTCTGACACATGCTACCACATGGATGAAGCTTGAAGACATTATGCTAAATGAAATAAAAGAGACATAAAAGGACAAATATTGTGTGATTCCACTTATATGAGGTACCAAGAGTAGTCAAATTCATGGAGACAAAATTGCCAGGGGCTGGGGTAGGGGAAAAGAGTGAGTTATTGTTTAATGGGTATAGTTTCATCTTGGGAGGATGAAAAAGTTCTACAGATGGGTAGAGGTGATGGTTGCACAATAAGGTGCATGTACTTAATGCCACTGACTGTGCACTTAAACTGATTAAAATGGTAAATTTTGTTATGTATATTTTACCACAATAAAAATACACACACATAGACATACATATCGTTTTTATTATCTGAGAATATTTAGAGCAGTTTGTCTGTCCTCTACCTCCATCTCTGTAGCTAACATTTAGACTTTCCCTCAAGTCAGTTTCAGACTCGCCCCTCTGATGGTTTGAAGTGTTATGTTCTTCCTTTTCTCATTTCATTTTTTGTTTTTCTAACATTTGAGTACCTGCTCTATGATAGTCACTGGAGATATAAATAGCTCAGAGCCTAAGAGGGATTTTGCAGGAAATATTTTAAAGAATATGCATATTTAGCTTTCAAAAGAATTCCCAGAAAACGTTGATTGTAAAAGAAACAAAGAGCATTTCATATTTGCAAAATGAATTTTGTGACCATGTCCTCCAGTTTCATAAATACTTCCTACCTAAAGCGATTTGTAGAATGTGGGTTTCTCAGTCAGGCCCTCCTGGTTCTGTAGGTTGACTAAGAAAATGCCACAAATGATTATGATAAAAGATAGAATAATGTAAGTATCCTAAGAGAATATTAATAATAGGCTTGATTTCAAAGAAAAGAGAGTTTATCAGACCATGTAAGGAACTTTGGCAGTTGGCCTTTAAAAGATAGATACGATTGCCTCAGGCAAAGATACGGGGGAAAGGACTGAAATGGATAGCAAGGAGGACAATAGGGTTTTCTTGGAGTCAGCAGTTATCAGTTGGCAGTGTGAAATACACTTGGATTTGTAAGAGGTATGTTGGGGCCAGTGGTTTAGAGCTTTGAGGGCCATATTGAGTTTGTATACTTTTTTTTTTTTTTTTTTGGCCGTGCTGCGTAGCATGCGGAATCTTAGTTCCCCAACCAGAGACCGAACCCGTGTCCCCTGCAGTGGAAACACGGAGTCCTAACCACTGGACTGCCAGGGAGTTCCCTTGTATACATTTTACATAGAGTTTGAGGGGCTCTTAGGATGGATCTGTCCCATGGACAACTGGATACTAGACTTAGGAGAGCAAAGCTAGAGTTGTAACCTTGAAGATTACCTCCATGGCAGTAGAATTGAAGCTTCTGGGTAGTTAGATGGTGAAGGTAGAGTAGGATAAAACCTGTTGAGCATTTTTTCTTTAGTGGGAGAAAGGTGATGTGAAACCATGCACCTCAGATTGGGACTTGAACCTACATGCGGGGACTCAAACCCAGCCTAAACCCAGGTTGGGACTTGAACCCATGTGGCTGGGACTCAAACCTGGCCAAAACCAACAGTTTTTTAACTGAGATCACACACCTGGTTTCAGGACTTAATGAAGCTCAGGTTCTTGATGTCTCACCGCAGAAAGAATTCAGTGGGAGACAAAGTGATAGGTAAGAAGTGGATTTATTTAGAGAGAAACACACTCCACAGAGTGTGGGCCATCTCAGAAGGTGAGAAAGGCACCAGGGTGTGGAGTTGTCACTTTTTATAGCAGTGGGTAATTTCATAGGCTGTTGAGTGGGAGGAGCATTCCAGCTATTTGGGGGAAGGGGTGGAGATTTCCAGGAATTAGGCCATCGCCCAGTTTTTGATCTTTGATGGTGGGCCTCAGAGATCGTCTGCCTCGGAACTGTCATGGTGCTGGTGGGTGTGTCATTTAGCTTGCTGATGTGTTACAGTGAGCGTGTACTGAGGCTCAGGGTCTAGTGGAAGTCGACTCATCCGCCATCTTGAACCTATTTGGTTCTAATCAGTTTATGTTGTGTCCTTGGGCCATGTCATTCTTTTAAAGTGTGTGCCCTGCCCCCTTCCCTCCTGTTTCAAAGGTGCTGAGTTTTCAGAGAGGGGAGAAAAGAAGAGAAAGTCAGAATGGTAGGTAAAGGAGGGACTTACCCAAAGAAACCTGATGAGGGAGTGGTCAGAGGGGTAAATGCTATAAAAGAGGCTTTAAGGAGGATTAGAAATGAGGGGAAACCCTTGCATTTGATCTTGACTCTTAGTAACCAGTAGAACTGCATTCAGAGATGTGGCATTTGTAAGGGTCCCTTGCAACTCGCCTGTTCAATGCCCTTTGTGATACCATGGTCACTTAATTGATTAAGGCATGAAAGAGTGCTTTATTGAAGATAGTATTATAGGGGGAGCTTTTATTTTGAGAGAGAGAGAGAGGGAGAAACATCCGTCTATAATGTTTCCTCTTAAAAGAGGTGGGTATGGGAGAAAAAAAACGTCTTTGCAAAGAAGACACATGCAGGACAGATTCTAGACTTCTCTTTTTTTGTTGTAGGTCGGAGCCCAGACTGTGTAAATGATGGAGCAAAATATAAGTAGCAATGTAAAGAGTCTTAGTAGAAACTTTCTTAATATCTATTAAAGAGATCAAGGACCAGTATCAAGTTAAATATATGTTATTCATTTTCATGAAAAGATTCAGATTTTATTTGCCTGTTATCTTTTCACTTGATCAAACACTAATATATTAGAAATACCCTGTGGGCGTTTGGAAAAGTCGCAGGTGATTGTTGGCATGAGCCACCCTTCTTTTCTGAACTTACTCTTGGGCAGGAGGTAGACCTGTGCACAGTACAGACATTTGTGGGCAGTTTTTTTTTTTTTTTTTCTGTTATCTTCAAGCAAGAATCCAAGATTGTTATATTTGACGTTAGACCAGTTGGGTCTTACCAAGCACAACACTATAACCTCTCAGTCCAAATGTTTGTACATCATACTAATAGTATGTATCTTGTGGCAGATATTTTTTTAATGAGGATTCATTTTAAAAAGCATTGACATTTATATACCAGCTGATACCTATTCATGTACATGATTTAATTTGAAGGTAAGATTCTCATGAAAGGAAACCTGGGGAATTTCCTAGGAAATACTAAAAATCCATCCCAGAGGTGTTGTTGTTGTTACTGTTTTAGGAGTTTATGGGCTACTCTGATTGCTTATCAATTAGACAAAAGAGGAATGTGACCTGTCAGCAGTCACCTTTTCTACTTTCCTACCTCATACTGATAAGTAATCAGGTTCATCTTTGGAAGGAAGATGCTTAAGTGCTCTGGTCTCCAGCAGTTCAGGTGAAATTTGTTAAAACTCAGCTTTATTTCATTGGAATTTGCTTTATTTCTGTCTTGTTAATTATATTTACAATAAAGCCTTTTATTTTAGATATTGGGATTTTGCACACCTTTGAGTAGGCCCCTTCCTTCTGTCCCTGTGCCTCTCTAATAAGCCCGGAAGATCAAATCGAGACCATGAGATTCTGAAATGGGAGAGCTTCTGCCTTTTGCAGCTTATTTGATAGGAATAAAAATGACTGATGGCTCTCTCTCCTGGACCCTTTTGTTCGATTCAGCCGTGATTATGGAGCCTATTAGCTGCAGTTACAACCTATTTAAGAGCAGTGCTTACCAGTAATGGGGGCCAAATGATTTTGGAAAGTTCAGATGTACTGGACTCCCTGCACAAATGAATTCAGCACTGAACATATTGATGCAGAACCTGAAGGAGGCTGATCCGGTGGGACTAAGAGAATTGTGAGCTCTGCAAGAAATGAGTGAGTAGTAGAATTAGAGATCAGATAGATGTTCGGCTCAAGGGCAGTCTCAGCTCTGAAGTTCATCACAGCAATTTAATCAGGCTCAAATGAGTGTTGTCCAGAAAAGAGTCAGCCTTGTGTGTGACAGGAAATAGAGTGTATTTAAGAGTCTTTTGTTTCTAGTAATTCTGTGTGCCAAGGCTTCGGAGGTATACACCAAGATGAGGGAACTGCTACATTTGATAGGTGATGGTGCTTCAGTTTACCTTGGCTCAGAAAATGAAATCTGGAAAAGATTTACACAAGGTCATGGTCTTGTCCAGGAGGAGCATATATGCCACTTGAAAAGTACCAGCTTTTAAGATTTTCACAGCTTAAACAGGCCAGGGACCACCTTGGGCCGGAGCCATCTGTTGCCCCCTTCCCGGTATGAAATTATTTTTACATAAAATGTTTGTGTACCTTCAGGGAGAGCTGTATAGCATAGCGGAAAGGAACTCGAGCTTTGGAGGGACGCACACTTGGGTGTGAATCCCAGTTCTTCCTCTTGCTGTGTGACCTTGAGCAAGTTACATCAACTGTCAGACCCAGAGTTCCTTTACCTATGAAATGAGAACGATAACTCCCCCTTCACAAGATTATGGTGAGAAGTAAATTAAATGAAGCAATATATGTTAATTGCTTATCCCAGAATCTGCACATGATACGTGCTCGATAAGTGGTAGTTACTTGACGGTTTAAGACTCTCATCATCTTGTTCCTCCCTCATTTCTCTCTTACGTACGCTCTTCGTGAGCCAGAGCGATCACTGTTTTAGGCATCATTGAAGTATAAACCTTTTAGAGGATCTGCGGATTCAGAACTGTGGAAAGAGAGCAGACTACAGACATCTGGAGGCTTGGGCGGCTGACTGTCAAGAGACCGAAGAAAAACACACACACCCCCCACCACAAACACCAACACCGCGGCGGTAGTTAAATTGACACATAATTAGCTGAGAAACATTTTGAGAGCCATGTTATGGTTTTATACATATGACAAGAAGAATTCGTTTTTCTTCTGTGTTACTCATCAGGCTCTTAAGCTTGTTTACTAGGTAACGTATCAGTATTTTTGTCTGAATAATAAAATTTGAAAAGAATATAGTAAATATACTAGGAGTTTTCTTCTCCACTTCAGGGATCTGTCAGCGTGTCTCTGTGTCTCTATATTCTTATCTGTATCCTTATCCTTATTTCTATATATTTATCTGTGTGTGTGTGTGTGTGTGTGTAGAGAGGGAGAGAGAATGAATGAGTGAATGAATGAATGAAGAATGAGAACTGAGAGCCAAATTATCAACTTTATTGATGCCTCTGGGAAAACACCCAGTCATTCCTAAAACGAGAGGCACTCGGGTAAAAGCAAGATTGGAGAGGGCTGCCAAGATCCTCTTAAAGTGGAGCCTCCTAACCTTTTGCCCATAATTGATACCATGGGACCCACAGGGACGTGTCTGGGCCTGCGGTCCACTAGCCAGCTGCATGGGTCAGGGGCACAGACCAGCCTAATCTGTGCTGCACCTGCAGTCCAGAGAGATACATATCTAGAGAAGGGACTGCTTGTCATAGAGGGATCACACCCACTCTACAATTGGCCCAGTCACGGTGTCCCTCTGACCATCCTTGGGGAAGAGTAAAAGAGACTGACTGTAAGTGCTGGAGGAAGTTTTCTTCTCCGGGGTCAAGGTGAGAGGGTGAAAAGAGGTCCATAGAAAAGACATTCCATAGAATAGACAGTGGCCAACAGTTTGAAAACCTGCAAGATATAAGTAAGATAATAATTGTGAACTCCTGCCTTCAAACATTTGTTGACATACAGAGAAGAAAAATATTTGTGGATGTTAAAATCTACCGTGCATTTTCTATCAGTTACCTAATGTGGTTATTTTGCTTTAATAAATTACTATCTGTTTAGTACTTTGAAGATTCAGAGTAACAGATCAGAACATGTACATGTCCTGTTAATAAACAAATCATGTGAGTCAAGTGTTTAAAGGCTATTGTTCTGCCACTGGTACAGAGGAACCATTAAAGGGTAAAGACTGTGTTACTTAAGGTTTGGGTTTCACTGAGGAAGCCAGTGCTACTGTCTATTTACTGCTCTCTCATCAACCCCCCTCCCCTGCAGAAAACACCCAACAACAACAAATAGAACAAAAAAAGGTAGGTACATCAAAGAGCCTAACAAAGTGCTGGTATTTCAGATATGTAGGTAGAAAATTAAATTAAGCTTAAATGGTAATTTTGAGTTCGTGGAACAGTGCTCATCGATGACTCTGTGTGTGTGTGTGTGTGTGTGTGTGTGTGAGAGAGAGAGAGAGAGAGAGAGAGAGATTGATCAATCGATTGATTGATTGATTGATATAGGGTGCCCATGGCACCTTGTGGGGCTTGCCTTGTTTCAGAAAGTGGGCTTCAGTACCAAAAGAGGATTGTAGAATCATAGAATTTTAGACCTGAGGGGGGAAAAAACTTAGAAATCACCCAGTTTCACAAAAGGTGTTTAATTTCCTCATAGACTTTGGACTGTGACTTCGTGTTCATGGATCTACGAAGAGAGAGCATCAGTAAATATTATTCTGAGGGTGCAAGAGCAAGGCTGCCACACTTGCCATGTTTAGCTGGTTGAAGTAATGAACCCTTATGAGGAAGGATTTTGTGGAGAAGGAAAGGAGGCAGAGAAGGATAAAAATATGGAGAATTACTTCCTCTTCACAGAATGACTCCATTTTGATGTATATCAGCTTTCAGTATTCCCATAGATATTTTACTGGAATTGCTAGCTCTTTAAACATTTATGCTATTAAAAAATCAGACCAATTGTTGACATCAATATAACATAGCAGCTACTATATAGACAGAATATGAATTTTTTATGCTATTGATGAGAAGTTTATGTCATTTATGTACGGTAGTAAGGGTAGAAGATGGATTTCGAATCCTGAAAAAGCTACTCTTGATACCATTGAGAATATTAGCTGTGCTTTGAATCAAAATATTAAGATGGCTGTATTGTCAGTGTGTGTTTCTGTGCAAAATGGCTTATCTGTGAGTGGGATGGGAGAAATTACTCCACCTGGAGAAAGTAGTAATGGTTTTCTTTTGTTTATGTTCCGTTTTATGAAAAGAAGGATTGATAGCACTTAATATTTGATTTATCTGTCCTTTCCTTCACCATCAAAGGAATTAACTGTTGTGGTGATACAACCATATTTCATGTAATTGAAGGTGCCATTGGGGCAAGATGCAACATTATTTTTTGTACCACTAAGAACATGCATTAACAATTAAACTGACATGCCATCGATTTTAAGATGCATTTCAATTTCAGAGATGTTGAAATGTGTAAATAGGGTATCTTAGAATCAGTGAAATGGCATATGCTGTTCTCTTGTGGTATATTTGTCTATGTATACAAAATATACTTGCATTTTGTTATATTCTGTAGTATTTTGAATCATTTTTACTGAGTTAGGTTTTATTTATCCTTTAAATTTGCTGTTAACATTTGTTCGATAAAATTAATTTAATACGGCACGAATTTGGAATCTTTACTTAAAAGAATCATTTGGACCTTCGTTTCTCAGGCTTTCAAAACGGAAAGAAAAGGGTCAGGTGCAAGGAGGCAGATTGACATTAAAGTAAGAGCATTTCTTTTCAGAAAAAAAAATTTTTGAAAGAACAACAGAGTGAAAAAGGAAGGTAGAAGTGAGTGATCTTAAATGGGAGCCACAGACTGCTGTCGTACTTTTCTAAGGGAAAAGAGCTTTGCCAGTTTATCAGAATCCAGTCGTTTATGTGATTGCATGTTTATAGTGCTCGGATGGTGTCTCTCAAGAGTGAATACTCCTGAAACCAGATGACTATAGTCAATAATAATGTGTACTGGAAGTTTACTACCAGTATATTTCAGGTGTGTTCACTACACACATAGACACACACAGAGACAGAAACACACACACAGAATGATAACTATGTGAGAAGGATGTGGTAATGAGCTTGACTGTAGCAGCAGTTATTTCACTGTGTATATGTCTATCAAAGTATGTTGTACACCTGAAATATATACAATTTTATTAAAAAGTAAAATCAATACAATTTACTATATACTCATTACAAGACAAAAACAACTCACAATACATATAACAATAATGCGTGTCATATATTAAGTGCTCAGTAAATCATGGACATTTTTCCACATCAGTACATTTCTCCATAATAATTTTTGGATACTGCTTAGTATACCATTGTATGATAAAACATAATTTTAAACCATTTCCTTATTTTTGAATATTTGAATTATTTGCAGTTTTTCAGTTTAACCACATGGTTGTCATGAATATCCTCGTACTTGCCTTTTGTCACATTTATCCAGTGATCATTTTAGGATCAATTCCTAGGAGCTCAAAGGCTGGAGCAAAGGCTGTACATGTTATAATAACATTACATATGCTGCAAAGGGACCATTTCCTCACATGTTCACCAATACAGGATATCAACAGTCTCCCCTCCTCCATCTTTGCCAGCTTGATTGATTGAAAAAAAATCCCTTTTTGCTTTTATTTGCATTTTAAAAATTATAGTTGAGGTTGATGAACACCTTTTCACATGTTTTAGCCTCTTCAGAGTGGTTCTTGGTAAGAGAAAGAATGAAAGGTCAGGAAAAGAGCAGAAGGTCTTAAGGGACTTTACAGTTTCGCAAAATGCTCCCGGTTTTTGAAGAAACTTTCCCAAGTTCCGTAAAGTCAATGAAACTGATAAATAATAATGGTGATGTGCTGATTAGATATGGCTCACTCACCATCCAGAGCTAGAAAGGAAAACTCACTGCATCAGAAAGCCCAGGGGAATTCAACAGGCTCAGGCTTGTTTGGGAAACCTGGAGAACAACAAAGAAAAACTGTCGACGCCTACCTGCTTTCTGTGATGCAAGGATTTGAAGGAGAGGGCAAAAGAGGGCTCCTTGCCTCTGAGTGTGACACATTTTTTTAATGTTGTTTCCCTTTGGTTGAATTGAAATGTTGTCTTCTTCATTGCTTGCCTTTATGGGTACAAATAAGCAGATATTGTGATTTGGTGGGAGTTAACAATAAGATTGCATAGTATGAGCCATGCTGTTTTTTTCTAAGTGGGCAAGTAGGGTGATTTCTCTATAAACCTCTGCTGTTAGAAGCTCTTACATTTCAGTCAACATGAGAATTATATTTGGAATAAATTAGTAAATTCCCATCCAGATTGACTATACCATGCAATCGTCAAGAACCATAATGACTGTGTAGTTACACAGTATTGCTCCCACTTAGTAATTGCAAAGCACGCTGGCTCTGAGAACCCCTCAGGAACTGTCCTTCCTGGCCCGGCGTCCGTGCCACCTCCTCTGTTGTTCAGTATTTTATTGTACAGTAGAAACCCGTTTGTTTTTGGAGTCAGACCAGATGTAAAGTGTACTCTTAAGTCTGCCATTTACCAAAGTATTCTCATCTGTGGAAGTCAGGAGCAACATAATTGTTGAGACAATTTATTTAATGAGGTAAACCACGCAAAAACACTTAAGCAGAAAGCATCAGTCTTGGCACATTTTTGTGTTGCCTTCCTCATTTATATTTGAAATCTTCAACCGCGTCCATGTAGTGATATCTTCTTTGAAATTCCTTAAGAGTCTTGATCTGGATCACACATTGACATTTATTTGACGTCTAATATTGATAGTTATCTCTTGACATGTGTGTACTTCTTGTATCCAAACTGTCTTCCATTAGCACAGATATTCATCCGTCTAATATTTAATTAGCCCCTTTTGTGTGTTAGCCCCAGAATAAGATGCTGGAGTAAGTGGTGAACAACAGATGTGGTTACTATCCTCATAGAGCTTACATCCCAGCCGGGGAGATCTATGTGAAACAACCTTGAATTAGTAAATGAAAATTGTGGTGATTACTGTGAATGATGCTATAAGGAACTATTCGGACCAGCTCAGGATGACATTTGAGCTGATGTCTGTGGATGAGTAGGAGTTGGCCAGGAAAAGGCAAGGATGATCAGTCTTAGGGCAGAAGAAACAGCATGTTCGAAGACTGAAACAGCAAAGAACCTGTTTTAGTCATGCAGTAGTGAGCAGGAAGTCCTGGGAGACTGGAGGATAGGAAGCTGGCCTTCTCAGAGGGCATTGCAGAGTGAAGGGAGTTAAGGCTGGAACCAGGTGTAGAAATCTGGTCTCTTTGGCCCAGGAGCAATAGGAAGATATTAGAGGGTTGAAGGCTTACCTGTGCAAGACTTATCAGTAAAATAGATAAATGGATAAATTTGAAGTGGATCTAGCTATAGCTTAATTTAGAGTTTTGAGTGTAGAGATCTGCCCTTGCAGAGTCTTTAGGAAAAACAACAATGACAACACTGCCAAATATTTTCAAGTATTTCTTCAACTCAAATACTATGATGATGGGTATAGTATGAGGAATTTTATTTGCCAAACAACTTAAATTTAAAGATATATTTCTGAGGAAAAATAAAAGGGAATACTAGCGAAGTTTTTAGGACTTTTAAAACACTGTGTTTAAAGAGAAAATGATACTTGTCTTTAAAATGTATTAAAATGCTTAAAGTATGCTACTGAATATAGATGAAGAGTAGCAGGTCCAAAAGTAATATTCTTTAGGAGAGGAGAGAAGATTGTTTCCAAAATCTTTTTGTTAGTCCTATAATTCTGTGAGCCTGGATTCAAATCATGTCATCTTCTGAGTGATTGAATAAAGGCTAGAACCCCGGTCTCCTAACTCCGCATCCACATACATAATGCTTACGTACTTTAGTTCATTTATTTTTGCCACAGGATACTTGTGTACTTAGGCAGAATCCACCTTTTCTTAGAGTTTTAGTAGGGGATACCATAGGTCCAGCCTCAGCATCTTACAAGAAGGTAAAAGCCAAAGTTGGACGCAGGAGCTGCCTAATTATTGATTTCTCTGAACAGAGTTTTGGACATGGGGAGCTCTCTCTAAGGCAGTATAATAGAAACTCCCAGCATCACTTTATTCCTTGATAAGAATCAGGATCTTTACGTTAATCTTCAGATTCAAAATACCAGATAATTAAGTACTCCTTTTACCAGGTGGAAACTTCTCTTGATTTACTGTTAACCTTGTCTGCCTTGATTTTTTTTTTTTTTCTTCATTACAGCTCTGCATATTGTTGCCTTTCTGTTTTTGCTCCTCATGACACCTGCTGGCTGGCTGTACCTCTTCAGCTGTGGTGGGTTCCACGGCTAGGTTCAAAACTTAGGGAAATGTTGGGCACAGGAAAGAGTCCTGTGATGGGTCCTGCTGCCCTTCCACCTCATTTGCCTATGGTACCACACTGGAGTTACAGAGAAGAGTGACCTGTGGCCCTTGGCCACAGAGGCTCATAATAGGATAAATTATTTATTTGCAATGTCCTTCCATATCTTTACATGTTTTAGGAATGTTAGAAATACAGTGTTTCCTGTGAAAGTGCCAACTAGGAAAAATCCAGCTAACTTGGATATGATTGAATTGATTAGCAGATTACTGGGACTACTGAAATTAAATAAGGATGTAGTTCTTCCCACCAGTTTTAGTGTTTTGATGACCACATTTTTCTTTTTATGTACCCAGATATTAAAATTAAAACTCTTAAAGTAAAATTAACTTCTCACCCACAAAGAGGTAGGGAGAAGGACAGTAACGTCTATGTTTAATTTAATTTTTAATGTGCATTTGTTGTGTATATTTTTGCATAAAATCACTGCTAGTTTTTGTCCTGACAGGTGTATGAAGTGAGACTCTGATATTGAGGATGGAGAAGGATAGGGAGCCACCAAGCAATGACTTTCATATTTCGTCTCAAAAAACAAACCAAAAAACCTCACTTTTTTTGGTCTGATCAAAAATTTTTATGTAATGAGGATTTAAAAACTCTACCTACAGAAATCATAGTGATAATGGCCATATTTCAGCTCTTAGATATTCCCAATGGTGCTTTGATCTTAGATATTCCCAAAGGAGTTGATTTGGTTCTGCCTAGAGCTGAAGGAGGGGAGTTCCTGCTTGTCAGCTGAAGAGTAAAATAAGCCTTTAAAGATGAGATACAGGGGAAAAAAAATAAACTCAAAGCATCTTCAAAGTGGCAGAAGGGCACAGTTTTTGCCATCTTCATTATAAGATCCTTAGCAAAGGTGTCCTCTTTGTTAACAATTTAATACCTGAAATCCTCAGATTAGATTTCAGACGGCATGAATGCAGTCTGAGCATCGTTCTTCTTCTTCCTGACTTTTATCTAGTGCTGTGGGCTGCCTGTGTTTCTGAGCCTTCAGACTTATTTTCTCCGGATTACTAACCTCTAATTGGAGATTTATTAGGTGCTCTTAGGTGAGCGGAGAGGAAGGCCAAAGGAGAAGGAAAATGGTGAAGCAGGAAGACACTGAAAGAAGACAGCAGAGGGAGGATGGAGATAAAGAGTGATAAATGAAGACAAATGAAGAGCAGTGAGATAGGGAGGCCTGAAGGGGAGTCACATACTGAAACCGAGCTAGTGAGAATACATCTAAAACAGGGTCTGGTGGAAGATCTCCAGCAAAAGTGGTGTAAATCAGTGATGAGTAAATTAATAGGGCAGTTGTGCAAATGGGACTCACTCACTTAAACTAAGCGTAATACAGCTTTGATGACTTAGAGGTAATGCAACCCATAGGCTATACCTTTTAATCTACTTGGGACCCAGTAGACAATGTTGTCACTTCAGGGGTAAAAAGGCGGAGAGGATCAGAACATTGGGTGTGTCTCTATTTTAAAAGTGTTAACAAGACATTCTTTTTCATTTCTTTCATGATTTTTAAAAAAATTTTATTTATTTTTGGCTGTGTTGGGTCTTCATTGCTGTGCACGGGCTTTCTCTAGTTGGCGGCGAGTGGGGGCTACTCTTCATTGCGGTATGCAGGGCTTCTCATTGCAGTGGCTTCTCTTGTTGCAGAGCATGGGCTCTAGGCGCACAGGCTCTAAGGTGCTCATGCTCAGTAGTTGTGGCTCACAGGCTCTAGAACACAGGCTCAGTAGTTGTGGTGCACGGGCTTAGTTGCTCGGCGGCATGTGGGATCTTCCTGGACCAGGGATTGAACCCGTGTCCCTTGCATTGGCATGCAGATTCTTAACCACTGCACCACCAGGGAAGTCCCAATAAGACAGATTCTGAGCAGTGTGAAAATTAACCAGACTCAGAAGCTTAGTTTGTAATATATGGATTCAAAAGGAGCTTCATGTATTCCAGACTTCTTTCCACAAACCCAAAATATTTCTTTAAGAAGTGTTTTAAAATCCTCATTTGAATAGGTTAACATGTGCAATTGCCTTAAATTGAAGTGAAAGGAAAATGAGTCACTGCATGTATGATCAAAGGAAGAGCTGAGTGTTAAGTGGGTGTGATCACATAAGAATGCAGTGCTGTAGTTGCAAGTATTCTGAGACCAGAGAAGAAAATTCTGATCCATGTGCCACCTCTTCTTTCATTCATGCATGCATTCAGTCACTCACTCAATAGATGTTTCATGACCACCTGCTTTATAGGAGGTACTGAGGAAAGTCATTGTAGGGACTGCTGCTTCTACCTGAAACAGAAACATTGGAATTTCATCCTTTGAGCCCTCTTGTCCATATTATTGTTATTGAGGAAGAAAAAGAGTTAACACTGGGAATGGAGAGAAGTCTTAGGACTTTTAGGATTCTAAGACTACTGTTCTTTTTTAATTCAGAAAATGGTAGCTTGGAAAAGTCAAGTGTCTTGGCCAAAGTCCAGAGCTATTTGGAGTGTTGAGGACTATGGGATTGTCGACTTCCCTTCTACGTTACTAGAATTAGTATTTCTAATTAGAATTTCTTCCCACTTTTTATCTTCATGAAGGGGATTAGAGATACAGTTTTTAACCTATAGGGGTTAGGAGTGGGACTAATGGCAATTAGATGGCAGTAAGTATGTAAACCCTTCTATTATTGGAAAAGCAAATGAATAAATACCCTCTCTTCTCCAGTCAATCCTGGGCCTGAATGTAGGAAATTACTTAATTTAATAAAAGAGGATGGATTTTTGTATGTGATATCATACTATGCTCATAAATTTCTGTCACTGATGAGGAAAATGACATTATTCCAAGTTTTGCACCATCTAACAAAGGAGCTAAACAAAGCCAAAATTCCAGGGAGTCGTGGAAGCCAGTAATTTGTGAGAAACCTTACATGTGAGGAGTTATCGTGTAGAACATCCAAACAAGTTGATAACAAGAGGTTTCTCAAAACATGTTTTAGTGGTGAACAGGTGCTAACTTAAAAATTCTCTATTATAAATGATCATAAGTTTATGTTTTCCTGTGTGAAGGAGAAAATAATTTCCGAAGTCATCAAAAACAAATTACCAATGATGTTAAAATTTTTTGTACAGATAGTGTAATATGAGAGGGCACTCAACATGCTTTGGAATCAGCTTGGATTTTCACATTTCCATTCCAGAGATCAAGGAAGACAACATGTCTTTAGGAATATGTCTTAAATCTGGAAGTGATACGTAGATGGTTGTCAGCAACCTTATTATTTGTGTCAATAATATGCAGAATTTGGGACTTCCCTGGTGGTCCAGTGACTGAGACTTTGCACTCCCAATTCAGGGGGCCCGGATTCGATCCCTGGTCAGGGAACTAGTTACCACATGCCGCAACTAAAAGATCCCGCGTGCTGCAACTGAAGATCCTGCATGAGGCAACGAAGATCCCGCCTGCCGCAACCAAACAAAATAAAGAAATATTTTTTAAAATAATAAGCAGAATTTCTTTTCTGTTCTCAAATTGCTTAGAAGATTCTAATCCTTTTCCTTTCTACGTTAAGTTTGGTTTGGCCACTCACATTTAACTTCTCATACTTTGTATGATATAGATTCTACTGACCACTGTTAAACTCAAATGAGAAATTAAATACTTCCCTCCTCATTTATAGTATGATTTAGTTTAACCTTCCTTTTTCCCTCTTTTCTCTACTCCTCACATCCCAATTCAGGTATCAGATCCTTTGACAATTGTTAACCTGCCCTTTTGGGATTGTTTGGTGTTAAGCTATGACTGTAGCATTTCCTCTAATAAATTAGATTCTTAAAAGAATGCTGCCTGCCAAGAAGCAGAGTCACTACAGAGTGTGTATATTTTCAGTGCGTTGCTATAAAAATCTCCTTAACCAAACATAATAGTCAGTTAAAATAAATTTGAAATAACTGTGTCACCTCTAGGTTTTAAAATTATTAAGCTGAAGACAGGTGGTCTAAGTTTGCTCTGTTTCCATTTTCCTTATTCACATGCCATGATACTTGCTCTATGAAATCACATATATGCCTTATATCTGTAGCTCATGTATTTATATGCCTAAATATACATTTTTCTAGTGAAATATGATTCAAAATTGAGTTTTCTTTTACAGTTGGAAATTAGTTTTACAACAATCGAACTTCCGTCATCTTTGTCAATCAGCACTCTAATTTGCCATAAAGAGCAAAAATGTACTTGACATGACCCTTTGTCATACCTATGTTTGAACTGAACATGTTATGTGAACAAATTGGAGAATTGTATGAAGAAGTAAATATATTTCTATTTACTATTATTTTTACCTCATAGCTTTCAAAAAGGCATTTGGAGTGATTGGAAAGTTTAATAAAATAGAAATGAAAATTAAGTACTAGATGGGAGAAGTGAGAAAACAACTTTGCAAATTATGTATGTTCATGTAATTGCTGAAACTGTTTATAAAATTGACTGAGGTTCCTGGCAGCCAAGACAATGAAACAGTGTGATAATTCCTCTTTTCAGAAAAGAAAACTAGCTCCTTATTTTGATGTTGGGAGTAGGATGAGGGGAAGCAATGTATTTTTGCCTAGTTCTAAACTCTTAGAAAAATGTGTCACATGGGTTCTAGGGGGGTGATTGAAGGATATACTTGACATTGTCCTCAGTTACAGATTCCTGAAAAATTCAGACATGGAATTCATTATTTTAGTTCTGACCTTTGATGAAAGTTCAAGGCAGTACGTTGAAACTGAAGTAAGTAAAGGTATTCCTCAGGTGAATATGGTTCATTGTAATCAGTAACTTTCTAAGGGTGTTCATATTCCATCCCACTGATCAAGAATGATTAGTGGGCTTCCCTGGTGGTGCAGTGGTTGAGAGTCCGCCTGCCGATGCAGGGGACACGGGTTCGTGCCCCGGTCCGGGAAGATCCCACATGCCGTGGAGCAGCTGGGCCCGTGAGCCATGGCTGCGGGGCCTGCGCGTCCGGAGCCTGTGTTCCGCAACGGGAGAGGCCACAACAGTGAGAGGCCCGCGTACCGCAGAGAAAAAGAAAAAAAAAAAAAAAAAAAAGAATAGATTAGTAAGCTTGAAAAATAAGCTGAACTGATACGAGAGATTTTTTAATAAATATTAAGGAGCCTGGTGAACTTTCTGGTTTAGATGGAAACCACTCTATTCGCCCAGGTCAAGAAGTATAAACAAAACTGTTATTTACACTTTGAAGGTGTTGCTTCAGGGTGTTGCCATTATTTGTGGTGTCAGGTTTTTCAACCTCATCAGGATTTAACACTGATTATTTATTTATTTGTTTGTTTTTACTGATTTAAATTATCTGTACTTTGTAAAAGTTTCTGCTGACTCACAGAATTGATTTTGTGGACCTACTGGTAGTCTTTGGTTACCCCAAAAGTTAATCTTTACTACTTTAACAAATATTTATTGACTGTTCCCCTTATGCCAGGCATTGTGCTAGATTTGGGGAGTATAGCAGTCAGGTTGTCCTTGCCTTCGTGGAGTCGCTAGTCAAGTACAGGTTCCCCTGCTATCTGAAAGTAGAGCGTTCCTGTGAAACCTTTCCTAAGCCCAAATGGCACAAAGAAGTAATTACCTTAGGACACATCTTCCTAACAGATGCACAAAATAAGTTGAGATAAAGCACACATGCTCAGAGACACGGTTGAAAGCTATGGAGGCTGGATGCTGAAATGCTGAGTGTGGTTCCCTGGGAAGGAGCTTGGCGGGGCCACTCTTGTTCCTCCAGTGCACGCTGCCTCTATAACGGGTCACTGCACAACAAACCCTGAAGGCTATTTTTGCTTTTCACCTTTTTTCGCAAAAGTGCAAAATCCTCTTCGGATGTCTTTCTGTGAGCAAAAACAGGTAGTGACGTGGGTCTTTTGTAAAAGTGAAGTGACGTAAAACAAACTTTCGAAAAGTGGAGGATACCTGTACTTTGGCTCTTAAATCTCTCGTTCATGTCATGGAACATATAATGGCCATTTTACCTGCACAGACTTTCCTTACCATAAGTCTTCATCACCTGCTCTGTTTTCCCACCAAAACGCCTACGTGAAAGTATGGTCATACTCAACATCACTCACCAGCGGGACTTCAGATCTTAGAGTTTCTTAATGATTCTGTAATAGCATGAGTGTGTTTCAGGGGTCAGAAATGATTAAAGTGTTCCAGGAAGCACACCATCAGCCCCAATATCCTAGACATGTCACCCACTCAGCAAGCAAGATATTTTTCTTGCCTTTACGGTTATACATTTCATAAAGTGGAATAGAGTGCTGGTGTGAACTTCCAAATGAAGAATGAAGTATGTGATTGGGATATAGATTATAGTGAGCTTTGTGAGAGAGTACTAGCAAATGAGACACTAATTCTTCCAATTACTTCCGTTTTTCTTTAGTTCTGGTTGTGAGATGGTTACCTTCTAGTTAGAGAAGGAATTTTAAAATGCTCTGTGAGTAGATGGTCTTTTAAATCGGTCTCTTTATGTTCTGATGCAACTAAATCAAAATGGTGCCCCTCTGATGAGGAGAACCCTTATTAACTCATGCAGCTTTCCATTAATAGTATAAATACACCACTGTTGTGAAGCACTTTATGGGCCACAAAGCACTGTCACAGACATGTTATCTTCGTTTTGCAAACGCCATTGTACGTGTTATTCTCTCTCTACTCTGCTTAGCAAGTACCTTCTTATCCTTCAAGAGTTCACACCAACTCTGCAAAGGCCTCTTGAGAGCCCTCTGAGCAAGTAGATGGTCTCTTCCCTATTCTTGCCTAATCTTTCGTGCTTACCTCTTTACAGCACTGATCTCATCCATGTAGTCATTACTTGTTCCATCGGTATCTCTCCCTGTAGACTGTGAGCCTCTCAAGGGGAAGGAAGCTGTGTGCTCTTCATTTCATTTCCCAGTGCTTCTGTAAGTGAATATGCGGGGTGCTCTGTAAACAGTGGTGGAATGAATATTGTGTGATGTAGCGGTTAGGAGAGCTTAGCCACTGCCATTAGGCAGTGCTTAGTAAGTAGTAGCTCAGAGTAAAACTTAGATCTCCTAACTCCCATTTTTATCACTTTATTTGGTTTTTCAGTTAGTTGGGAAAAGCTTGCTCATCTGAAGATAAGCCATCTACCATCTTATTCATATTATCCTACAGAGATGTTCCGTGGTAAATATGGAAGATAAAGGACAGTGCTTTGTTGGTCAGAATGAAGACATTTCAGTTCCATCACCATGTGAAATTACCAATTGGCATTAAGAGGGGTTTGGACAAATACGTGAATGTCAGAGCCATTTCTTTCGCCCTGAATATCTCTTCTCCCCAGTTCCACTTGGCACGTTACCTGTCATCCTTGGAAAGTGTGCACTGTTGCCCCATCTCACGGTCGCCATTCCTTCCACATCCTTCTTGCCATCAGAGGATCTGGATAGTGCCCCGTTCCCCCCGCTGCCCTCAGTACACTGTCCTGTTGAAAATCAGGTACATTAATTATAATGTGCTTTAAAAACACTATTGCCTGTGTAACATTCTACCTCTCTTGGAGTATTTGAATTTGAGTGACCAGTGGATTGAAGCTCTGTATAGTGGAGTGTTAGATGGTGGATGAAGACTGTAAAAGAAGACATTTGAGGGCTGGGAGGCATTCCTGGCCCCCCTAAGACTACCCTGCTGGGGACCATTCCAGCCTGTGATTAACAAACCTTAGTTATCTGCTAGGTAGTCTCCCATGCCACAGCAGTATATATATATATATATATATATATATGTGAGGCACAATGCAGTGTTTATGTGAGAATAATGTAGATTATTTGAATCTAGGCTGCAGAACCTCCCTGAAAATGGGTTTTATAGTTTTGTGTGACTGCCTTTTCTTTGTGTTTGCATAGAAGGCGTTACGTAGCTGGAAGATGATGGCAATTATAATTTATTATGCTGTAATTGTTACCTAAATGTTTTTGAATAAGCAAAAATCACATCTGTTTAGGAGTAAGTTGCACAGCAAGAGAATTCCCTTTGAAATGAATGCCGTGTTCTCATATTCTGTAACTGTACACATAAAACAACATATTTATTTCCCCACTGAGTCCATTACATTCCCAAGTCAAACTGCATCCTCTCTTCCCTTCCCATATTAAACCCTTTGATTTAATGGAGGTTTTAACTACTGGTTCTTCAGGGAATTTTCAGTAGGCTTTGCACAGATTAGGTTATTGGAAAGTATAGTTATTTGCTTGTAAAGTGGCAGTTCTGTGTCAAAATTGATTTTCTCTGGAGCTGCAGCAGTAAAAAGGAAAAGCTTCTGCTTTGCATCCAGAATGCCCTGATGTTCCTACCACGATAGTTTTCCCCTTGCTTCTTGCTCAGCAACGTTTGGTTACAGGCTGGTTTGGACAGGTGCATATGGACCCATGGAGCCCAGAGGGCTTTGATATCCAGTGGTGATAACAGATAAGGCCTCTTTTCCATTCTGGTTGACACTGGTCTGTGGCAGCCAGTGTTCTGGGCATGGTGAGCATAGTGTTTCTTCCCTTCTCCATTAAATAGGAACTGCATAAGCCTGGAATGGTTCTGTTTGTTCCTCAGAAATGTAGCCGTTGAAATAATTACCTTGCCATGCCCAGGCTAACAGGATTTATCTTCCATTATAGATCTTGAAGACCATACGCAAGAGTAGTTTGTTCCTCTAAATTTACTAAGCTACTCACTTAGAAACGATGTCACTGTGTAAAAGAGAACAGTCATAGCTGTGGCATAACCTAGAAAACCTTTGATAGCTAGAAAGATGAAGGGCAAAACGTATTCTCGATTTTTCTGCTCCCTGCTCATAAAGTAGAATTGGAGTATATAAGAATAGCAGGCAGCCTTATTTTTGTGTGTGTGTGTCCTCATTGCAAGTTAGGGGTCCTTTAAGATGGGCTTTAATCGCTGAGCTTATGTGCTTTCATAGAGCACATATCCATCTATCTGGTAGCCGCCAAGACGTATCTTGCTCTGGTCAGAGTCAGCCTAGTGACCAAGATGTGTCAGTCTGTTCTTCCTCAGACCTGGTGGAGGCCACATCTTTGAGTATCACTTGGGGGATATTGTCCTGCCTGTTCTGTTCTAGAATGCTGACTCCTACTCCTCACTTTTTATAAAAAGATCTTAGTTCTGTCTCAGGTCAGATGCCCTTGATAGATTTTGCTTTTTTTTGTTGTGTCTTGGGCTTGGAGCTCCAATTTGCAACCTGAATACCTTTGCAAGCTGCATATTTCATGCAGTTAAGTCTTCATGTCCTGGCTTTGATCATCAGAACATTACTGGATTGTCTTTGTTTCCAACTCAGCTGTTCCCACCTCAGAGTCTGGCTTTCACTACCTGCTCATAGACAGTAACCCCAGTTCATCTTCGTGAAATCTGAGGTTTCCTTCAGGTGCTAGTCTCAGATGTTGATGGATCTGTGAAGGTACAGAACTTGAGGCTTGGGAGGATCAAGAAGAAAACAAACCAGGCTTCCCTATTTATGATTTAAGTTTCATTTTGTGGCCTGATAGCTCATAATACAGATTTTTAAAAAAAATTTTATTGGAGTGTAGTTGATTTATAGTGTTGTGTTAGTTTCTGCTGTACAGCAAAGTGAATCAGTTATACATATACATATATCCACTCTTTTTTTAGATTCTTTTCCCATATAGGTCCATAATATAGATTATGGAATCAAGAAGCATTGAATCAAGAAGCCTAGAATTTTAGTTTATCTTTGTTAAATCTGTTTCATTATAGTTCATTCACACCATTCCTCTTTTCATCTTTATATCCATCGATCCACATGATAGTTAACATACACTCTTGATAACTTCTAGTGTTTTAAACACTGGGGATAGAAAAAAAGAGTAAGATATGCACCTTTCCTTTGCAAATGACAAAACTGAAGCCCCAAGACCAGAAGCTGTTTGCTGAGTGAGCCATGCAGGTAAGCTGTGGCAGAGTGAAGACCAGAACCCATTTCTAGAAGAATCTTCCCCACATTATTTAAGATCAGCTCTCTTTAGGCCTTTAGGACTTGGGTCTTCAAGCTTCTCAAAGTAGTAGATTTCGACTCATCAAACATTTGTGTTTTGGGAGTATCACATGGGTGAAGAATTGGAGAAAGCTGATGGAAACAAAATAGCTTTTATTATAGTAAAAGTGAAAAGTATCTATTTTAAAAATTTTGAAAGACACACAATGTATAATGAAGAAAATTAATGTAACAATCATTCTACTTCTCTTTTTATATTTTCTTTGAGTAGATATAATGGAGAACAGCATTGTCAGCATATTTTATGTATAGTTTTGTGCCCTGCCGTCTTTGCTTAATGTTACATAATCAGCATTTTCCCACATTATGAGACATTTTTCCAACACATAATAATTAATAACTGTATGTTATTTCAAAGTACAAACTTTATTTAACTATTTTTGTGCATGTTTTTACCTTTTTGTTCTACATTTAGATTTTTCTACTAATTTTGTACCCTTATCACCATACAAACCGTGCTGAGATGAACCTCCTTGTAATAAATAATTATATATATCTGTCATTATTTCCTTAGGATAAGTTCCTGTCAGTGCTGTGGCTGCATCAATGGAAATGAACATATTAAGTCTATTGACATATATTGCCCTGGGTCTACTTTTAACCCTTCCTTATATCACTCAGAGTCCAAAGCATGGAATCCTTACCCGAATCACCAGAGTATCTAGTATCTTAAGCTTAGGAAAGAGTACTCTTTGGCTAAATATTAGCCACAAAACTGCTTTCCAGCAGAGAAGTCCCCTGCACAGCTAAGCTTCCTAGTGAGGGAGGTTTCAGAGAAAAGATAGCATTTGAGCTAAGTCTTTTTTTTTTTTTTTTTTGCGGTACGCGGGCCTCTCACTGTTGTGGCCTCTCCCGTTGCAGAGCACAGGCTCCGGACGCGCAGGCTCAGCGGCCATGGCTCACGGGCCCAGCCGCTCCGTGGCATGTGGGATCTTCCCGGACCGGGGCACGAACCCGTGTCCCCTGCATCGGCAGGCGGACTCCCAACCACTGCGCCACCAGGGAAGCCCTGAGCTAAGTCTTGAAGACATTGGAGCTCAAAAAGTTGTGAAAAGGAAGTTGACTTTTCCTAGCAGGACAAACAGGGTGTTCAGAGGGAAGACTTTATTAAAACTATACGGAATTTTAGAATTCATCTATTCCGGTGGTTATCAAATATTTAGAGCCTAAGAAATATTTTTTCAATCCTGATCTTGTCTGGCATATCAATACTTCAAACTGATTGATGTGCAGAGTCTCCAGTTAAATCAGAGGGGGATGAGGGAGCTCAGAATTGGGGGTAGAATCTCCTTTTCTCGGCTTCCCTTGAACTTCCTGTGCAGGTTCTGAGATACACCTATAAAATCCAAGGCCCCTTTAAAAAACAAATTTAAAGCCAATCATTCTGGTTTGAAGTTGCGGACACTGAGATACAGAGACAGAATGTGACTTCCTCCAGAGTCAGAACTGGTTCCAAAATAAGCAGTCCAGTGCTTCTTCCCTGCCCTAAAGGAACTATTCCAGAGCTTTCACCAATACATACTCCTGTGCAGGTTGAAAGAGATTAGTTTTACTTTGTTAGGTTATGTATTGTTGCAAGGTCCCCAGGGATTAATGTATGTATTAACTTCTGTAAGATGTTTCCTCAATCCATATTAACCAGGTCTGACTGAGACTCAAAGGATCTATTAAATTATATCCAGCTTCCTATTAAATCACAACACTGGCAGGAATACCTGGGCTCACCTTCTCCTTAACCCAAATTAACACCTGCTCTTAGCGGTCTCAAATCTAAGGCAAGTTCCTAAGGTGAACAAATGACTGAGAAGACAAGAGAGAAGAAATTAAAATAAATGATAGAGTGACCTTCTCACACCACTCATGGTTTCTCAATTAACCAAATGCCAGGCAGCTCCACACTGCTGTTCTTTCAGTAATAGGTTTCATCCTCCCGTTTAATGCCAGCCCACACGAGTGCACACACAGACACACACTTTGCTAATCAGATTGGCAGCAAATAGAATTAAACCATTAAGGCAATTAAGCAATTCTTAGATAACATTTGATCAGTTCAACGAAAATGCAAATTCATGCTTCTTTTAGAGAAAAACGTTGATGAAAAGTCATTTCACGTTCCATGATCTTCATTGGTTTTTTTTCCAAATAAAGATTGCCATGTTTTAGGCTTAGAACTGCACAGATGGAGTGGAATGTTTTCACTGTTTTGTCCTGCTCTGTTCATCCTTTGGTAACACACCAGGTTTACCTGCCTCCACACTTCTTTGGCACATTTAGGTAAACTTACCTCCAGCCTCTTCTTTGTGCCTCAAGGCAAACTTTGTTAATTTTCTCTGACATGTGATGACTCATGTCAAACATGTCCTCAGACTGCATCCTTTCAGCATTCTTAAATGATCGTGGTTGGATAGTCGTTTGCTGTAGCTCCTTCCTCTCTGGAGCCCGCGTTTAAGGTCTCTACTCTCTCAAAAGCTTATGGGGAAGACAGTACTGCTCCCCAAAATAGGTGCTTGAAAGTGAGTGCGTGGCCTTTGCATTTTCACTGCTGGGTTTGTGTGAGGCATCACTGAGTGTGCAGTCTGCACTCCCCTGCTGGATTCCACACCCTTAGCGAGAAGATGAGCCAGTTGCAGCCCATGTGTCCTTCACCCCACCGCAGCGCCATTTCTGCTCTAGCTCCGGGTTTCCAAACCTGGTGGGTGGTCATCAGCTAAGGAGTTTTAAACATATTTATATTTTAAGCATATTTATATTTAAAACAGTGTCTCCAGAGTTTGGCTTAATTAAGGATTGTTTGGTTTTGTTTTTCAATCTTTCTATTTGATTATAGTGATCAGCCAGTCTTAGTAAGACTTAAGCCTAGGTGCTATATTGTTGTTGTTTTTTTCCTCCTTAAATTAGAGACCGTAACACACAGTCTGACATATAATCTGTCAATGATACAGAAATCACGTGCATCTGCAAGATGTTATGATTTCCTTGTTTATAAAAAAAAATAAGAATCTTACATGTCAGGTTGTTTTATATGCACACACATACACACAGGTGTAGCATGCTGTATCCTGCATGTATGTAGATGTCTATATGTTTTTGTGTGTTTAAATGTTATTAGAGGCAGGTCAGACATGAGAGGCAGCTGTCAAATAACGTTGTAGCCTAGGACATTATATTTAGTGCATCTCCTCCTTTTCCATATTAAATAAAGTATTACAGCAAACTCTCATCTGGCAGGACACCTGTCCTTGGTGTGCCTGCCTACAGACTTTTGTGAGTGTTAATATAAATAGTAAGGAATAAATGTGAATGCTTCTCAGAGTCTCCCATGCTTTTTCAGCACAGAGCAGCCTTGAATTTTACTAATTTATTCACCACTACATGGGAGTAGGAGAACACATCTTTTGGAGCGTTTTTGGATACTGATGAGCTACCATTAAAGCCATCAAGCCAGAGTGCCACCAGTGTCTTAGGGAAGAGTGATGTTTTGGGAAGCAGTTGAGCTCAACATTCCAGGAAATATTTTTCACCTATTTGTTACTGTACATACAGGCTTACATTTTCTCAATTTAGAAAGACTACTAAAGCGTGGACTTTTGGGAAGCAGACACATAATGTTCTCAGCAATACTGTAAAACCTCATTAATTTGCTAAACAAATAAGTGAGATTATAAAGGATATTGCAGAGATTGTAGGGGGAGGTTTAATCGTCTTACGTTTAACTGGCTCTAAGAGCAACAGCTTTTTAAGTTCTTAAGATTCTGATGGTTGGTCTTCCTTTATTAAATCTGTCCTCTAAGATCTTTTAGCTGTTAGTTAGAATTACAGTTTGGACTTGAGGATAATTCTGTATTCCTTAAAAAAAAATTATTCAAAATAATTCAAACTGAAGTTTCCCATAAGTTGGTCTAAATTACATTTTATTTATGTACATAGTTGTGTTCATACTGATATATTGGAGTATGAAGAAGGGGAGGAAAGCCAGCCAGTGTGTTGTATTACTGTTGACAATAATTTCCTGATGAATGTTTGCTTAAATGAGGGATCATATACGTTAAAGGCTATTATTGGTCATGAGCACATAAAAAAGTTTATTTTTCATTTTATAAGTTGGTATAAAATTTCAGACTCAGTACCGCTTTCATTTAATTTTTATACTTCTTAGACACATGAAGTATTTCAGTATGTGTTGGTCTTTGTTATTGGGTTTTCGTGGCTCAGGAGTTTTTTGTTTTAAAATAAAATAGAAAAAGCATCTCTTAAAATAGTCATCTTCTTGAACCCATAAAGTTGAGCCTTTGAGAACATGAGGCATTTGTGAGGTTCTAAGAGAAGATGTGTTTTCCCTTCTTCCGTCTCCATCCTACCTCCCTCGCCACCATGCTGTAATCTTATAATTAATAACTTTTAAATCAGTCAGTATAGGTAATTTTAAGGCTTAAATTTTTAAAAATTTCATAATGGATGAAGATGTTTAGATACGAACATACATTTTTAAAAGCCTGCCATACCAATTCCCAAAAGGAGAGATTGACAGACACGTCTAATATTTATTTATGGAGCTCCAGTGTTTGTACAATGCCCTGGAAACCAAAGGCATCGATTAAGTTTATAGACCCCACAATAAGTTACAGTTATGCTAAACTGGGTTGAATTCTGTAACTTGTTTTAGTGTTTTAGTCATTGAAAAACACCCTTACCTTCAAACGCATATAATCACAACTGCCTGTATTCTTTTTTTTTTTCCAAAATTTTTTTTTTTTTAGAATTTTTTGTTTTGATGTAGACTGTTTCTAAAGTCTTTATTTAATTTGTTACAATATGGTTTCTGTTTTATGTTTTGGTTTCTTGGCCTCCAGGCATGTGGGATCTTAGCTCCCCAACCAGGGATCAAACCCACACCTCCTGCATTGGAAGGCGTAGTCTTAACCACTGGACTGCCAGGAAAGTCCCGCAACTGCCTGTATTCTTGAGTTAATTTAATGCATCCTTTTCCTGTCCTCTCTGTCTTCTAAAACTACTCCTGATTTCTTCCTGTCCTCTTGCTGGTATCCTTCCCACCATCCATCCACCACTATGTAGTGTGCTGTCAGTAATAAAGCCGCCAGATTGTGTTAGTGTGTTTGTTACATTAAAGACTAAACCAGGGGTCTTGGTTAAGAGCACAGTTAGGTGGTATTGGTCAGTCTGCCTTGGCTCATGCTTTTTCTGTCCTCAGCCTGACTTTCAGTCCTCAGGAGGCTCCAGGAGAGAGTGAGGGGTGGGTGCGTGAGTGAAGGAGTGGGTGTGTGTCTGCCCACACCTGCATGGTGACTCTTTTCTGAAGATGCTTCCTTTAGCCATCATTTCCATCCTGTCCTAGTACATGCTTCCTCTTTACAAATCAGCAGTTAGCCCAGGCCCTGATGAACAGTTTTCTTTGAGCTCCCCTGTGGCTGTGAGTTTATCAGTGAGGCTGCTCTCACCTAGGGGTAGACTCTTGGGAGGCAAAATGCTTCTTCCCAGAGTCTCACTCGGGTTCAGGGAAACCTGTATAACACTCCACATGGGAAAGGACCCTGCAACACTTACATACATGTAGTCACACTGCCATGTGCTCAGCTGTGCAGTAGCAGGCAGGCTGAGCCGTCCACAGGCCACCCCTCCCTCTCCACTTTGAATTAGTAGAGGGTGACAGAGTTACTGCTTTCCCCTCCATCTTACCAGGCCAGTGTCTCTCCTGTCCTCATGAGGTTCCTGACCTTTCTGTAGATGCCTTTTGCAGCCTCTGCCCTCCTCCCACTACCAGGGGCCCTAGGGATCTGTAATGGGCTCACATTAATTGCCCGTTCAAGGACAGATGCAGTTCCTGGAAGGCAGATTGGAGATCCCCAAGTGAGTACCACTGGGTAGAAGGGAACTGAGGTTGATCTAGCAACTGGGAGATGTTGCACTGGCACACTCAGACACACACAGACACTCACACACCATCCTGCTGCGTCTCCCAGAGCATCACATAATCACTGTTCCAGCTTCAGGGGTTTTCATTTGGCCACACTCTGCTCTTGTTTGATTTGCTAGTACAATAACTCAGAGAAAAGACAGAGACTCTATCCATTCTAATCCCCTGTGGGTTACAGTAGTTCTAGATAGAAGACACCCCAGAGAAGGCATATAATTCAGAGACTTATAAAGGTCACCTTATGGGCCCCCACGTCCTCTCTAAGAAATGAACCTTTCAGTCTGCATTGCACATGTGTCCTTATTGCCAGAAGGGCTTTATTGGTGTCCTGCACCCTTCTTTTTTCTTCACCCCTCTCAAAGCAAGAAACACAAAACCATCTTTTTCGTCCTTACGTCTTCTTTTAGACGTACATGCTGCCATTTCCTTTTTCTCTGGAGACTGTGGTGTGACAGAGGAAGGGGAAGCATCAAAGGCTTCTTTCTGCTCTAACCACATTCTTTGACTGGGCCCTGCTTTACATCTCTCATTGCTCTAGATGAGATGACTCAGCCAGCACGCTCCCCGGCCCAGCATGCCACCCTTTTTAGATCTCAGGGCATGGCATTTTGATTCCTCCCTGCAGTTCAGTGCTCATCACCAACACTGCAGACATCTGCTGCCACTTTCCTGCCTAAAGCACGGGAATCCCAGCAAGTCATTCTGTGAGCAGCAGCAGGGGGTCTTCTTCTCACTTAGCATTATCCCAGTTTGTCTCCTTTCTTAGGCTGTTATTATAAAACCCTGGAACTTCATAGCAGGATGGAAGTTTAACGTGTCTGTCATGCAGAGACCCCAATTAGCAAGTGAGGAAACTGAGGCCAGGAGCCATGGGTGATAGTGTTTACCTGGCTGCTGGTTCAGATTTAGCCAGCTTTGAACTATGCCTCAGCATTTTACTTGATGTAGATATGTCTTTTAATGTGATTCAAAGTGCCCCACAGCAGGCAGAGTTGCCCTGAATCGGAATTGATGATTTTTTTTCATTTTTTCACTGCCAGGGCAGTGTTGGCAACCTGTAGAAATTTCCCAGGAACTTTTACTTGGGGTGTGATGCCTTGTCTGAAGTTGATGCTCAGTTCTGGGTTGAGTGTCTTTTGAACATCCCCTCCAGACTTCTTGCAGAGAAACACAGAGGAGGAAAAGCTGCTGTTGTGAGAGCAAGGCTGGTCCCCTTTAAAAAAGCTAATACCCAAAAGCTCTCTCTTTTTTTTTTAATAAATTTATATATTTTTTATTTTTGGCTGTGTTGGGTCTTCGTTGCTGTGCGTGGACTTTCTCTCTAGTTGCTGCTGGCGGGGCTACTCTTCATTGCAGTGCGCAGCCCTCTCATTGTGGTGGCTTCTCTTGTTGCAGAGCACAGGCTCTAGGCGCATGGGCTTCAGTAGTTGTGGTGCACGAGCTCAGTAGTTGCGGCTCGCGGGCTCTAGAGTGCAGGCTAAGTTGTAGCACACGGGCTTAGCTGCTCCGCGGGATGTGGGATCTTCCCGGACCAGGGCTCCAACCCACGTCCCCTGCGTTGGTTGGTGGACTCTTAACCACTGCGCCACCAGGGAAGCCCAAGGCTCTCTTTCAATGGAATTTTTTGGTTTGCTGATTATAGCAGCAATATAGTTGCATTCTAGAGATTTCAGAAAATGCAGAACATTTCAAAGAAAAAAATTGTGCTTATAATAAAATCGAGAGGTGATCACTCAGTGTTTTGGGGTATAAGCACTTTAGTCTTCCTTCTCTCTGCGTCTCACATAAACTTTCTTCAAGGTCTTTAAATATATTTTCGCAGCCTGATTTTTAATGACCGCCCAGTATCCTATTGTATCGATAAGGCCATTATTTGTATAACCTGTTTTTAGATATTTGGGTTTTTCCAATTCATCATTATTATGAAAAACGTTGTATCTCAGTGATTATATTTTTGAATAAATACCTCCTTGCAAAATTATTCAGTAAAAGACAATGAAGCTTTTCAAAATGTGCTCTAGATCGTCACATTTCACGTCAGTGTCCCAGTTTATGTTGCTACCAGTGACAAATGGAGGTGCCCACGGAAAGCACTCTGTGCTTTCCCTTTTTTAAAAAAGGTATTTCACCATATAAAAATCAGTCCTTGTGTTTGATTTATAATAACGTACGTCCACATCTTTGCATTCATAAAAATATTGAATTTGGATTCTCTCCAATTTCCCTTTTAGTAGAAAGGCACAAGTTCAGTAAGAAATTCTACTTGGAGTTGTATTGAGTAGAGAAACATACTTTGATTTCTTCAATTTGTGACAAGTAACCCATAAACATTAATTAAAATATTGGTTAAAATTTTGAATAATGCAGAGATTTAATTAGGCAATAGAGTTTAAAAATCCAGCAAGCCACCTATGCTGATCTCCTTGGAGATGACTGTCTGCAGGAGAGACAGACTTTAAACGACATTGTGTCAAACACAGAGCAAGTTTCTAATTTCCCACCTTTTCGTGCTGCTAAAGCCTTAGAAAATACGTATTAAGTCCACTGAGTATATACTGTCGGACTTGAGGACATTTCTAATAGAAGATTCACACAGTAAGTGTAAAACCAGTAAGCAAAAGACCACTAGCCATGTAATGAAGGATTCAGGAGAGAGAAAATGATTATATCAGACAACCTAGGCCAAAAGAAGCAAATGAGCACAAAACTTAGGCTGAGTTTCTTGCAGCCTGTACAAAACGCGGGAATTCATCTTTATTTTTCCCTTTACAGCTTGTATTGTATTATGTATTGAAAGGAAACAGTAAAGTTTATCAGAACAAAGAAATGTTTCTTTGTCACTAACCACTGAGAAGAAAATGTAGAGACTTAAAACAACAGACAGTGGACAGTGTGATTCACAAGACTTGCAGCACAGCTTATGACACATAGAGGAAAGGAAGGAAGGGAGGGAGGGAGGGAGGGAGGGAGGGAGGGAGAGAGATGGATGATCCTTTGTCATCATTTTGTTTGTCAATGTAAACTCAAGGCACAAAGTTAAATTGTGGATCTTTGCAGGCATTTCTGAGAGTAGCTGGACGCACCAGGTCTGTAAGTCTGTGGAGGTTTGATTAGATATGAGACAGAACTCGGAAAAATCTACTGCACGATCCTGAGCCTGGTGGTTCTCAAACTTGCTTCCATCAAAACAGTTTTGCTGTGAGCGGGGCTGAGCCATTTCACTGTCTATAAGCAAATGATTACTGCCATTTTGCCACTGAAAGGTTGGAAAAAAACAAGTAAATGGGTAAAATTATTTTAGATACATGTTTTTCTAATACATATTTGTAGTAAGCCTTGCCTTCTTGTGTAATCAAGTAACAAATACCGAAAGGAACAACTGTTAACTCTGGATAATAACGCGACAGCTTGTTCTGAGGAGGACACTATCTTTCATTTTTTAAAAAATATGTAAGATAATTATGTACTTTATGAGTAAAATTGTGCCTATTTCATATAACAAGCATATCAGGATTTAATGGATGTTCCACAACCATTAGCACAGAGTAAGCACATGATTTCCAGGTGCTCTGCCGCATGAATCAATCTGAAAGCCTTGGCGAGCATCCCTGCTGAAGTACTGGACGTGCAGGTATCCCTGATGGTGATTAAAAGCTCTCCATTGCCTCCTGACTTTATAAGTGGGCTTAGCAAATCTGACACTTTATTATAAAAAAGAAAGATCTCAGATGCATTCTTGTCTTCACGAAGGACATACTGCAGTGCTTGCAGGCAGCTGTTAAAAATTATAGCTGTGTGTCCACTAGACTCTTTCTTATGTGCCTGACATGCTCTGAGCTTTGCATCCAATATTTGTAAACCTCACCACAGCCTTGAAAGGTAGAGGGCGTTATCCTCCATATTTTATGGGTGGGGAAACTGGGCATGGAGAGGTTAATTGAATTTGGCCAAGACCACAGAGTTAGAGTGACAGCAGAACAGCTTAAGTCTGTTTGCCTGCGCTCCTTTCTCTATGGGCACTGCCTTGGAGTAATCAAGATTTCCAAAAGCAGCTTTGGGTCTGCGCAAGTTACTTGAACGGTACTTGAACGGTTACTTGAACAGTAACCTCATTGAAGTACCATAAAATATAGGATATAACCTTAGCCTTGAAATATTTTTAGAGAAAGAATTAAAAACTTTAAAAAACAAACAAAAACTGTTCACCTTTGAGCATAACCACATCCCAAAGAGTCACTGAGCTACTGACAGCAAGTCCCCCGGACAAGTAAACAAAGACACCTAAATAAGTAGTTTAGTCTTCTCTGTCTGCATGCTGCTAAAAATAATGTTTTGCTTTGACATAGAATTTTTGAGAGTTTTAAATGAGATATACCTAAAGCCTTTAGTTTAGCAACATAAATGCTTTATGTTTTGGTGTCCATAACCCATGGGCTGAAAGTCATATCTATCAAGGAGGGATAATTGCCCCAGCAGATATGATGTTTTCACTTGCATAATATTCTACTTTGAATCTTTGAGGAACTGTTTCACAAGTTATGTTGATTTGTTTCCATAGTATAGAGTAGTTATTTAAAAAATCATTTTTTGAAAAGGATCTAAAATGTATTTATTTGGGTAAAACTCAATGAATATTTATCGATTGAAACTTAGATCAAATTTCTCTCATGCTGATTTTGCCAAGCTTTAGTTAACTTGAAGACTTTCAAATAAGAATTGTGTCAGAGTAGACCCCTGGTTATTAGATATGGAACAGCAGTCAGGCTTTGTCGATTCTGAAGTAAGAGGAAAGAGATGAGGGAATTGTTATGTGAACCCCATGAGCCCTACGAGTTTTTAAAAGTTTCCCAGGGCAAAAACCCCATCTTAGTTCACTGGCATTAGCATTTCTGGGCATGTACTAGGAGTGTAGAGAGAATGTACCCAGCCTCAGGGGTATCAGTGGTAAAGTTTAGAATACTTTAAGAGCAAACTTATCACTTCGACTCCTGTGTTGTCCATTTCTCAGATGGAGATAAGCTGGGAAAGGCTTATTTTTAAATAATAAAACTAGTTGTTTAAGTGTGTGACTAAAATTCTCCTTAGAATTAACCCATGGATTGCCCTGAAGTACTGAGCTGTGATTATAAATAAATTTTACCAAATATTGTCACTACACCTCTTCTATAGTGAAGAGAAGAATTTAGTGTAAAATTAGTTAAAATATGCAAGCCATTTAGAACAGTGCTTAACATATATTAAGTCCTCCACAAATATTATCTATTGTTTAGAACGGTAGTTCTCAACTAGTGTGTCAAGACACAAGTATACCCCTTCTCAGACATGCCCTGAAGTATCTGACTATATTTTTAAAGAATATTTTTTTTTTGTATAGCTAAACATATAGATGAAGCACACACTGATGTTTCAGTTGGCTAAAATAAGAAGTGAGAGACAGTATAATGTCAAGTCTTTGCTTGCCAAATGGGGACATTGCCTCTTGGGTCTGTAGGAGGCGGGCCCTGAACACTCCTGATCAAAAAAGCTTATGTTCAGAAAGACACATCAGGTGGGCAGTGTGTTAATTACCACTGCTTCTTATACAAACTCTGAAGACACATGGCTATATTACTGTAATTTCTTGAGAACTTTTGGAGCACAGGACTCCAAAAGTACTTCAGAACTATCAGTTAAGAACTAGTGGGATAGGGCTTCCCTGGTGGTGCAGTGGTTAAGAATCCGCCTGCCAATGCAGGAGACACGGGTTCGAGCCCTGGCCCGGGAAGATCCCACATGCCGCGGAGCAGCTTGGCCCGTGCGCCACAACTACTGAGCCTGTGCTCTAGAGCCCACGAGCCATAACTACTGAGCCCGCGTGCCACAACTACTGGATCCTGCACGCCTAATGCCCGTGCTCCACAACAAGAGAAGCCACCGCAACAACAAAGAGTAGCCCCTGCTCGCTGCAACTAGAGAAAGCCCTCACAGCAACAAAGACCCAACGCAGCCAAAAATAAATAAATTAAATTAATTAATTAAAAAAAAGAACTAGCGGGATAAGTTCCTGTCTATAGTTATAAAAGTGATTTATTTCATGTCTTATAACTGTACTATATTAATATACATATAGCCTCAAAAAAAACCTTCGTCCGACTTTTAGACCAGAGTCTAAATGTTGGTGACATTTCCTAGGACCAGGTTTTGATGGCATGGAAATCAGAGAGTCTGAGAATGCCAAACTTCTCTAATACAGTTAAGTCATGAAAGCATAGGAAAATAAGAAGAATAGGGCATTCGGGACAAGATTCTATACCTTCCCTTTTGGCCCAAATCCTATAAATTTACTCACATAGAAACCTGCTTTTTATTAGCATTTGCTATGGCTTGTGTCTCTAATGTCATCCTTTTTGAACCAACACACACCACATATCTGATTATTGTTTAGATAGTCTACTTAGCACTGAAGGCTCAGATCAGTTAAAGCGATGTCAGATACTGTAATGAACACAGTAGGAAATCATTCTTCTATTGTATGGTAATTGGTTGGAACCCATGAATTACATCTAAAATGTTACTACTGTTTTTACATAGTCTTAAGTTTATAATTAGAGTAAAACTTATTAAAGTAGGTGCATCAATAGGAAAAGAAACCATTATCCTTTCAACTGAGTCTTATTTCATAAACAGCGTATTAGCTCTTTAGTGACTAAGAAACATGGCTCATCTTTGCAGTATGTTGCCTCTATTCCTTTTTGCCCACAGGTCTGAGAGGGGAGAGGTAAACTGATAGAGGAATTAAAGTTCTGAAGCAAATTAAGTTCACATTTTTATTTAAGGATTCTAGGAACCCCAAGACTGAATCCAAATTGTTACTTAGTTTTTAACCAGAATAATAGCTCTCTTTCTATTATAGAGTAAGGGAAAGGTTAATGTTATCTGCCCTTGGTGATTTACTAACTGACTAAATAGCCAATTGAAATGTGTGGAAGAAAGATGAAACAAACTGCGTCTTTATTTATAGGGTCAGATCTTTGCATTTGGATGCTGTGGGGAAGAGACAAAGTGTTACAGGGATTGGAAGCTTACTTCAAGGGGGTGTGTAGGAGATGGAGGACAGAAGGAGTGAATTCTACGCGTCCTCAGTGAGTAGGCCCAGCCCAGGCAGAAGACTGCAGAGGGCCTGGGTGGACCACAAGACCTTTGCTCCCCTCTGACTTCTCCCTTAGCCCTCAGTCTGTTCAGAAGACAAACTGCAGGAACATAGAGGGAAATACACCACCAAACACAGCTTCGTTTTGATGTGTTGTCTCCTAGCATAACCTACAAAAGATAATTCTGTTTTTCCTTTAGAATTCTTTTTATGACAAGGTGATTTTATTATAATACAAGTTTTTACATGTATAAGTAAAAAATAAAAGTGCATTTTAAAACAAAATGGCAAGCTTTCTTAGTTTGGCTCTCCTGATTTTTATTTAAAATGAAGGATCCCTAAGCCTAGATTTTGCCTTACCAGTTTAAAAAAATTAAATTCAAAAGGCAGCTCCTATAGCTCTCCCCCTCCAAACGCACGTTGCAAGCTGCATGGTTTGTTTATATACATTTTGCTTCAACTCACCAGCTTTTCTAAAACTTAGGTTGATGGTTTAGCGGGTAATGATGGGACACAAGCCTGTTGATCCACTTGTCTTCAATCCACAAATGGGATAGCGAAGGTACCTATCTGGTAGGTGTGAGGTTGTAGTGAGATGACGCAAGGCCATAGTAAGTGCTCAGATGTTGCTTTCATCACTGGCATAGCTTCATCATTATTAACTTATTTCTCAATTCTTCGTCCCCTTTCTACATTCTCACTTCTAGAGATTTCCTGCTTCTTACTGCCAAAGAATATTTTTGAAGCTTCCTCTCTTGGGGGTACTTCTGGTGTAGCTGACACCGGTGTGGTACAAATGCTTTGAAAATGGGTCCTGAATTCCTTTCCTAGGGCCTTTAGGGAAACTCTTGAGGGAATCAGGATAAGAACGTTCCTATCGTTCATCAGATCTTGCCCTTTGTCTGTGTGTGGTTTATGGTAACCTTCTACGGGGGATACTCGACTACTTTAGAAGGACCCACTGCAGCTTTCCTGAATTTGGAGGATTGGGTGTCATGGAAGGCAGGGATGGCTGTAGAGGAGGATGGGGTATAAACAAATGAAGTATCACAGGCCAAGTGGATGTTTGGGTGGCTGTGTCAGCACCACTGTGGACAGGAGAACCCTGAACTGGGAACTGAAAGACTAGGTTCTAGACCAAAATGACATCTTCTTAGCCTCTTTTCCTTATCAAATAAGGATTTTGGATTAGATTGTCTCATAGGTCCCTTTGTGCCTTAGTATTTTGTAATTTTTTGCAACTGTCTCATCCATACTGGTGTCCACATTTTCCAGTTGTATAAGTTCAGAAGCAACCAGGTCAGATGCCAATGTAAGTCTTCATCAGGGTCAGTGAGAGACTATTTAAGAATTTCTAAGTCTCAGTAAAAGAGTGTTATTTTTCCTTCCTTCTCTGTGCCCAGGCTCCATAGAAGTAAAAAGTAAAGATATGAAGTCCATCTTCTGTGTTTTGTCAGTTTAAGTAAAAAGAACTTTTCCTTCCATTTTAATAATAGAATTTTTGTGTATTTAATATAGGCAGCGATTTGGCCTCCAGCTGAGTTTAGATTTGAAAAGATGAGAATATTAAAGCTTGTCAGACAGCCCACAAACCAATTAAGTATTTCTAAGCTGACAGGATGTGGGTAGAGTTCTTTTTCTTTTCTCTACCAGTACCCCTCATAAGTAAAAAAAAAAAAAAAAAAAAAAAAAAAAAAAATCAGATACACTAGATGCTCTCTTTGAAAAGGTGGGTCCTGATAATAGGCAGCAAGAAGGATGGTTCCACAATGAGATGAGTATGTAGGCCAGAAGTTCAGACAAAAGTATTTCAAGGGTGTTAGAACAGTGCTGTCCGACAGAACATTCTGTCGTGATGGAAGTATGTGCTGCTCTGTCCATTGTGGCAACCACAAGTCACACGTGGCTGATTGTGGCTAACGTGACTAGGATCTGAGCTTGAGATTTTATTTCATTGTAATTATTTTTCACTTTAATAGCCACCTGTGGCTAATGGCTTGGACAGTACAGGACAAGAAAAAAATAGATTCTGACACATTTTCATGTGTCAAAAAAAAGAGACAACCAAAGAGCATGAGATTGCTGGAGTTGTGGATGGCTGATTTGGGACTAAGAAAATCTGAAGAGCTCTTCTGTGGAATACAGTCGGACTTCTACTTTGTTGTTCCAAAGGAAAGAAAGACCACTTGGGAGTAATTGCAGGGCAGCGCACTTAGGCTCAGCGTAAAATACTTCCTTACAGTTAGTCCTATGAAGTTATAATCAGATGTCTTAAAATGTAAGGACGTCCCCCAGTTCTCAGAGTACTCAAGGTCAGCCTTGGTGACAGTATGGCAGGGACCTGCAGTTTCCTCGTCAGTAAAATGAAGATGTTAATACTTGTTCCACCCTCCCCCAAGATTGTCACTCAGCGCACTGAGAATTAGATGAAATACTGTTTTTATAAGTGCTTTGAAACTACCAAGACATTTTATTAAGCATGACTGATATTAGGTTAAAGACTGTGATTAAAGGACTTTATGAACTTGGAGTCACCTTAAGGCTGCTTGTTCTGAAACAAGCAAAAAGATTCTCTTTAGGATCCTGAACCAAAACCCCATAGTTTTGACATAAATATGCCCCCCATGAATATGATAAGTGGCATCGGTCATTCAGTCATTGATCTTAAATTTTTCAGTGATTATTTCGTCTGGAGAGGATCCTGAAGTTGGCACTGCTGCCTTTCCAAATACCCAGAAAATTTCTGATAATAAGCAAATGGATGAACTCACAGTAGTTCAACCATAGTAGATGCCCTCATTGCTGAGACACCTGGTTGGGGCTTGTAGCATCAATCAGCCTTTGCAGCCTGCTGGTTCCTCCTGTTGGATGTAACAGATTCATGGAAAAGGAGCCGTGTAGGTAATGTCACAGCAGTGGCCTGAAATTGCAAAGAATTTCTACCAGCCTCATGAACCAGGGCATGGCATGGAATGCATTGGCCCTGCTTATCCTCCCGTGGAGATGTGGGAACGGCAGGGCCGTGGATGTGGAGCTCAGCCGCCCATCGGTGGGGCTAAGGCTCCCATAAAGAACTCCCACGGAATTCATTAGCCGCATTTCAGCACTGGAGCTGGAACCTCTTACATCGTAGGAGTGATGGTTCAGAAAAATAACGATGCCCCTTAGGTTATTATTGAGAGACCCTGCTTTCTTTTTAAGCAGGAAGACATTTCCTTGTCCTGTCTCCTGTTAAAATGATAAGTGCACAGCACTCTCATTAGGATGTAGCCCCTCAGCTCCCAAGGACGCGAGGAGTTTTCCTTTCCTTCCTTTTCTGCTGCCTCTCAGGTCGTCTCATCGCTACATTTTGAGTAGACAATTATGTACTAATAAAAGCTACAAATAAGGGACACTGGACAACCCCCATCTTACATACTGGCATTTGGTCCTTCTCTTCCATCTCCTTCCCTGGAGAGTAATGATACCCACCTGGACACAAAGCTGGTGGAATTAAAATTCAGCCCCGATTCACAGATGGCTGCCTTCGTCCATGTCACACGTGCGCATCTAGATGTTCCTGCGCGTGCTTTCCTGGCAGCCGAGATGGATGCGTGCATAGGTTAAATTGCTGGAGAAAATCAACTTTCTTCACCAGTTGCATCTGATACAATTTCTAAGTCTGGCTGGGCCCCGGTGCTGAGTATTCCCTCATTTTCCCCATTTCCACAGTGGTTGCTTCAGACTTTTTCCTCTCATCTTGAATCCTCCAGTCCAGACTTTCCTATCATACCTCATTATCTATAGATAGCCTTGGACACTATAGATAGTGTCTATAGACAGGCTATCTATAGATAGTGTCCAAACAGATCACCCTTGACTTCCACCTCCTCCATTTAACATTTATTGTCAGACTCGTTATTCATGTTTACATCACTCCCTCTGCTGTCAGGCAGAACGTGTTCTTCTTTTTCCCAAGGTCAAAACCGTGTTCTTCAGCCAACCCTTACTGTCTCCTCCATGGCTTTGTCACATCAATCATTTCTTTCCCTATGTCTTAATACCCACTAACTCCTTCACCACTTCCTTCCCTCTCAGCATGTGAACTTGAGCAGGTCTTCTCCATCTTAAAAAAATAAAAACAAACTAGTTGCATTTTGAGTCTCTCCTTCCCTTCAAAGTCAAGACATTTTATACTTGCTGTCATCCTTTCTTCTTAACCTCTGAAAATTATATCCTATTGTGCTCGTAGTGTCATTTCTTAATACCCACCAATGACTCACGAATGGCAAAGTCCAGTAGAGGATGGTGGCCTTCTGCCTGGCTGATTACACCCCCCCGGAGCTCTCATCCCATGGCTTTCCTGATCCTGCCCAGTCCTCTTTCTCATCCTCTTCACTGTTTTTATCAGGTTCTCCCCTCTTTCTCCTCAAATATATAAGAATCCCAGTGTTGATAGTGAATGTCACTTAATAGCAGCAAATCCTGGCTCCACTACTTATTTAGCTGTGGAAACCTGAGTAAGTTGCTTAATGTTTCTGAGGACATTTCCTCATAGTTCTTCAGAAAAATGATAAAGGATAAAAGTAGCAAAGTGAGGTTAAAAGTAGCGAACACATGCCAAGTACTTAGCACAGTTCCTCGTTCACTGCTTCTTACTTTGCCTTTTTTTTGCTCCCACTGCCCATGCCCTCACTTTCCATCTTTATCCTTTCTGCTCTTGGCCTCCCCTCTGGAGCCCCCAAAGCCACATCATCAACCACCTGCTGGATGCCTTCCTCAAACAGAAATCATCATTTCTTTCACCCAAAGTAAGCTTCTCAGTCCCCGTCTCAGCTTGACAGTCTCTCAGGTTTGAAGCACAGATGTCCATTGTCTCTCTCACCCTCACATCCAGCCAGTCAACGAACCATGCCAGTTATAGCCCCCTGGATTTTTGGCTCTGGAACTTTCTTTAGATTCTAAAAGCCACAGTCGGGACTTCCCTGATGGCTCAGTGGTTAGGAACCTGCCTGCCAATGCAGGGGACATGGGTTCGATCCCTGGTCCGGGAAGATCCCACGTGCCGCGGAGCAACTAAACCTCTGCACCACAACTACTGAGCCTGTGCTCTAGAGCCCGCGAGCCACAACTACTGAGCCCGCACGCCACAACTACTGAAGCCCGCGCGCCTAGAGCCTGTGCTCCGCAACAAGAGAAGCCACCACAATGAGAGGCCCTCACACCACAATGAAGAGTAGCCCCGGCTCGCCACAACTAGAGAAAGCCCACGCGCAGCAACGAAGACCCAACACAGCCAAAAAATAAGTAAGATTAATTTAAAAAAAAATTTTTAATTAAAAAAATAAAAGCCACAATCATGGTTAAGTGTCCTTTTACCTCCAGCTTAGATTATTGTTCTGGCCTCTGAAGAAGTCCCCCCTCTCTATTCCACTGTAAACATTCTTCCTAAAATGGTACACATGTGATCACATCATTACCAGCTCAGATCGTTCTCTGTGGTACTTCCTGTTACTGTTAACTTTGGACTGAAGGTTAGCCAGTCTGTGGTTCACGGATAGAGCAGGAGAAATGGTCGATGCTCTGCACAGAGTCAGAGCTCATTAAAAGCTGAATAAATTTACTATAAAATAAAGAAAATCAGTAGTGTAACGGGATGTAATGCCGGAAGAACTGCTTTGGTGATAAATGGTTGATTAAGTAAAGCTTAGCTCTCAATGGATATATCCTCAGAATTAGTTATGGAATGAAATAGATAACTTGATCATTCTTCACTTGAAGCCTATCAGAAGAGGGCAATGGATTGGATGATTAAGCGGGGATCTCAGCTGCAAGTCAACAAGCTGCCTTCTGCTCCCACCCAGCCAGTGCGAGGTCACCCTCTGTACACCTCTCCTTTCAACCCGCGCTGAAGGGGCCAGGTCTCCATCCTTGCTACAGGTTTTTTGATCCTGAGACCACCGTGGAGCTCCAAAGGAGTTCCTTGCCAAACCTAGCGCAAGAATGAAATTGGGTCTCCAGAAAAACCGTGCGATACCTTGTACTGCAGGTCTTTTGTGGACACAGAAAGCTGGTATCCCTGGGTTTGCCCCCACTCCCACCCCCACCATGCCTCACACCCTCTCTCCCACCCCTGACCCTCAACACTCTGGGCAAGAAAACAGTGATATTTCTTCATCTGGCAGCATGTTGTGTGTGAGAAGAGGCCAGCGGAAGGGGATTTGATGTGTGAGTGACAGGTCCCCTAGGTAACGCCGCTGGGGAGTGCTTGATCTGACTGGTTTGAAGCTGAGAACTCACCAGGTCACACTGGAAACATTTGCTGCTGGGCATGGCTTTCATCCTTGTTTATCTTCTTTTAAAAAAAAAAAAAACCCTTCCTGAGGTTTGTGTGTGGGGGGTTGTTGTTGGGTTATTTTTTGGGCTTTGTTTTTTTGGGTACAAATGGGTATTTTTTCCTGAGAGAGAGAGAGGGAACGTGTGTGTGTGTTTGTGTTTATTGGCAAGAGCATTTGTATATTCCTTTTATTGTTTCTTGTCACTGCAGGGAAAGGTTGTAACCTTTTGATGCGGATTGTGAATCTTAATGAATTCATCACTTGCCATGGGAAAGAGATGCTTGTTCAAGGAGTGCAGAAACATTTTCTTTTTCTAATGATATTAACAGGAACATTGTATAGAAAATAATAACTAATCTTTTGAGCACCTACTGCGTGTTACCTACCATTTCAAACACTTCATGTATTAACTTATCTAATCCTCACTAGAATCCATTATTGTTGGTTTTCTCATTGACATTTGAGGAAACAAAAGCAGAGGGAAGTTAAGTCCTTTGCCTGAGGCTGTACATTCAGTAAATGAGAGGCCAAGGACTCAGACTCAGGCGACGGTTCTAGTGGCAGCAGTGTTCATCCTACTGCTTTCCAGCCTCGAAATCGATTGGTGCGCAGAAGCATGGAGCGCTGGGGACTTACTCGATGTTCCCTCAGGCTGGTGCCCAGGACGTGGCCTCTGCCTTCAAGGTCATTACTGTCTAGTGGTTAGAGGAGAGGGCTGAGTCTGTCTTGTTTATCGATGTATCGCCATTGCTGGGCGCAGTGTCAGGCATGTACGTGGGAGGCAGTCAATAAAATTTTGTTGAATTGAGTCAGTATAGGCTCCAAAAAGTTAATTTAGCTTGTGAATTATCGAGATTGAATCGTGATCAGTTAACATCATAGGGTGGTCATGACCTGCCGCCTTTAGAAACACCAGTGGGAAAAACGTTTGGCAGTGTTTGGATCACTGTTCTTACCTGCTATGGTATTTTTTTCTTTTTATAGATTTATTTTATTTATTTTTGGCTGCGTTGGGTCTTCGTTGCTGCACGAGGGCTTTCTCTAGTTGTGGTGAGCGGGGGCTACTCTTCGTCGCTGTGCACGGGCTTCTCATTGCGGTGGCTTCTCTTGTTGCGGAGCACGGGCTCTAGGCGCACAGGCTCAGTAGTTGTGGCTCGCGGGCTTAGTTGCTCCGTGGCATGTGGGATCTTCCCGGACCAGGGCTCGAACCCATGTCCCTGCGTTGGGAGGCGGGTTCCTAACCACTGCGTCCCCAGGGAAGCCCCCCTGCTGTGGTATTTATAAAGCTCTCTCAAGGGTTACGTGGGGGCTCCCTAGCTCCTGTATGATTTATAAATCTATTATGCATGTCACATAAAGATTTTCATGCTGGAGAACCATCAGATGCACTCATTGACATAATGTAATGTTGTGAGAAAAGGGTGATGATTAATTCAAAGGTGGGACACAGGACAGAGGTGGGCGGGGCCTGGAGGACAGTGAGGGTGACACAGCAAAGACGTGAGCTAGAGTGGAGGCACGAGAGGTGGAAGGGGGAGGCAGGCGTGGGGAAGGCTGTACAGGGACAGTGAGCAGGGACTCCGACTAGACCGGAGCGTCGAGGCAGAGCATGAAACATCGCTCAGAAAAGCCTCAGAGTACACGGGTCCGGCAGTGACCTTAGACCTGAAGACTTAAGAGCTCTAAAACTGTGGGCCTGTGGCTAATAAGCTGTCATTTCAGGTTGACTGAGTTTCGATTAGGAAAGGGTTTCCAGGCCACCCCTGCCGCCCCCCCTGTCGTTAATTCTCAAAGTGTTTGGACCATGAGTTCTGGGGCTTTCTGAGACAGCATGAATCAAGGGAGAGGGATTCTAGTGGCTGGAGGGCTGCTTGCTGTAGGGGAGGTGAAGGAGGGTTCCGTGAGTGTCAGCAGGTAGGGTAGCTTTGCCAGAAAGTGTTTAGAAAAGTGAGACATAGCCCCCCCCCCACCTCTCATTTAAACACTTTACTGCCGTCATCCACTCAGCAGAGCTGCAGCGTTAGGTGCCTAGTGTTCGATTTGAACGTTGTGTCGATTCTGCATGAAAATGCGCTGTGCCTGATGTCACTTCGGTGCTGCTGGGACAGAACGTGGGTGTTTTATATGCTATCTCTTTTCAAGGAAGATGGAATGGCCTTGTAAAAGTGGTTTCTAAGGACTAACCTAGCATTTTAAAGATTTATAGAACAACTGTCCACTTATAGGTTCATTTAAGTTTTACAAAACATTTTTGCTTCTGTCTTGCCATGTCAGCAAAAGGGTCTGAGATTTAAATAAATAAAACCTGGTGGGACATAATAAAGTACAAAAAAATATGGTGCATCAAGTTACTACTGAAAGGAATATTGAGGCCTAAGTGATCTTCTCACTGATGCCTCCTGAACAGAAGACGGCTTTAATCTTGAGGCTCTATGATATTTAAATAAGCTGAGGGATTTGTGAGCTGGGGATGCTGTGAGGTGTAGCCACCAAAGATAAAGATCCCATTTCAGATGTGCACTTTTGTTTTAATGAAAGAACACAGATGAGGGTACAGAACAGAAATGTTTCTTCCCGTAGGAGTTTCTCAACCCAGCTAACTTGGTGAGATTTTTAAAAATAAATACTTTTGGGCTTCTCTGGTGGCGCAGTGGTTGAGAGTCCGCCTGCCGATGCAGGGGACACGGGTTCGTGCCCCGGTCCGGGAGGATCCCACATGCCGCGGAGCGGCTGGGCCTGTGAGCCATGGCCGCTGAGCCTGCGCATCCAGAACCTGTGCTCCGCAACGGGAGAGGCCACAGCAGTGAGAGGCCTGCGTACCGCAAAATAAATAAATAAATAAATAAATAAATAAATAAATAAAAATACTTTTGAGTACATCATGAAATAGGATGTATTGTGGTGAGACAGAGAACAGTAATGGAAGCAGGAAAACCTGTAGACATTAAAAAGTGTTTGCTAAGGCCCTCCTGTGTTTACTGTTGCGGGGGTTTTAGTAAAAACAAAATATGGTCTCTACCAAGTTCAGAAGGTGTATTGTCTCTGTCTTTATTCATTCTTCTTGGTTTCCTCAGGGCCCAGAACACCTAACACCTTCAGAGCACATGCCCCATGAATGAGTGGCTTTGGTAAGAAGCTCTAGAAAACACTACAGAAACACTTTTAATCGGTTACATTGTAACGCCTTCATCCTGTTTTTCCATCTGGCCCAAGTAACTGATCCTTTGAAAATTGCCCTGAGGGCACTTTTATTTTACTGAAGAAATTAGGCAAAAGAATAAGTAAATGAATGAATGAATAGAAGAAAATTATCTCTCATGTAATTGGTAGACCAAATTATCCTAAACCTGCTCATTAAGACTTGTTTGGCTATGCTTTTTACACTACTGTCCCTAAGTACTTTAATCATTTGTTCATTATTAAACCTCCCTATTGCTTTAGGTGAAATACAACCTTGACACCAGTTTGGAATGCAGGAAGTTTCCTTTTTATTTTCCTCAAGTCTGTATGCAATCAGTTAGAAACTTTGCCCTGTTGGGACTTTGTTTTACTGAGCCTCAGTCTACAGCGTAAATTAAGCCCAGGAGGTCGCTGCAGCATCACCTTCTGGAAGCTCCTAGTATCTGAAAAGGGCATCCTTCATTCAGCTCCAATATCATCTTTGTGCCCTTATATTTGTGTGGAGAAGGGAAGCATGGTCGTTCATAAAACCTGGCTATAACTACGCAAGCCACCTTCACGTTTGTGATAGAAATATTCTATGAGAGTAAAGTTCACCATCATCAAACTTATACAAAAGCCAACTTTCCAACATGTATTAAATTTGTCTTTATTTTGCATCATGGCGTTTATGGGGGAGGGTCCACTGGGGGCAGCTTATTTGATCTGAGATCCAGATATTTTTTTCATTTGGCAAACATTTGTTGAACTCCTACTGTGTGCTGTATACACCACGGGGGGATAAAACTAGGGCAGTCACTGTTCTCAAGGAGTGAGTTGTGTAGCATGTGAGTCCAATGTAAAACAGCTAGCAGAACTGGGAAGTAATAGGCTGGGTGGAGGTAGCGGGCCTTAGAAGAAAAGGGGAAGAAGAAATGGCGAAGGTAGACCAAGGCTGGCAGCAGAGAGGCTCCAAGTTTCCCTGGGAATGCTAGCGTTCAAGTAGAGAGGCCATTTTGAAATCTCATCTCAGCAGCTGAGTGGATGGTTCCAGTGGGATGGGTGGAGGAAGAGGGCTCAGTGCAGCTGGGCCAGGGTCTGGCCTCCTTCCAGAGATGGGATGACAGGGGCCCCCCAACATCAACAGTGATAGCAGCTGAGTGAAGACAGGGAGACACCTTACAATAGTGCTTAATTTGGATCCTTGCCAGCATATTTTAACAAAGTGATGGCATTTACCCTATGAATGACTAGATACCAAAGTGCTTTACCTGTATTATCATGCTTCATCTTCACAACTTTGTGAGATAAGCAGTGTTACTCCCATTCAGTAGGTGGAAGAACTAAGGAATAAAGGGGTTATCCACCGAGAAAAAGGCAGGGAAGGTGCAGCAGCAGTTCAAGTCCAAGATTGTCTAACTGCAACACCTTTACTCTTAACTGGGAGGCAGTCGTACCCCCTTTAATATAGAAAGCCCTTCCAGACATCCCAGCACCAAGATGCCACATACTTTCCTATTAGAGTAGCTTTGCGTTAGGTCTCTTTTCCCCTCATTTTCTTTCTCCGTAAGTTTGGCAGAATCTTGTTGGCTTCACTTAATCATCGTTATAAATGTAGCAGCGCTGTTTTAAGTACTTATGAAAAGAGAGGAAGCAAATGCACTCTGATTCTTTTTTAAAGTCTATTTCATTATTTTTAAAAATTGTGGTTATAAGCCACCAAATTGATTTAGTAGTTTGGAGCAACTTCGGGTGTTCTCTCAGTTCCCAAATAAACAGTATTTCTAACCACAGTGACTAAATCAGGCACTTCCATGTTTGAAAAATTTATAGGGTAGAAAAAAATATACGTGGCCAAATAAATATCCAGGCAGTTGGGACATGTCTAAAGTGAAACACTGGTTTCCTGAAACATATTCAGTAAACGTACAGCCATGTCACAGAAAGAGATTATGCTCAAGAGAATTTATTATGATGTGTTTGCTCCCCAAGAATATTGCCCTGTAGTTTATGAAGAATCTCCATAATGAAGTCATTTGTTTCAGGTCCTCTTTATGAAAATGAAATGTTCCCTTGAACCCTGGAAAACTTATTTGGTCAATCTAATTAGGAAAAAAATGAATTTTGTATTTAGCATTTTAATCCTGAAATTAGAAGGGACATTCAACAACTGAAGTAAATTCAAGGGTTACCTAAAATAGGGCTTCCCTGGTGGCGCAGTGGTTGAGAGTCCGCCTGCCGATGCAGGGGACACAGGTTCGTTCCCCGGTCCGGGAAGATCCCACATGCCGCGGAGCGGCTGAGCCCGTGAGCCATGGCCGCTGAGCCTGCGCGTCCGGAGCCTGTGCTCCGCAACGGGAGAGGCCCCATCAGTGAGAGGCCCGCGTACCGCAAAAAAAAAAAAAGAAGAAAGAAAAGAAAAAGGTTACCTAAAATAAAGACTGAATTGATTGTCTTGTTTTAACATTTTCACTTAACAAGAAGATTTGTCAGATCAGCAAACTTTCTTGTGTAAACTCTACTTGAGTTTGGGACTTTTTTTAAGGAAAAAAAATTCTTTGTAGGGATTATTTTTAATGTGAATTGTAGTGTATTCATGTATGTGAGACTTACCAAATCCTGATGAAATGAATTGAAGGGAACGTATTTTTCTTTTTCTTTCTTTGGCTGTGTTAGGTCGTCTTTGCTGCGTGTGGGCTTTCTCTAATTGCGGCAAGCGGCGGCTACTCTTAGTTGCGGTGCGCAGGCTTCTTGTTGCAGTGGCTTCTCTTGTTGCGGAGCACAGGCTCTAGGTGTGCGGGCTTCAGTAGTTGTGGCACACGGCCTCAGTAGTTGTGGCTCACGGGCTCTAGAGTACAGGCTCAGTAGTTGTGGCACACAGGCTTAGCTGCTCCGCGGCATGTGGGATCTTCCTGGACCAGGGCTCAAACCCTTATCCCCTGCATTGGCAGGCAGATTCTCAACCACTGCGCCCCCAGGGAAGCCCTGGAGGGAACGGATTTTGAATTCGCCATCTACTATATTTTTCGGTTCAGTGTATGAGGTAGAAGAACAAGGCTGATCTTATTGTGCAAATGGGCCTTCATGGTGTGGTGTGACACCTCTGCAAAGCTGTGGAATTTTATCCTCTGCATTCTGTAGCTCCTAGATGCTAAAGTCTCAGCCGTATTCATGTGGAGCCAAAAGAAGGCAGCCAACTACACGTTAGCCTTACGCCCAGGCAGAGACAGTCACAGAAAGATAGCTTTGGTGATCCTAATCAAATGCCTACCAGTAGTCAGATGACTTGTGGTTGTTTTCATTTCGTGGCCTTCTCTACTGGTGTCTATTTAAAATAAGTGAGAATCAAGCAAGTGAAAGAGTGCCACACATGTTTGTAAAAAGGGCCAAACCAAAGAAATAGGGCCATTTTCCTGAGACCGTCTATCACAGGAGCTCAGGGGCATAGCTCCGCAGTCGGGCTGGCTGGGTTTGAATCCCACCACTGCCACTTATTTGTTGGAAGACATTGGCTAAGTTGCTTACCCTCTCAGTGCCTCTGTTTCTTCATCCCTGGAAAGGGTAGAGAGTAGAGTCTATCAGATCAGTAAAAGGATTAATGGAAGAATATAGATATAAAAACACTTCGAGCAGTGTCCTCCCCACGCTGAGGATACAGTAGATGTTAGTGCACATCACTAATATTTCTAAAATTCCAAACTTGAACTTTGCAGGCACTTCTGTTAAGCACAGTTGGCTACCCTGTAGATACAAATTCTTAGGCAAGGGTGAGTGATTATCAAATGAGTCCATGCAGACAGATTGTCCTGTCCCCAAACAAGACACAGACCGTGGACATCAGCCTGGCCCTCACATCCAGGCAGTCTGGGGCACTGTGCTCAAAGGATACAGCAAGCTCAGGCAGACGTTTGTACCAGGAACAACCTCGTAGGGGCACCTCCCAACGGTCAGCATCATGGGAGATAGTACAGGGCCAGGTAACGCTGAAGCCTTGCTCCACTTTAGTCCAGAGCTCAAAAGATGGCACAAAGCCCTAGTTTTCTTCATCCTTTTGGTCCAAGTACTTTACATGTGATTCCAAACTCAGGTTCAAATGGGCACCTCCCAGCAACATCACCCTCTCCCCTTCCTGGCTTATACCCGTTAGAGCCCATTCTAGAACTGGAGTTGGAGTTAATCCCACAGACATTGAAAGTAGAAGCAAGGATATTTCCCAAAGGAAAATTGGAGTACTGTTTTACCAAGAAAATTGAAAGGATGAGGTGACAAAAACAACAGATGTCTGTACATGGCGAGGTGGGGTGTAAGCAGTGGGGGCTGAGATAGCTTGGTTCTCCACTTAGCATCGGCCCAGAAACGAGGTTTGCAGGGGAGGCCGGTCCACAACCCAACTCAGAGGCTGAGACAGGCAAAATAAGAGGAAAAGAAACAGACATTGGGAAAAAATAATATTCACCGGGTGTCTATTCCACGCCAGGGTCTTTACATTTGGGGTCTAATTTAAGCCTCGTCTCACCATGAAGTAGAATTGAGGGTTTAAAGGGGTTGGAGATGAGGATAAAGATACATCTGGAGTCACCCAGAGCTTTGGGTGACCCCAGGGCAGACAGACAAAGCAGGCCTCTTAGAGGGGAACAGGGGTGCCAAGTGGTGGGGGGCATGCAGGCAGGTTAAAAAGGGGGCTGCTTGGGGTTCTAACAATGAAATCATTCTGTCTGACCTAGACGTGAAGTGATTAATTACTTTCATTGTTTGGAAAGCAGTAAAGCCAGCCAACCATGCCACAATCTTGATCTTGAAACCCACATATCTTACTTTTCAACAAGGAAGAATCCTTTTAAAGAGATAAATGTGAATTCTGTGGGCCGTGTATATGTTTGTGCCACATTTAATTTCATTAGCTGTACCGTCACATGGCTGTGCTTATTTAACTGCTGAGACCAGATGGTAATGCCTTCTGAAGAAACATGGTTCCGCAATGGAATTGAACATGTCCTGTTGACAGAGTTACAACCACCCATTTTCCCAGTTAAATATAGGTAATTCAATAAAATGAACACAGAGTCTATTTCTCTGCCACCACTTGTAGCTCAAAACAAAAGGGAGAAAATGTGCTGTAAAGTGGGGAAATCGCACAGTTATAGAGTATAGCATGGGGGGGATAGGAATAAAGGCAGGCCTTTCCCTCGCACTCTGGACGACAGAGGAGCTATTTGATACCTAGATTTGGCTGGTGACCCAGGGGAGAAGCCTTGGCTCTCTCAGCTATGACCAGTCTGAAAGTGGTGATGAAAGTGGACGTGAACATTATGAAAACTAGCCGGTACATTTTGCAAGATGATGTAAAGTGTTGGCTTCTGAGTGGAATCAAGTGCAGAGGAAACATTTGTGTTGACTCTGGGCAGATGAGGATGTTGGGTTTTATGATTGTTTTCAATTAATACAAAAATAGGCTGGAAAAATTAATGTATGAGGACAAACATCTGATGAAGCTGTCACTGAAAATATTTTTGTATTTATTGAAAAAAAAAATAGATCAACTGTAGGCTCCTCCAGGCCTCCCTGATCCTACTTATGTAACTATGAAATATAAAGTTTCAGTAAAAGAAAGAAGAAAGTCATACTCTGGCATTGGAACTTTTCAGCGAGGTCACTGGAGATGATGACAATGATGATTATCACTGTGGCTGATAATAAGTGAGACCTTCTTATCAAGAAGAAGCTGGGGGGCTTCCCTGGTGGCGCAGTGGTTGAGAGTCCTCCTGCCGATGCAGGGGACACGGGTTCGTGCCCCGGTCCAGATGGATCCCACATGCCGTGGAGCGGCTGGGCCCGTGAGCCATGGCCGCTGAGCCTGTGCGTCCGGAGCCTGTGCTCCGCAACGGGAGAGGCCACAACAGTGAGAGGCCCGCGTACCACAAAAAAAAAAAAAAAAAAGAAGAAGAAGAAGAGGAAAAATGGATTTAAATGATGCAGTTGCTATGTGTACATTTTTCTGAGCTATCTTTCTATTGTGTGAGCAAAAACTTGCAGTTGTTCTCACCTCTCTCCTTGCTTGTGGAGAAGTTGAGAATTTGAGAATCAGAAGGACCTTAGAATCCACTCAAGGTCAGCCTCTCATTTTACCCATTGAAGAAAGTAAGGCCCAAAGAGGAAAATACACACAGCTCAAGAGAGATTAGGGCCGGGGCTCCGTTGTGTCTTCCCCTGTAACTGATTCTGCCCCTATTCCAGTGCTGAGGGGCTGATGGGGAGAGGGAAGGGTGGGACGTGAACACGTGAGGGTTCCTTACCCTCACTGCTGGTCACCCAAAGCAGCTTCACTTCTATCTGTTTCATATATTGGGGTCCCCTGTGAGAATTTATTTAAAATATTCTTCTCACGTAAAGAAGTACAAAGTCCAAAACCCACTATCCTTAACCATAGGAATTCTTAACAGTAGTGGTGGTCGTATATTATGTCTGCCCACCTGCACTCCTGCCCTGTGGGTCTTAAGATATGGGCTCCCCTGTGTCTGCTGTTCCTAATTCACATGACAAAAAGTGAAGCTGAACCAAACCTTCTTGTGGAGAGTATGTTCAGAAGGTAGAATAAGGAAATAGTTTAGGGTAGTTGAATGTTTAGACAGTGTAGAACTTTGTCACCCTACCCCCATCCCAATTCGATTTGGGAAAATTAGACTTAGGAATCAGAGTCCTGGATGTTGGTCCAAGCTCTGCAGGCAGTTGCTGTTTGACATTGCACATCGCCTGTAGCCCAGTTCGGAGAACCATCAGTCCTACCTGTGAAGGAGGTAGGAGACGATGGCAAGGCTTACCCAGATGCTGCAGAGTGAATCCCAGCAGGAAGAGGAAGGCGTCCCACCCCTGAGCCCATTAGCACCAGCCACCTGCCTGCAGGTACCTTCACCCCAGGCCTCCTCTCTAGAGCATCTCCACTGGTGACTCAGAAATCTAACTGTTCACTTTACACGTTTTACGTTTGATTCATTTAGTCACCAAGTCTGGAGCTACTTTCTCTGCTTTTTGCCCTGTGGGTGGGGGCCAGCCTCAAGTTCAGCCCAGCAGGCTGAGCCTGGAGAGGCAATCACAGCCCCCAGATGAACTCCTTTGTCCCTGAAAGGGGCCTTTCTAGGAGGCTCCCCAGGGGCTGCTGATGTGTTCTCCCAAGGCTTTGTGATTGCCTCTCCACCTGTCCCCAGAGGGATCTGATTGCAGCTCTGCTCTCCCCTGGGCCTTTCTATGCTTTTTACCCACTTCCAGCCTGTGTCCTGAAGGCCTGATTGGCCTCTCCACTTCTCCAGGGCACCAGAATTGTTCTGCAGCTCCCCTTCAGCTGCCTCAGCCAGCTGACCTCTGCCACACTGGGTTTTGGGTTTTCCTTACTCCATGCGTGTCCATTTGAACACAGGTGCGTGCACACACATGCATACAGCCCATTGTAAAAACCCCTCTGGATCTTTCTCTCAGCACTGCTTAATATCATTCCCACTTTCTCCTAAACCTAACTTCCCAGTTAACCCCTGACTCAGACTAGCCAACCAGGGCCAAGTTGGCCACGCCCTTTTCTTTAGTTTACTTGGAGCTGGTAGAAGAGGCTAGAGGCCCAGGTATCGTGTGCTTCACACATCATCTTTCTAATTTACTTTAACACAGGGCCCGTAGCCACTTCTAAGAGATCCGATCAGCTTTACTCTGAGTGGTTTCTTTTAGCCATGTTGGAATTTTTTCCTCCCTTGGCGTAAAGTAATGAGTGTGCTCCCTGGGGTGGCAGCAGTGAAGAGACATTGAGTCTTCACGTCACATCAGCACGGTTGTGGAGGCCATGAAACAATCTTATCATCAAAGTGCTCGGTAACAGCTATAAAAGCGTAATCACGGATGGCAGAGGGCATGAAGTGCATGGCTCCATGCTTAGTTCTTAGGTGATAGGGGCATTCATGGGTTTCCAAATGGAGCCCTTGGTGTTTCCAGTCCTGTGTCTTCCCAACTTCTCAAAGGACCACTTTGCTCCATTTGTCTAAAGGTCACTGCCTTTAGGAATAGCCTCAGGGGCTGCTCTACCTGTCGGCCTTCTGCATGAGCCTTGTGGAGCTGGTTATGATGGAAGGGGAACTGGAGAACATTCTTCAGCCATGGCACTGTATAGATTTGCTCTTCCAAAGAAAATTGCCTTGGGAATAGCACTTCTAACATGGCCAGGGCTGGGGATTGAGGGGACAGCAGAAGGTAACTTGTGACATTTTCCCAGAATTTTTTGTAATATCTGATTTTTCATTTGAGATTTCTCTTTTTGAATAAGATACCCAGGTAGTTCATGTAATTCAGGATTTGGATGTTCTGGGCATCATACTGTGTCTTTCAAAATTCAATAAAGGTGCAGTTAGTCTAAGTCAGCTTTCTGTAGGAATCTCTTCTGTTCCCATCTGCTCTTAGACTCCCTGTTTTGTAGTATTTTGTCAACTGACCTGCATTTGTTGTGTAAAATTTGTCATTTAATTTTTGTTTTATTCCTAGCTATCAGCATAGGATGACTATGGTGACATCTTTTCAGCCTAAAGCAGAGACACTGGTATTTTGTTGATCACTACAGCCTTGGTGGAGGCGTGTGTGGTTCCTTTTAGGCCTTTCTAGATATTGAGAAGAGCTCCCTGACCCCCACAATCAGCTCCATGGACCCCTGCTCCCAGCCACTGAATTCAGCAGTGCTTTGTGTTTGTCTTAATACTATCATGATGGAGAGAAGCTACATTTAGGATTTTTATTTGAAGGGTTGGACAGCAAGACCTTCTACTGCATTGGATTTTTAAATAGACTTAATGCTTTCTACTCCAGAGAACTGGATGCCTTTTAGGTAAGAAAACTAAAATATAATAGGTTGGTTTTAAGATCACAGTGCAAGTTTGTCAGAATCACTTGAATAACTTTTTGTGTGTATCTATTGGGTATAAGCCAGTGGGCTAGAAGCCTAGGGGTGACAGAAAGGGGTGAAAGTTGCAGACCCTGCCCTCAAGGGGTTTCTGTGTAAGAGAACAAATAAAGTATAAATAAAATTAACCACATTCAGCAGTAATGAATGAGTTTAGACCACTAATTTGTGAAGATTTCAGAAAATGGGAGAGAATTTGATTTATTTAAAAAGACAGTTTATAGAGATGGAGTTCACATGACAAAATTAACCATTTGAAATGAACAATGCAGTGGCATTTGGTACCTCCACCATGTTGTGCAACCACCACCTCTACCTAGTTCCAAAATATTTCCATCACTACAAAGTAAAACCCTTTATCTACTGAACAGTATCCTGATTCCTCTCTCCCGCAAGCTCCTGGCAGCCTCTGATCTGTGTTCTGTCTCTAAAAGTTTATTCTGGATATTTCGTATAAGTGGAATCATACAATGTGTGACCTATTTGTCTGGCTTTTTTGCTTAGCACAGTATTTTGGAGGTTCATCCATATTGTAGCATGTGTCAGTACTTAATTTCTTTTTATGTCTGAATAATGTTCCAATGTATGTATATACCATAATTTTTTAACCATTGATGGACATTTGGGCCATTTCTACCTTTTGGCTATTTTGAATAGTGCTGCTATGAACATGTGTGTACGTGTGCTTGTATGAGTATCTGATTTCAGTTCTTTTGGTTAGGAGTTCTTTTCAGTTCTTTTGACCTAGGAGTCAAAGTTCAGGGTCATATGGTAAGTCTATGTTTAACTTTTTGAAGAATCACCAAATCCATAGGCTGAACCATTTTGGGTTCCCACCAGCAGTATATGAGGGTTCCAGTTTCTCCAAGTCCTCTCCAACACTTGCTCTTTTTTTGTTTGTTTGTTCGCTTTTGTTCTGTTTTTTTATAGCCACCGTAGTGGGTGTAAAGTGATACCACATCGTGGTCTTTATTTGCATTTCCTTATCGATTAATGGTATTGAGCATGTTTTCATGTGCCTGCATATCTTCTTTGAAGAAATGCCTATTCATGTCCTTTGCTCACTTTGAATTGGGTTGTCTGTCTTTTTGTTGTTGAATTGTAAGATTTATTTATATATTTTTGATATTAGACCCATATCAGATATATAATTTGCACATTTTCCCCATTCTTTAGGTTATATTTTCATCTTCTTGGTAATGCTCTTTGTTGCAGTTTTGAATTTTGATGAAGTCTAATGTATCTGGTTTTTGCTTTTATCGCTCATTTTTTATATTTTATCTAGGAATCCCTTGCCAAATCCAGAGTCATAGAGATTTATCCCTATGTTTTCTTCTAAGAGTTTTATGGTTTTAGCTCTTTTATTTAGGCTGATGATCCATTTTGAGCTAATTTTTGTACATAATGTGGCTATCCAGTTGTCCCAGTACCATTTGTTGAAGGGATTCTTCTTCCCTGTTGAATAATCTGGGCACCTTTGTCTAAATCAGTTGGCCACAGATGTTTATTTCTGGACTCTGAATTCTATTCCATTGTTCTGTATGTCTGTCCTTATGCCAGTATTACACTGTTTTGATTACGGTAGTTTTGTAATAAGTTTTGAAATGGGGAAATGTCAGTCTTGCTAACCTTTTTCTTCTTTTTCATGATTGTTTTGGCTATTTATAACCCCTTACAATTCCATATACATTTGAGGAATTGGCTTTTCCATTTCTGCCCAAAGACCATTGGAATTTTGATAGGAATTACATTGAATCTGTTGGTCATTTTGGGTAGTATTGACTTTTTAACAATATTAAGTTTTCCAATTCATGAACATGGTGTGTCTTTCTATTTACCTAGGTCTTCAGTTTTGTAGTTCTTGGTGTACAAGTCTTTTACCTCTTTGGTTAAGTTATTCCCTAGGTACTTTATCCTGTTGGATGCTATTGTAAATGAGTAGTTAATTTCCTTTTTGGATGGTACATTGCTGGTATATAGAAACACACTGATTTTTTATATGCTGGTCTTATACCTTGCAACTTGGCTGAATTCATTTTATTAGCTTTGAGATTTTCTGTATATGGAATCACTTCATCTGTGAACAGAGATGCCTTTTATTTCTTTTTCTTGTCTAACTGCTCAGGTTAAAACTTCCAGCACAGCATTCAATAACAGTGGTGAATGCAAGCATCTTTGTTTTTTTCATGATCTTAGAAGGGAATGGTTTCAGTGTTTTACCACTGAGTATGATGTCAGCTATGGGTTTTTCATAAATGCTCTTATCATGTTAAGGAACTTCCCTTCTATTCATAGTTTTCTGAGTCTTTTTATCAGGAGAGGGTGTTGGATTTTGTCAAATGCTTTGCCTACATCATTTGAGATGCTTGTGTGGTGAATAGAATCTTACAGAAAGAGGAGGAGTGGATTGATAGAGACAAAGAGAAGTGTGGAGTCTGGAGAAGTAAGTAGCTACAGTACAGTGCTAGGAACTCGACTAGATTCTGCAGAGATTACTGCACAACCTAAAATCACTGGAAGAGCATACAGCAGAACAGCGGACCAGATAACAAGCCTGGAAAGGGCAGATTCTGAGTATACTGGTAAGGACTTTGAATGCCAGAATGCCTTGAGCTACTGGACCTTTGTAAAGTTTCTGAACCCAGTTGAACTAGGAATTGTGATAGCTCATTATTCTCTACTTTTGTGTTTTCACTTCTACTTTTCTGCTGACTTTTTCATCCATCTAACTATCCTTCCTTCTTAATTTTGGTAGTGAAGTGTTATGTACACTTTATGAACAAAGGAAATACTGGATTTCTTCAATACCATGTAATGAATCCTATGATTTTTTTAAATTCAGGATAAAAACAAAATTAAGACGTGAGCCAACTCTTTTTGGTGGTTCATTTCTAGTTATGTACAGAGACAGACCTGGTAACAAACCAACAGCTTTTGTCAGGGCTGTAAATTAGACTGGAGAGAAGAATGAACTGCACATTCCTAGCTCCTGGGCCAAGGTTCCTGAAATTTCTGCCAGCCCTCTTGCAGACAGCAGCATGGTTCCTCAGCTGTCCTAGTCAGGGAGACAGATGGAACCTCAGGGGCTTCCTGTTCAGGCGTCTCAGAATTCAGAGTTGTTATGATGTGTGGGCTTTGAAAATGCCACACTCCAGGGAAGCTGAGTTTCTGCATCTCAGGCTTTCTCGTATTGAGCATGTGTTCTTTTCCATCTTCATGGCATTAATTTTTGTTGTGTGCGCCTCCAGGCTTTTTCCTGGAATCTCAACAGAGGATGGGTCCTGGCTGTGCTAGAAGCTAGTCATTAAGTGTACTCAAGGTTTGCCTTCCTGCACGCTCTCCTGCCCCGTTCTGAGGTCAGCTTTGTTCCCCTCAACCATTTCATGGGATTCTGCTCCCTCCAAGTGGTGGGCTCTGACCTAAGGACCAGCCTGTGTCAATGGCCAACGCATATCAGGAATGTGACTATCTAGCTCTTTAACCAGGTGCCTCTGTCCCTTCTAGAGACCTTCCAACATACTGTTAACTAAGTGCAGGGACAGAAGAGCCCAGGAGCACCTGATACAAATGTTAATGGCTTTTTCATTAGGACACTTCATCACAGAATTCCAACTGTTGGTGTCAGGAGGTGACAGTGAAGCATCTCTTGGATAAGAAGGATGTGGAGAACAGCAGAGATCAGAAATGGAAAGATGAATATGATTCAGTCATCAGAAAGCTATTTGACATCTAAGTTTTAGCCAGCAGGGGGTATGGCTGCATGGAAAACGCATACCTACATCTGTTGTCGCAAGGCCATAATTTCCTTATCACCACCATCAAGCAGTATTAATGAAGAAGCCAATTGTGCATAACACGGTGCTGTCCCTGTATGCAGCTATGCAATAATGCTTCCCAGTTAAATTGACTGTGGATATGTACAGTGATTAACAAAGACTCGACAGTTAACGCGATTCTTTAATTGCAGCAAGCATCTGAAGTAAATATGTGAGTCTAATATTGGAAAAAGCCTGGAACTAAAAAGTCTAAATTTGGGAAGTCAAGCACGCTCTTTCACTTTGCACAAAGGGATCTTTCTCTCTTAAAACATTCACAGGCTTTTATGCTGGAACATCTAATACAGATTTTATTTTTCTTTTTAAAAAAGTCGGTTTGTTAAGAATTAGGGAAGCCATACAGGTTAATTATAAAAAAAATTGAACAATATAAAAAAAGTATCCCAACTAAAAAGCAAAAGCCACCAACCCACCCCAACCCCGCTGAACATGCGTCCACTCCCGCAGGGTGACCACTATTAACATTTCTCTATCGCCTTCCTATCCCTTTTTGAAGTACAGATGTATGTGTCTGTGTGTTCAATGGTTGCTTTAAATTCATATTAATAAATGCATATGTTTTGTATGGCTGGCTTTGCCTGCATGGAAGGATTATTGTTTAGACCTGCTCCCTTAGCTCCTAGAAGAGAAAAGCCGACAGCCTTGCCCTTGATCCTGCGTATTGCAGCAGGAGTAAGCTTACTGTTCACCACCTTTGGCTTTACTTTTTAGATGACTTATTTTTATCGGTTTTAATGCCACCACCAATTGGCCATTATGTCTTCACATTCAGAGTGTGTTTCTTCTGTTTTGGGTGAAGATAATTTCTGCCACTGAATGCCCATTTTGCTAAGAATGCCTTTAGCAGAGGTAGAGCACCAGGACTACCTCTTTGGTTTTTACAGGGACACTTGCCTCTGAGGCTATAACTCTTAATTGAATTAGCTTCATGATCACTTTTTTTCAATTGACAGGTGTATGTGTGACCATCAAGACTCTATATGCTCAGTGAAACATAAACATACTCTCTTCCATGGCTTTTCCCTTAGAAGCTTACTCATCTGCCTCAGCGTCCTCTGTCTCAGCCTTGTTTTGTTTTGAAGTTCGCGGTTTGTTCTTGGACCTTGTAAACCCCATTCATTGACTGTGGTGTTGGCTACTGATTCAGAAATCCAGTCCCGGAAGACTTAAAACTCAGCAGACGTGCACAAGGTGGGCCCCTGCTTTTGCTAAAGTCTCTCTTCATCTCCAGGAAGTGAATTTTTCATGCAGTAATTAAAATTTGTAGGTCAAGCCTCCCATGGCACCGTTTGCTGCTAATATGGGAAAGCAGTGATCAGATTCACTGACGCTGCTCTTCACTGAGCTGAGACTTAAAGGATGAAGGGTGACATTTTCCCCTATTTTGTAAATTAATGCCATTGATCTGCCTAACAAGAACAAAGTTAGGCTTCAAAATACCAAATGATACAGAGATTAAGACTTTAAATGGCTTTCCAAAAGGCAACCTCTATTGTAAGGCTGCAAGCTGACTATTGAGCTTTCAATTAGAATTTCTAATAGGCTATTGACTTAAATGGATAAAATGTTACAAGCGATAGCTTTCAAGATGACAAAGATTGCTTCTTACATTCTAGAATATTAGTTTATGTAGCGTGTAGCATTCTGGAAGGTGCATAAGCAGAATGAATAATAAACTGTTGCCCTCCCTTTGTAGAGCGTCAGCTGCATCTGTGGTATAGCTTTCTCAAAGAAGAATAAATGCATTTTTTAAAGTAAATGCAGTTTTGCAATACGTTGTCTTTTCATATTTTCTAACCATGGGCTCCACAAAACCTTTCGTGGCATGCAGGTCCCTTAGTCTTTGGCACTGTGGAGGTGTCCTTTTTTTATGAAAAGCCGTCACTGTGGTGTGTGTTTCTCTGTGTGCACACACAGGCGTTCACGCACGCTTGCATGTATGTTCACAGTTGGGACTCCCGCCGATGTGTTGTCTGTCGTTGCTCTCTGCCTCAGTTTACTGTTCGTAGAAGGTGTGATTCTCCTCCCCAGTGGGCTTCCAGGGAAGTGTGACTCAGTCTGAGCCTTGTTAGGAAACACTAGCTCTAATACATTTTTTAAATACTAATTTTTCAAAGACCAGCTACCTCTTCTAGGATAAAGGGTTAATATTATGCTTATGTTACAGTGCATTAAAAACTCTAATTAAAACAGCATTACATTCCCATCTGCCAATCTCCAGTAATCTTCTTTAATTGCAGTAATTAAACTATATTTACATGTTCAGAATACTTGTAATTTAGCAAATTGCACTCTCTGCTCTACATTTAATCAAACAACCAGTTCCAGTATATTTAGTGTGGAAAGAAGTAATTTCAATGTTTTGATTACTGTAGCAGATTTGACAGAGTAAGTGCCCCTCTAGTAGAGGGCTTGAAAGGGAAGGCAAACATGAAATATAGTCATGGTTTTGATTGTCATGTGAATGCCTAATTGCATGTTGGAGGATTAACTATTAAAGGGTATCATGGTTGCACTTGACGTTTAGATGCAGCCAACGTTACAGATAGCAAAGACTGTCTTATAGGGAAATTCGACAAAAGAAGCTAAGTTTTCTCTCTAAAGGTTGGGAGATCATTGCAAATTTTAGTGAAAATCTTGCCTCAATTGTATAATTGCCATTGTGTCTCCTGCCTGTGATATTAAAGCCTACTGTGCAAGGTGATTATTTTAGTCTCCCCAACTAGGGTCCAGAAGAAATTCAGTGAGAGGCACAACACAGGGAAATGTTCATAGCGATGGCAGTTCAGGAGTTAGTCCCTCCACAGTTCTGCCTTTTGTGCTGTGTCTGGATTAGCTCCGGAGAAGACACGAGGTTTCCTGACAAGGCCCCATCAGTAGAAGTCAGGCCCTTTTCCTTCCTACCTTTTGTACCAGACCTTCCCACCTAACCCATGTCCACGGCCCCCTCTCTGCTTCTCGGTTTCCTCATTTTAAAAACAGAAGTAATAATGTTGTGAATATGGATTGGAATCAAAGAAACAATCTCTTCATCACTTTAAAAGTACTTTTGTTATTGTTACCATCTAGTTGGACCAGTACAATAGTTTTGGTTTCTTTATCTGTATAAATTTGACTGGGATATTGGGTATTGCCATCACATCTCTGCTTTCCAAAATAACATGTCAATTTATTCAACATAGAACTTGAAATAATATTCTCTCTTCCAGTAACTTCTTTCTAATTGGATGATGTCTAGTATTTTCTAGAATTTGTATCTCTCCTCACTTCTGGGCCATCTATTGTATAAATAAGGATTATGCATTAGTGAAAATGAAAGGACAGTCTAGCACTCCTGTTGAGTACGAATGCTAAACCTTTGCTCTTGATCACGTGAAAAGAGCAAGCTACTGAATTGTTTAAAATGACATGCGGCGGTGAGAACCTGAGGTTTTCTGCATGGTTCAGTTAGTAACTTGCTAGATCGTATTGAGCAAAGGGTTTCACTTCCTTAGGTCTTACATTGTTAGAGATGGGGCAGAGAGTAGGGCTTGGATTTTTTTTTTTCTTCTCTCTTTTGGCTCATGAAGAAGTCACTTACATGAAAAACCTTGACCAAAAGAATACTGGACTATAGACTGTCAGAGAAGAACATTTGGTTCAAACTCAGACCCATTTCTGTGTTACATTAGTGAAAATTTAACTCCCGACCAATGACTTGAAATCAGTCTTCTTCCTGCCGCCTGTAAGTAGTTACAGAGATGCTGATTACTTTATGATGACTACTTTTTAAAGTGTATTGGACAAAATTAAGCCTTGTGGTGAAATTCAAAGCAAAGTACTGCACTAAGGAGGTCTGCAGGTGCTAGAGATACTTTAAAAGGAAAAGAGAAGTGATTTGAAGTTGAGGACAGGGCCAGCCAGGATTGAAATTCCAGGTCTGTCACATAGCTATTTAATCCCAAGAAAACTACCTGATCTTCTTGAGCCTCTGATGTCTCATTTATAAAGTGGGGATAAATATATACATGGGGACCCCACTTCTAGTGTTTCTCTCCTGTCACCTATAATGTGTGTTCACATATGGGTAGACACCCACACACACACACCCCCAATAATAACTTAAGAGCCTTTGGAATGATGTATGCTTTAAAGACAAATAACAGTGCAGAAAAGTATTTTTAAGAATGCAGCATAACTATCGGGAGAAATATGCATAAACGGTGAGGTGTACCTAGAAACAGGAATGCCCAGATTTTTTCCAAACCTTATTATAACCATTTGTTTTAGTCCCTTGTTCTAACAAGTACTACTTTCTGAAATTGTTAACAAAAGACACAATTGAAGGATCTAAATCTTGCTACTTCTTTCACACTCTCTGCTTAGAGGTGTTAATGAGCAGCAGAATAACCCCAGAAAGTCCATTAATCCAAACTTCATCAAGTCATGTTATGGGTAATTAAGAGACTGTAGGAAACACACCTACATGGCAGCTAGCATCTCTGCTTTCCAGAGGGTGCTACGGACGCAGAGTTCAGTTCTCATTCTTGACCCTCACTGGAAATTTAGGACTTAAGATCAGCATCAGTGTACTCAAACATGTGAATCTTTGTCTTTTTGAAGACTTTCTACCTTGGGGTAGGAAATGGGCACCCTGGATACAGAGAGAATCTCTAGCATTTAATTCCAAAGCCAGAAGTTCTGACATTTACATTTCTGCTAATTTCACACATCATCTTGCAGCATATAGGATCTGGGTTCCTACCAAGAGGACTGCAGACTCTTTTTGAAAAAGTGCTTTTTGAGGGGTGTAGGAAGGGTGTTGAGCTGCAGAGACATTTCATTAATAGTGTTCTTTAAATGTCCAAGTGGACATAATATATAAATACATGAAATTCAAAGCCCTCCTCTGAACTTCACTTTTCTAAGAAAGCTTTACTACAGCCTTCATCCTACTAATATGGCGGATTTCCTATTATCCAGTGTTTACTTATACTGTATAATGTTTACTGTATAATGAATTTATCATATAATAAGAGACCCTGATTTATTAGCTCTTCATTATTCTCATTCTATCAGCTTCGTGATAAATGCTGCAACCCTTGGCAGGGACATGAGTCTCAATCAGGTGATATCATTGCTTTTTAATGAACTCTTCTTCTCGGAGTAACAACGTTACATGTGAAATCCCTTATTCTGCATTATTAACGGGCCCCAGAATAAAAGGCACAAAGGCCCTGAGAAGGTTGCACTGAGAAATGGGGAAGAATTCATTACCAGTTCAATATACTGCTAGTTAGCAGTCTTTGATCTATCATGTTTACCCTTCTGAAGCAGTAAGACGGCATGGGCGGAGCAGCAGTGAACTCTATCTAGCATGTGCAAGCATTTTGTAAATGTGGCCTCAGTTTAATGCCTAGCCTGACTGCTGGCATTTAACCCAGTGACAACTTCCTCAGAGGCGGCACGAAAAAAAAATGATATTTTACAACCTGAGAAGTTCAGCGCTGAGATAGTTAGGGCCCAGCTCTCATTAGCTGAACGGTAGATTTTTCTAATTAGTCCTTTCTAGTGCAATTAGCACGAAAGAGTCTAATCACCTCCTGTGGAATGAATCTAACGCTTGGAAAAGAATGCCCTTGGCTTCTCTTTCAGATTGGATTTTAGGATTTTCGGTTCACCTCCTTACAGAATGGAACCTGTTAGTGAGTGTTTACTTAAGGTGTGAGCACAGATCTGCAAAAGGGGCAAGACATGGACAACTTGCTGGCTCCCGGTGGAAGTACAGCTGGCAGTTATCAGTGTATCTCTTCAACTAAAGAGTCTGTTTTCCTTGCTTTCTTTCATTTACAACTTGTTGACTTGGGCCTGGAAGGGCCCCAGTTCATCATGGCGGCACCTCCTGAGGGCACGAAACGTACTGCACATTAGACTCAAAGTGCACTTGGAGTCCTGGGCGGCCTGGCTGGAGCTCTCAGCCTCTGCAGCGCGGCTTCCCCATCAGTGTCGCCTCATCAGTGCCTTCGGCGCCCTGTCTCTCCTCTCTCTTTCTGCCTGGGTGCCACGCTCGGTTTTGAAGTGTTCTCGACTTTCTAGTGCCCGTCCATCACTTCACATTTCTTAAGGAAGCCAACTCTGGGTGTCTCGGTTGATAATGTTCGTGTTTAACCGGAAAGGAAACTGTAATGACGGCGTATGGTCCCGTAGCATAGAAACTGTTGTCCCTTTTGGGGGAAGCCACTTGCTTGCAATAGGTGAATGAGGAAATGCTTAGTATGTGCATATTCGTCATGAACTAGAGGAAGGTATGGGCATCCTTGCTCACCAGACTGTAGAGGCTGAGAATATGCAGGCTTCCATTGTCCATGCCGTGAATGCTCACTAAAACTTCCCGGGATGATGAAAGTGTTCTGCACCATCCAGTACAGGAGGCACTGGCTACATGGGGCGATCGTGCACTTGAAATGGGAGGCTGAGGGACTACATTTTTTTTTTTAATAAATAAATAAATTTATTTATTTGTTTGTTTATTTTTGGCTCTGTCGGGTCCTCGTTGCTGCGCGTGGGCTTTGTCTAGTTGCAGCCAGTGGGGGCTACTCTTCGTTGTGGTGCACAGGCTTTCTCATTGCGGTGGCTTCTCTTGTTGCGGAGCACGGGCTCTAGGCACGTGGGCTTCAGTAGTTGTGGCTTTTAGGCTCAGTAGTTGTGGCTCGTGGACTCTAGAGCACAGGCTCAGTAGTTGTGGCGCACGGGCTTAGTTGCTCCACGGCATGTCGGATCTTCCTGGACCAGGGCTCGAGCCCATGTCCCCTGCATTGGCAGGCGGATTCTTAACCACTGCACCACCAGGGAAGTCCTAAATTTTTATTTTACTTAATTTTAATTTGTTTAAGTAGCCTCATGTGGCTAGTTGGTACCACATTGGACAGGGCAGGTCAAGACCTCTTCTACCTCCTGTCCACCACCCTCCGCGGCATACACATAGCTGCATCTGTACCGACAGGAAACATGCTACCCTCTGCTCCCCCTTCCTCTCTGTTTTCCTCATCCTGGTCTTCAAACCAATCAGATTTTTCTCACTGCTACTAGGAGTTCAAGACAAGGCATTCTCTTGGCTTGTGTTAACTGGAGATCGTTCTGTATTCCACTAAGCCAGTGTTTTGTCCGAACATTGGAAAAGACCTTGTAGTGTCTAAAATAGCCAAAACACTGGTTTGTTTCTAAGAGGAGAGGTAGGAGGAATCAGTCAACTGAAGCTCATTTGTGGAACCTTCCAAATCTCAAAGACAGGACAGTATCGAACATCTCTCCAAAGAACTAGATTAAGTAGATGCAAATGGCTTTTGCAAACTCCCTGTGATGTTTTAATTGTAGTTAATTAAAGTAAACAAAAATGGAATATTAATCATCTTTATCGATGATGTCTAACAAATGTGCTAACTTTGCTCCTGGTAGCCAGCTACGCTGTCATGGAACTGACTCTTTAATTTACACTGAAGGAAAGTCAACAACCTGGACATGTAGACCTGCCTGTGCTATGAGCAGTCTGGCTCCTTCTCGCATGGTTAGAAGTCTCATTTTGTTGCTTTGGCCCCTGGAAATGATCCTGTTTAAAGGAGGGAAGACAGAACACTAAGGCTGTATATTAAACAGAACGCACATTCGTTTATTCAACAAAAATTTATCGAAGGCCAGCTCTGTGTTAGGAACTGTGGTGATCTCCAGGGATGCGTCCATGAAAGACACTATGTACCCCCAGCGGACTGTAACCTCCAGCAACTGACAGGTAGACAGATAATACTCTGTGACACGTGTTGTAATAGAAGTAAATACAAGGTGTGCAGTGGAATATGCAGGAGGGAGACCAAGTGGTGACTTTAGGGGAGGCTGCTGAGGTGGAAACGTGTAAGGGAAAGTTTATATATTTTTTGTGTGTAAATGTAAATGACTATAAGGAGACTCTTAGGGAATTACAGGATTCTTCCAGGGATAAAGAGCAGGTAGGGCTTCCGTGAAGGGGACCGTGGTTTGCTACAGCTCAGATGTGTGAAGCAACAGTGTACGTTTAGGGGCCTGCTGAGAGAAACGGAATGCCAGTATTTGGTGTGAGATTGGGAGAGTCTGGGAGATGAGGATGGAAAGGCAGCCCCCGCTCAGATCCTGCAGGCGGGTATATGGTGTGGGTGTGCTGCAGCGTTAGGGCTTGATACTAAGTGTTAGAAACTTAACGGGGCCAGGATTCGGATGAGGCAGGAGGGGCACGCAAGGTACAAAATACAAGGAAGCACTGACTCCGAGGGTTATGCAAGTTCAAGGTTGGTCCTTATACCACCCTGCGATGATGGCCTCCTTAAATTTTGTGTCATAGGCACCTCACTTGCCTTGCCCTAATGCAGGCCCCCCCTAAACATGACTCTAGTTTTTATGCAGAGGAAAGGGTTGAAAGGGAAGTGGATGGGGGTGTGAACCAAGGCAGTATGGTGGACACGGCAGAGTAGAAATTAGTGAGACATCTTTACGAGGTAAAGGCAGAAAGACCTAGTGACAGAGAAGACATGAGGCATGTGAGAGAGGAACCGGATTGTCCTGCCACTGATTCTGGGGATTGTCCTGTTGCCTGACACTGTGTTTTCCCTAATTTCTCAGTTCCTGCCCTGTTCTGTAGTCACGCCCAATTCAAGTCCAGCCCCTACCTACCTACTGAGTCTGACGCCCTTGACTGTGTTTTGAGAGAAGGCCATGAAAGCTGGATTTTTCTTTAAAAGTGTCTGACTTCAGTTAGATCTGCTGTACTGGATGGTGTTAACACATGTAGAGAATTGCAGTCTTTCTGGCTCTCTAAATTCAGTGACCTTATTTTAAAAGATGATCAACATGGCTTAGAACCTTCTGAGGATTAGGAGACATTTTAGCAAGTTTATCAAGAATAAGCAAAGATGACATTTGGCAAGCAGTATTTCCCCTCAAAAAAACCATTTGTTTTGGAATGAAACTTTTTCCATTTGACAAGTTTAGAATTACCAATACTGCTTGAAACTCCCTCCTTCCTCCAAACTCTGGGATGTTTTCAGGAGGGACTCTTTCCTTCAAAGGCATCCAAGAATATATTTAATTGGGAAAACATGCAGGAAAAGACATCTCAGGCTGCCCGTTGCACTCTTCCAGCATATGCTATTACTTGTCTCAGATAAGTAGGCAGGTGGCTGTTTGCAAAGCAGGGTCTAATGTGCCTTTGACTCAGAGAAGTTTGGAAACAAAGCCCTCTGTACAGCGAGCGTCTCACTGTCCCACGAAGTCTTCTGGTCTTGCCTGTTCCCTCTCACCTGTGTCTGAAGGAACTTGTGGAGGACACGTGGTGTTCTACAGAGGGTTGCTGTAGTGTAACTTAACACTCGCCCAGCATTTATTGGGATTAGAATCACAGCATCTCAGGGTTGGATGAGTACTTGAAGGTCATGTAGTCCAACTTCCATCTGGAAAGTCTCCCATTCAGCTTTTCCCCGAAATGGCTGACTGGTAGCCATAACCGCCTGGGGCCAAGTGTTCACTGCCTCTTCAGTCAGTGCTCGCCAGACTTCCTGACACTCATGAGTTAACTGTCTTTCCTCATTGTTCTCTTTAGTGGTAACTTCTCTGTTAGCGTGTCATGCTTTCCAGCCTGTGTGTATGTCCTCTTAAAATCATCTTATCCCGAGAACCTCCCTGTTTAGCTCCTGCTTCATCCAGCTCTCCCTGCCCCCCACACCCCTTCTCCAGTTGCAGCGTCACAATTTCAAAGTTCCTCGATCCCCTGAGCTGTTATCCTTCCAAAACCTTTTACTATGAATGGTAGACTCTATTTTTTCCTAAGAATTATAGTACTAAGACTCCATTTTTTCCTGAGAAAATATTTCCTATTATTTTTCCTAAGAGTTTCCTAAGAAGTATAAACAACCGAGGTAGTAGGGGTATGTGGCTCGGTGACTCTGTACAGGCAGACAGAAGACCACCCGCCTCCTTCTCACCCATGTGAGCTACATAAAGCTGCTACCTTGCGTGTAGCCAGGAGTCCTCACCGCCCCAGTGCATGTTTCCTTCCTGGGCTGTTGTCTGGCTCTGTGTGTGACTCACGTTTGGGGAGCCTGCCTCTCCTTCCAGCCACACAGAGTGCTGGTAACTCCTCATGCTGTTGTGCCCTGTGCCTGGGTTCCCACTGCTGCCCCGCCCTGTTCCCCTGCAGCCACATCACACTCACTGAGGTGCTGCTGCCCGGTGACCGCTTAGCTCCCCTGATCCCGCCCTACCTCCCTGCTCAGTCCCAGGTTTGAGATGTGCCGTCACTAAGGCCTCCCATGATACCTAAGCACATCTCTGTCACGGTCCATCCATTGCTTTAAAATTACGCAGATGTGTGCTGGTCTCTTCCATTAGACTGTAATTTCCTTGAGGACTGGTCCCGTGCCTCACTCAGCTTGTGACCTCAGTGCCAAGCCACATAATAGGGGCTGTTTAATAAACGCAGGCACGTGTGCACGAGTATTCCACAGTGTTTCAGGACATTGTCTTTTCTCTAGCATCTTTCCTCCTCTCTCCTCCACTTGAAGGAGAATGGATGAAATCACGCCAACAGGAATGCAGGAAGCAGAAGAGAATCTCAGCCACCCAACAACCCTACCCCATCTTGGGTGCAGAGACCTGTCCTCAGGACCCCTGCTCATCTTTGCCCGCAGTGTGCAGCTGCCTTGCCCAAGATCCACCCAGAGTGGGGGCTGGCCCCTGTCAGAGCAGTGCAGATGGGATGTTGCCTGCAGGACTTTGCACAGTGTCCTCAGCTCCCCAACCTCTGCATCAGGCAGGACTCCAGACCACATCTCCTTCCTTCTACCCTTGTGGTTTATTTTATTTTATTTTATTTTTTCTTTTATTGAAGTATAGTTGATTTACAATGTATTAATTTTTGCTATACAACAAAGTGATTCAGTTATACACATGTATACATTCTTTTTTTAAAAAATTCTTTTCCATTATGGTTTACCATAGGATATTGAATATAGTTCTCTGTGCTCTACAGTAGGACCTTGTTTATCCATTCTGTTTATAAAAGCTTCCATCTTCTCACTCCAGCCTCCCACTCCAGCCCTCCCTCAGCCCCCTACCCCTGGGCAACCACCAGTCTGTTCTCTATTTTCGTGATTCTGTTTCACAGATAGGTTCTTTTGTGTCATAGTTTAGATTCCACATATAAGTGAGATCACGTGGTATTTGTCTTTCTCTTTCTGACTTATCTCACTTAGTATGATCATCTCTAGGTCCATCCATGTTTTTGAAATGGCGTTATTTCATTCTTTTTATGGCTGAGTAGTATTTCATTGTATATATGTACCACATCTTCTTTATCTGTTCATCTGTAGATGGACATTTAGGTTGTTTCCATGTCTTGGCTGTTGTGAATAGTGCTGCTGTGAACACAGGGGTCCATGTATCTTTTTGAATTTGTTTTGTCCGGATATAAGCCCTGTGGTGCCTCCTTTAGTCTGCGGCTCTGAGAGAGATCCCCACCCCAGCCCCATGGAGTGTGCAATTCACACCACTCTCGTCTCTGCTGGCTCGTGTTATCTTTTCCTGCTCCTTGGGGTGGAAGTCCTAGAGGCTGATCAACAAATCAGTTGTAAGCTTCCTAAATAGTCCAGTTATAAACGAGCTAGTCAAGGGGAAGGAATGTGAAAGCCCTAGAAAGAGTTCAGAGCTGGGCTCCCACTCCCTTCCCTTGTAGCCTGTGCTGCAAGGTCAGGCTGAAGGTGCTGTGCCCCACCCCATTCAGTCACCACCACAGGGTGTCAGTGGGATTCACGCTGTGTTTTAATATCAGGGAACTGAGGCCCCCGAAGTTGAAGGGAACTTTCTAAGACCACTCACAGCTGATAATAGGCAGAACAGGATCATACATTCAGGTCTGTCCAGTTGCTTCCCTGTTTACATGAAACTCAAAAGGTTATCTGGTCTGTGGCTCCTTAAGTACCTTTTAATCTCCTTGAGGTAAACTCTGCGAATGATGTTGCTTCTGCGGACCCATCTCCACCACCACCACCACCACCAGCCTCTCATAATTCACCATTCATCAGGCAGCTGCTACCTGAGAATTCCAGCTAAGTGACTGTGAACTAACGGGATTTCACCCTGTGACTTGGCAAACCCTTTTCTAGGATCTGAGTGTGTGCCCCACACCGTGGTGGAGAGCTAAAGAAGCTGGGAGGCGTACAGAGAACAAGAGTGGTTCCTGCTTAAGAACTTTTTTTATAGCAAAAATGGCTGAGTTACTGACAGTCGAGAAACCTAAGCATTTTTGTAGTCTCAAACCCCGTATGAGGGAGATACGACTACCATCCTCCTCCATTTTACAGACGAACAAACGGAGACCTGAGGAGGCTAAATAACTTGGCAGAGCAGGTCCCAGGCCTGACCCCAGGCTCTAACCCAGAGCCCTCTACTCCCAGACAGTATTCTGGCTCCATTTCCGGGGTGATGACGTGGAGGATACAGAGCAACCTGTGGGCTTAGTGAATGTGCTGCTTGGTGCACAGCAGGACAGGCCATAATCAGCACTTGAATAATAGAATTTTCATGAGTGATTAAAGTAAAAGCCAGGATTTAGAGATTGAGAGTTGATTGTTAAAGGATAAATGATATTTGGAAGGTCTTACTGGATTTGATTAAAGTGAAATTCAAAAAGCATCACAGGGCTTCCCTGGTGGCACAGTGGTTGGGAGTCCGCCTGCCGATGTGGGGGACGCGGGTTCATGCCCCGGTCCGGGAAGATCCCACATGCCACGGAACGGCTGGGCCCGTGAGCCATGGCCGCTGAGCCTGCACGTCCGGAGCCTGTGCTCCGCAGCGGGCGGGGCTGCAGCAGTGAGAGCCCCACGTACCGCAAAAAAACCCCAAAAAACAAAAACAAAACAAAACAGAAAGCATCACAAAGATGATTATTTATCAGTGGTACTTTAAGGACTTTTTTTGCGGCTTAAGTCATTGGCACTCCAGTGCCCAAAATCTCTGTGCTCAAACCCAGAATGTAATTGATCCTTAGAAAAGCAGAGGTTAGTGCCTCCTTTGGAAAGCTACTTTTGAGCTTTGTTACACTGAAACATAATCACCCTTTGCAGACTAAGATCTTGTTTTATGGTTTTTTCCTCCTCCTGTGGTGTCTAGTATCTTGCCTTATACATAATAGGTACTTTGAGATGGATGGACTGACAGAAATTATTTTATATTGCCTCAGGGCCTGTGAATTTAAGGAAGAGTTGGTTTCTGAATGAAGTATGTTAGCAAAGATTGCTTAAGCACAAAAGTCTTATTTCTCTTCTTAATCGCCTGAACATCGATACGTAAGTCCCAGTCCAAGTATTATAACTGTGTCTCTATAAAGCTGATATTTTCTGGAAGGGAAACCAAATGTGAAATAATAGCAAGCACTGGGGCAGAGGCTACACCTCTTCTCTTGGCCACTACAAAAGGTTAGACAGCAGCAGGGACTGGATCAGGGTTTGTGGTTGGAAGTAGACATTCGGGGCAAACTTGTGATTTCAGCTCAGAGCCAGTGCTAGATGCTACAGCAGCAAGACGAAAGGAGACGTGAAAGTATACGTGGGCCTTGCCCAGATGCCGGAATTGACGGGCCAGACAGATGAAAGCTGGGGGGAGTTAACTAGTAAACAGGCTTCCTCGTCATTTAAGAGACCAATTAGTTTTGATAGCTAACGTTTATTGAGTACTTACTACATACGAGATGGGGTTCTAAGCACTTTACCAATATTTAATCCTCATAATCATCTGTGACATAAATACAACTGCTATTCCCATCTTACAGATAAGAAAGCCGTGGTACAGGGAGTTTAAGAAACTCACCCAAAACAGCACGATTCGTAAGTCATGAAGCCAGACGATCTGATGATCATGCTCTTAACCCCTGCACGGCGGCGCCAGTTCTTCTGGGTGGTTGGTCTTGGTTCTCAGGTTAGTTTGGCTGGCTCTGACAGTGTCAGCCCAAGACCTATATCGACCACATGGCCTGACCAGCTTCTATCAGTCCAATGACTTTTTTTTTTTAATCTGAATCTTTGGCTACCTGTGCTCCATTTCTCTTTTCCTAGACTGTAAACTCCCAGAGGGTAAAGAATCTATCCCATTCATTTGTGATCATTCAATTTTTGTTCAAAGGAAGACTCTGGGTTTTTATTCTAGATTCCTCTAAGAGCTAAATCATTCCAGTGGCCACTGGGATCTTTATTGGTGTTCTTGGCCCGAGGATTCCGTCAGCAGCAACAGAGGAGGTAGCAGAGTTCTCAACCGCGTTCCTCAAACAGATGTTGAGTGCCTACTGTATTTCAGGCCTGAGCATACACAAGTGAAGAGGACAGACATCACCTGTGCCTTCTCAGAGCTTACAGTTCAGCAGAGAAACATAAGACGTAAGCACAGTGTGATAGGTGCTGTTGAAAAGAAAAAAAAAAAGGCCAAGAAGCTGAGATGGAGAATAATGGAGATGGAGGGTAGAGGTAGAGCCTACTTCAGATAGAGGAGCATTTCCTCCTTGAAAGTTACATTCTAAGCTGAGACTTAAAGGAGAGACAGACAAGACTGGACGGGAAGCACTTTCTTTTTTTTTTTTTTTTTTGCCAGTCAGGGCGGCATGTGGGATCTTAGTTCCCCAACGAGGGATCGAACCCACGCCCCCTGCATTGGGAGCGTGGAGTCTTAACCACTGGACCTCCAGGGAAGTCCCACAGCAAGCACTTTCTAGGCAAAGAAAACAGCACGTGCAGAGGCTCTGAGGTTGGAAAGGCTTGGTCCAACCTGTTTAATAGTGGAATTCAAAGAAAATCATTATGCTTAGACAGTTACCTTTTATACATGCTGGCCAAACTTTTGTCTCCCAGTTTGCAGCCTGTTGTCTTTTGTTAGTGATTCCAAATCCACTTCCCAAAGCAACAACCAGTATTCAGAGATTTTTGACTGCTTGCTCTGGAAACAGAGTAAATCAGAGGCAGAGGCAGTTCCACACAGCTAACAGGGTGTCGAGTGTAAGTTAACTTGGTCCATTTTATTTCCTTTTGAGTCATAAGCCTTGCCTGCATGGGGCTCAGCGATAGAAATATGTCAAATTCCTTATATTTGTTATATCTTCGATATGTTCGACTTACTTGAAGCATGAAAAAAATGAAATTAATATAAGGGGAATGACTTTAGATGATCAGGAATTATTTTTTCTAAAACGTTCTAAATATTATAGTTATGTCTCTTACCCTCAGAGGTGGTAGTTTCACCATGTTGCACTCAAGAGAAGATTGCTTACAAATCCCAGGAGAGAGGTACATTCCCAGCCTCCTGCAGGCTACATTAGGTGAATGGAACAGACGTCAGAGAAGTCCACATGTGGACAGCAGCTTACTTGGTTAGATCTTTCTCTTCCCCAGTATTCTCGTTGAGATCCCTTGGAAGCTCCCGTTTCCCCACCATTCATGAAGGATCTGTAAATTATTTAAGAGAAGAAAACACAGCCTTTTATCCCATCGGATTTTTCCCCTCAGTCACATGAGTCTTTTCTCTGAGCACACACACGTGGCCCAGACTCACTGTCAGGGGAGATGTAATGCCAGCATCTGGTGTTAATATCTATTGTTGACATTTTGGGAATGAGAACATGAGCTATTAGGGAAGATGTTTGCTTGTACCTAATTAATGTCCTGTTGTATCCCCTCTTGTTGTCAGCTCTGCCTCACCACCCTGCCTTGGCATTTTCTTTTACTGGCTAACTTTAAAAGTTAATTATTTCTCTGTTGAATGTTAAATGCCACAGTTTTTTAATGCTGTTCCTTGGTATGAATTATTAGTTATCAAAAATTACAATGGTCTGTGCAATTATCGACTCTTTACCTAAAGCCTGTGTTCTCACTAACCATTCTTCTCAAGTGTGGTAGCATTTGCTGATGTCTGGCAACATGGATCTCTCCAGCAGATGTTGAGTTTTGACCCACCACATTCCTACCCTGTCTAGGCTTCCTAGTGTATAGCAGAGACCAAGTCCTGGTAAATCATCTGATTGAAGCAATTGCATATGGGGCCAAGTCTTCCTCACTGATTTTGCCTTAACCCAAATCACTGTGAGAACTCATTTGGCAGCTCCAGCAAACACAGGTAGAAGTGAGGAACCTCAGATAGCCTTTATAAAACATACGTCTCAGTGGGAAATCGCAACTTTCTTTACTTGAGTTTGTAAAAAATAATAGTAAAAATTGTAGCTGGTCATTATTGAGTGCCTTACTCGGTGCCAGGCTTTGTTACTAGCTTTCCCCATGGATTATTTCACTTAATTTTCTCAACAACCCTGTGAAGTAAAGTATGATTATTATTCCCAACTTAACACTGAGCAACTTGAAACACTGAAAACTTAAGTAATTTATGCATCATCACCTGGTGGGGCAAGAGTCTGTGCCTTTACTTCCTGCAACACAGAGTTGTGTCGTCCAGGATGGTGGCCTTGAGTCACACGTGGTTACTGAGCACTTAAATGGGGCAAGTCTGAACTTACGTGCTATAAGTGTACAATACACGCCGAGTTCCCAAGACAGTGCAAAATAATAGTGTAAAATAGCTCATTAATAATGTGTTCATATCCATTACTTGTCAAAATGATAGCATTTTGAATATATTGTGTTAAATAAAATATGAAAGTCAATCTCACCCGTTTCTTTTCAATTCTTTAATGTCTCTACGAGAAAATTGTAAATTTCCTATGTGGCTTGCATTACATTTCTGTTGGGAAGGGCTGCTATAGAGACACACACAGGGCTCCAGAGTTCCTAGATTCTTTACTTACCTTAGGAGTTTCTGATTCTAAATTATTGAGGGAATATACACAACTTGCTGACCCTTCCCTTCCCTCCTTTCTGGTCTTTTCACTTGCAAAAATCCAGCACAAAGTATAAATTCTTATGTCTGAGTCTCCACCAAGAACCCATCTGTTGGCGCTTATCAAGTATGGAAAGATAAAACGCTGACATGTTATGCATTAACGAGATCAAAAGGAGGACTAATGACAGAAATGTGGCTGCTGTTAAAATGTCCTGAGAGGATAATCTGGGCGGACTTTTTGTTCTCCTCAAGGCGACCCCCTTCAATGTCTTCCAGAGACCGGCTCCCTGTTCTCCTTCCGAGGCCCCCCGTGCCCTTCCTTCCAGCCCCTGCCCACCGCTTTCCCATCCCACCCTCCTCTCTCCGGGTGTCTGTGCAGCAGAGACAGCTGCTCTGCTAGGCAGGTCTGACACGAGGCAGGTCTTTCTTCCCTGCCTCTGAGAGCAGAGTGTAGAATGATATTGCCCTCCACCAGGGATCTTTGAGAAGCTTTATGGCTCTAGCAGGCGTGGGGGAACCAATCCAGGCACTAGCAGCTGATATATGACACTAATATAGGGTTCACTTTTATTCTCAACCTAAAAAAAAGATAGATTGTTCCAAGCTTAGACAGGCTGTAAAATCGTGTGCTTCTGGAACCATGCTGCCTTCCCCCCGGGACCACTCTAATTGCCTTACATCTGTACAAAGGTTCCTTGTAATCGGGCTTTCTGCCTTCATTTGTCTTCTTTTCAGCCTCTTAGTAAAGACCTTAATTGGTCTTAGTGGGGCTTTTTTCAGTTAGTGCAACTGTACCTTTAGGGCTGAACAAGTACCAGACACTACCTGCGGGGAGAAGTGGGGAGATGGGAAAGACATCAATACTCCTTTACCTCTAACGGTTTAATTAATGTGCTCAGAACAAGGAGCGGTTTGAAGAAATTTCTGCTCCTCTGGGACCCTGCTACAGACATAACTGGGGTTAGGTGGAATTTTCTAGATTTCTTTCCTTCTTCAGTCTCTGTGAACACTCAGCCTCATAACTGTCTCACAGTAAACTGTATCAGGTTTCGGTCTGTCCTCTTTGGAGGATCAAGTCGCTTTACATCAATAGACTGAAGTACTAGGGGATGCATGGGTAAGGAAGTAGCCTCTAATTTCTGTTTCTTAGCTACTAATTATTTAATAATACATTTTATTGCCTATTAAATTGTGGCATAACTTGCTTGTCAGCAAAACTAGATGGAACCCAATCATCTGAGGAGAAGGATAATTGGCACTTGTACAGATGGCTTTTACTGCAAGTTGGGTTTGTTATTGCAGATCGAGTTCCTTGCCAGGTTTCTTGGTTCTGTTTGCGGGCTGGTCAGTGTTGGGAGGGGGTTACTGTATTACAGCCCAGGCGGTTAAATGTGGTAGCACTGCAAAGGCAGTGTGTACTCAGTTATAGATCATAAAGGCTTCTGCTGTGTAGGTACTTTTTTCCCTTCTCCTTCCCCCCCTCCTCCACCGTTGGTTTTAAAGGACCCTAGTGAGTTTTGTACCACACTGAAAATTACCTTATGTGCTGGAAAATGCATCAGTGGAGACTTTGTTTAAACAAAGGGCGTTTTTATGATGGATAGAAGAGGCCAAAACTTCTGGATTTCCATCTAGTAAAAATTTGTGTAGGAAAATTGGACCAGTCCCAGTTCCTTGGTAGAATTTCATAAAGGTTTTCCTGTTGCTTCAAAATGACCCCTTAAGGAATGTTGTATAGATTCCATAAAATTGCCCATAGTGTTTCCTAGAGCACATTTAAAAAAATGAGGGGGACACATTGTGTGTGGGATAGTTTGGTAGCAGGATTCGTTCATTGGATAGCAGAGATGGAGAACCCAAGCATTTTAGCTCTAGGTGGGAAGTGTTAGCCAAGATCCATGGCAGGAGGTGGATTTGGCAAGCACTTTGGTAAGGAGCACTTTTGGTGGCATTGAAGGGGGTAGGCAGGGGGAGAAGAGTTTACGCGCCCAAGCTCTGGGATCAAGAGCCCAGTTTTCCCATCCCCAGGGTGCATTTCTTCTTTGCCTTCACGTGGCACTCAGGTCTTACTTCCTGAGCTTATCCAGCCCAAATTCACTGACGGCCACCACCCTTATTTGAAAGTCTCTCTTGTGTTCTGACCCAAGAGGTTTGTTTAAAACCCAGAGTGATGTCCACCTTTGTATGTTTTCCAGATCCCGTCTTTCCATTCCTTACTACTTTGTAATTATTCTTTTGCCTAATAGTAGAATTCCTGGGGTCTAATTGTACCAGAACATGTCTCCTGTCTGTATGCTGTCTCCCTTAGCAATTGTTCTCCTCTTCCTCTAGAAGACCTACACGCTCTTGACCCTTCTCTCCAAGGTTCCAAAACCTCAGTGAAGACCTGTGAGTTTCACCAGTAAACACATGGATTTTTTAGCTATGGAAGAAAATATCTATCTTGGCTTGATATTTCAGAAAATTAGTATGAAGTAACCTTGACGTAGATAACTCTGTTTCTTAGGGGTTGAGCTTGGGAATTACTGTAATTTAACACCTATAATAAAAGTGTTAAAAGAGGGGAGAAAGCCAATTCTGAGGTTTTATGTGTTACATGAAGGGTATGTGTTATACATTATCATTAAATTTTTTTGAGCAAAAGCTGCTGGCAAGTTGAAGCCAATTTAAAGGGTGTGTATCGGAACTGAAACATGCAGCCATAAACTGATTTGGGAGCTGATTTGGGAGGTGCAAATCCTACAGAGCAATGATAGTGTGGAAGTCGGCAATGACCTAGAAAGTCCATAACCCTGGTGGTCATAGCCCACAGCCCACTCTGGAAGGGGTGTGTGTGTGCATGTGTGTTGAGAAGCAGGCTTTAGACACATCTGTTGATTTCTTTCTCTCCTATAGTTGACTCTTCTGGGGTTTATTTGTAAATAAACTCAGCTAATAGGATTCTCTGATCATCTCTAACTTATCCTGGTAACTTTTCTCTTGTCGATCTAGATGGGAAGACCACAGTGAAGGGGCAGGATGTTTTTATAGTATGCCATTCTCTATGAAATTAAGCACCATTAAATATACTTCTGTCTCTGGGTCTCCTTTTACCAGACCCACCCCTGACATTGCAGGGCAAATGCCCCTTTGCAGCTGCCCCTTGGCCACTCTCAGGCCTGCAGGTGTGCATACCAATAGCATGGCCCGGCCTCCGGAGGACGGTTCCCAGGGGAGAAGCCTGCCCATGCAGGCCCTGGAAGGGGCTGGGGGCCATCTGAGCAGGGGGTTCCTGTGTATCTGGTATGGAGAATATGGTCCAAAGGGGAAGATGTGTGAGCTGGGTGGATGCATCGTCAGGACCCCATGGACTGTTGCCCCACAGGAAGGTGCATAGCTTGAGGAGAGCCTGAGAAGGAGCCCCTTATGCATGGATCTCAGTGCAGGGGCCCAGCTGCCTGGATACGAACAGTATTGCTTCTGCCTCTCAATTTTAATCTTGATAACCTCACTCTACATACCCTGCAAAAACAAAGTGAAATAAAGGAAAGAAAACGGATCCAAGTCTTTTCCACAAAAGCTAAATGAGACGAGTTATTGTCAACCCATCCGTGTCTATGGACACACGAGGTGAATGCTGAGTCTTTAGATTCAATCCTGGGAAGTCAGCTGGAATCTTGTGCAGGAAGATGTTATGTGACATGTTTCTATAAGAAATGTTTTTCTCCATTAGCATTTAAAGTATCACGTACTGCCATCCAGATACAAGGAATGCCATACTGTACTGTGCGAGGACCATGTAAGGGAAAAGTGTGGCTAAGGAACCAGATTAGGAAGGATTTTCAATTTTAGGAGAAACAAAGCATTATACTGACATGGTTCAAACGAAGTAAGGCAGTTTGAAGGTTGCTAGCATTTTTAAAAACATCTTTATTCAACCTCTTTTTTAAAAAAAAAATAGGATAATTGCATTGTTACTGATAGTATTTCTAATATGCAGAGGGTATTGAAACTCATTCTCCCTCCAAACTTAAATATGGTGCTTGGCCTTCTAAAATGACCCAAATTCCAGGAAGAAGTCAATGCAGCATGTTTTCTCTGTTGTGCTACAGTTACCTAGATTTTTAAGAGTGGGAATTCTGACTTTGGTGTGGAAGTGATAGTCCTTAAAGTATTTGAAAGTCTTTGTAGGTATATTGTTAGTTGGGAGTTTTTTTGGGGGGAGGCGGGGTGCTCATGATTTTAATGACCTTGATTTTGAGCTTTAAAAAGAATTTAATTGGTCTGTTATCTTCATCTGACAGACAGTGCTTAATATTATTTATTGGATAAATGAGATATATTACCCTCCGAAAGAAAAGCCTTTGGGGGAAGTATGCTAATATTGGCTTTGAAAGGGGCAAAAGGAAAATTAAGCAAGTATCTTGAAATGGGTCCTTGTCAATCTACTTTTCTCATTATCTCAAGAGATGGCAGTACTAGGAGAATAGGTTTTTAGGCTCACTTTTCTCATCTAGAAAATGACAATCGTACCTGTATCAGGTGGTTAGGATGCAAGAAATGCACATCTGTGAACCATGAGGTCCACGGTGGCCGCAGTGCGAGCTGTTTTCCCCACTCACCTTACTCAAAGAAAATTGGATGTAGGGAATAATTTTACATAATTGTGTATCTTAGGAATGGCTTTTCTACTTTCCTTTTCTTTCATTTCTTTTACTTTCATTTCCATTAACTTCACTTCCCTGGCTCGCTCTCCAGTGAGACAAAAGAGGGAAATGAGCCAGGACAAGTGAGTTGCCACTTGGAATGTTTCTTCTCCCTAAAGGCTGTGTTTGTGAAGGGCTCATTGTCACCATTCTACCCAGAGGACTCTGAGCTTCTCCTTTCTGGAGAATCAGACTGACTTTCAGGATATGCAGTATGTTTGCTCTCCAAAATAATCCTCACCACCCACCCCTCCCTGCCCCAAAGCATCATCTCTTTATAAAACTGGCCTTGGCCTTACCTGCACTTCCAGTGCCATCCTGTTTGTTGCTTCTCATCCACACTTGGGGAAAAGTGGGCATGTAGCAAATTTGTTTAAAATTGTCATCAACCAGCCCCTCATACAAATAAAGATCCTTGAAAGTCAAGCTGGCGATGATGATACGGCAAACTATTCAGCTTGCGTTTTTTGACCCAATGTTCATTTTTCATTATGCCTCAGCCTGCTTTCCTTTGAGCCTCGTTCTGATCTACGGGACTGTGCTTATATTCATGGCTGTTTTCCAGAGCATTGCTGGGCTGCTTGAGTTTTAAAGCTCCTGTCTAAATAATGGCTAGGTTTCTGAGATGTCATCACCCACCCCCTCCAAAGAATCTGGCACACTTTGAATTCTCTAGCAGCACCTGCAAAATGCTAAATCATACAGTCCAGGGAGGTCAGTCATCCACCAAGAAGCAAGGAGAGTACTAACAGCAAGGGGGAAAGGTGCCCTAGGGAGCCAACTCAGCATAATACACATGCTCCCTGGTTGGACTCATTGCCCATAGAGTTAGGTGGTTGGGTTCTGCCTCAGACCTTTCAACTCTGGAAGCTACTCAATAGAATAAAGCGTGCTGTTATTAGAGAACTTTAGGAAGACCAGTTTACATGTGTGTGTGCGTGTACACATGTATATGTGTATATATACATATGTACGTACATGCCTATTTTTACATATATACACACATATGTATTGTATATATAAGTATGCGTGTGTTGATATATGCATACACAAGTAAAATACATGTTCATGCATACACTCACACATACACACACTTAAAGAATTCTAATTTAGGGTAGATTTAACCTTTTGACAGTTCAAAGGGGAAAGTTAAAGTCTATGAAGTGATTATTATGGAAACCCAACTGAGCCTTTCCTGGAAATGCCAGAACCACAAACATTTTTTAGCATTTGAAAAGATGACAAATGCTGATTTATGCAGACCTCAGGATTCCATTCCTAGGGCACTGTCATTTATTACTTCCATCAGCAGGAATGGTTTCTTTTAACAGCAGATTGGGTGTGTACACTGATGACAATTAAGGATGGTGAAATAATTCCAATAAAACAAACACCAGACCAGCATGGGGAGTAAACTAGTCTGTCCCCAAATATCCTCTCTCGTTACTTGCCTTCCTCTTTCCTTCTTTTCTCTACCTGGTTTCTCTCTTCACTCCCTTTCCAACCTTGCTTCTTTGCCAGGGAAGGCTGAGCAGGTTTGAAAAGCACAATTCATGGAATTTCTGGCTCAGATAAGACATTCAAATCCAGAAATACCATACTAGGATCTAGTTTTAAAATGTTTCTTCCCAGGGAAGGTAAAACATTCCTTGCCGTCTTAAGAAATAAGTATGCTCTCTGATATTCCAAGCCAAAAAAATTCATTTTAAGCTGGAGTATTTATCTTTACATGTGACAGGATAATAGTTCTTTCTTTGTTTTTCTTTTTTTCAATCAGAAGGAAGGTTTTGTTTTGTTTTTTAAAGGAAGACAAGTTGTCAACATTGCATATTCCAAAACAGGCACTTCCTGTGTCCTGGGAAGGTAGGTAGACTATGCCTTAACAGGTATTCCAAATTCTTTATTCAGTTCCTGATTTTATTAGTTTAACATTTACTCAACACATACTTAAAGAACTTTTTCCCAGAACTGTACAGCTAACACATGGACATTCATAAGCCGCAGCGGTGTCCGTGAAGGTATCCACTCTTAGGTCGGAGAGAGGCAGGTCCTCAGCTCTAAGTGGCAGGCATACTACAAGAAAGATGAATCATCTCCATAACTCTGAGATGACATTAGCCCCGTTTAGAACTAAAGAAACAGAGACTTTGGGATACATATCTTCTCAGTCTTCTCCTGTGTGTGTGTATAATCTTTTGTTGTTATTAATACACAAATGGTAACCTAATAGGGTGTAATGTTTATCCCCCTGATATTTTTATGAACAATGTATCTTTTCATTTTGTTAACTACTGTTCTACATCTGTTTTTGATCCATTCCATGGGTACACAGTAATGCAGATAACGAATCTCTAATTACTACATGTTTAAATTCTGTCCAGTTTTTCATCTTGGTGTTCATTAAATGTTTTCGAATTCCTTAGAACATAATCTTGGAGATGGAATGGAAATTTTTGAAGGTTTTGGTAGTTTTTTTTTTAAAGAAGATGTTGGGGGTAGGAGCTTATTAATTAATTTATTTATTTTTGCTGTGCTGGGTCTTTGTTTCAGTATGAGGGCTTTTCTCCAGTCGCGGCGAGCGGGGGCCCCTCTTCATCACGGTGCGCGGGCCTCTCACTATCGTGGCCTCTCTTGTTGCGGAGCACAGGCTCCAGACGCGCAGGCCCAGCAGTTGTGGCTCACGGGCCCAGTTGCCCCGCGGCATGCGGGATCCTCCCAGACCAGGGCTCGAACCCGTGTCCCCCGCACTAGCAGGCAGACTCTCAACCACTGCGCCACCAGGGAAGCCCTGTTAGTCTTATTTTTTAACTGCTCCTAAATAAATATTACATTTATAGGAAGAATTCTTTATTTAAATGGAGATATTTATGCAGATGAAATATCCAAGTGTTATGGTTTGCTATTTATTATTCTCCTGTAACTCATCAGATATTGGTAAAATGAATTATGCTTTTCAAACATTTTCATCCCTGTGTTCCACATATATTGCTACCCATGTACTCTGAATTCTGTACTTAAACAAAACAGCTCTAATGACACTTTTTCCTAAAAACTTTCTAAGACTCTCCCAGCCTCTTTGAGCTCTTCTTTCTTTGGCCTCTAAATAGTCCTCTTGCAGCCTATTCATCTCACTTGTCAAGTCTTATAGGTTATCTTTTTATGACTAGGATTTTATTTCTTTTAGTAGATTATAAACTAAGAACCAGAGACCATGCCTTGGACTTTTTATCTATACATGGCTAGAAGAGCATCTTACATATCATAGGAATGGAATATATTTTAATAATTATTATTTATCATATATACATGTTTTCTTTTTGTGTCAGTAGGGTCCATGGAAGGGTACAGCCAAGTTCATGGTATTCGTATGCCTTTGAATATCATGTTGACCATTGCCTTCCTCATTTTGATGTGGAAAGAGGGAAGATTGGCTCACTGAGAAAGCACTGCATTTGTCTACCTGAGGAAAAAAAATGAACTTAGAGTTTAAACTGCCTGGCACCTAGTGGGCATTCAATAAATAGAAGGCTTTTTTTTTTTAAAGACTCAAAAGTGAAGTTTGCCTCTTACTGTATGATGCCAGGTAGGTATGATACCTTCTGCTTCTCTCCGTTTCCTCGTCTGTGAGAGGTGGAGTGGATTCATTCTTACTGGACTCTTTGATAACATTTAATAACTCTCTTTGGTTCTAGGCATTCATATATTGGAGGCAGAAGCAGAACTGGTCATATAAATGCCGGCTACTGTTCAACCTTGTTTTAAGTAAATAAGATATTCTTGGATTGGTTTGGATAATTCTTGATGACAGATTGCTAAAGAAGAATTTCATTTCGCTCAATTTGAGCTCATATCCAACTAGCAATGGTGCTACTGTAGATAGAGTGTTACTTCTTTTCTCTGTAGTTCAGTTTAAACATCCTGTGTAAGTGTAGAAAGATTCTAGGAAAGATTATTATAAAAAGGATCAATAGAAATTTTAAAAATTAACTGACTAATATTATTTCTTTTCTAAGACACTATCAACAAAGAAAGGACATTTGGTGAAAGGATAACTGGATCAGTGTTTCCCCCCAATATGTTCCTTTTCTGCCCTGAATCTCCCACTTTATTCTGCAGAAGAGATGGTCAGTTCCATCACCCAGTGAGATACAAATATTCTCACTTCCCATTAAATTTGGGGTTCAGAATTGCATTTATTTTGATGCCTTTAAGTATTTTGTGGTTTGATGAGGAACCAATACTCTTGGTCAACTATCACTTTATTAGTAAAAGAAATAAAACACCATTCAAACTGAATAAAACGCCATTCAAACAGTCCATCCATTTGCATGTGACATGTATAATGTAGATCACAGGTTCAAAGAAAATTATATTTCAGTGCCATGAGCACTAGAGACTTACAAAGTACCTGCAATTGACAGGGAACTTAAATGGTATTTTTAAATACTAGAAGTTTGTAGACTGCTTCCATTCGTGTCTGACATCAGCAAGCTCTTAATAATGCAGTGTGTACTTATTTATTGAACAGACCATTTAAGTAGTAAGACATGAGAAAGTGGACACTATTATCTGGTAATTGACCATATTGGAGAGTTAAGTGTTCTGACAAGGAACTAAGTGTGTCTAACCTTCAGATAAGATCAATTTTAAGATAATGCCTACTTTGGTAATGAACCAAAGCTGCTTAGAAACTTTGTACTCTAGATGCTTCTAAAGCAATGCTATTTTGATGACAACTATCATAGTTTAATGACCAGCTTTGTTTCTGAGAGTTGCTGGTCTCCCAGGGCAACCTGGAGAAGGGTTACTAACTTTCATACTGTACTTAGAATAAAAGCGCAGATTGAAGGGGACAGTGATTAGCAGCGTTGCCCAGGAAGTTATTCATTCATTTAGGAAACATCTGAGTACCTTCCATGTGCCAGTCATCATGTTGCAGTCTAGGGCTCCACAGTCTTGTAAGTTATCTCACTTGGAGGAACTTAGGCTCCAGCTTTGTTTTATATGTTCAAATCTCAGTGTTTAAATCTCTGGACCAAAGCTTATGTGAGCCCCTCATTCATAAAAAGCAAAAGAATTGTACCTCAAAACCTGCCATTTTTGCCTCTGAGTCCTTTCCCTGTGGGTTCATTGAACAGAGCTTAAAACCGACTTCTCTTAGAGATAGACCCATAAGCAAATATCACAACGCATTCTAAGTGATGTAACAGAAATATGAACAAGATTGACAAGAGAACATAAAGAAGGATATAGCTAAAGCTGTCTATGAGATTAGAAGGTCTTCCTAAAGAAAGTGCCTTTTCAAGCAACAAGACAGTCTTTTTGGATGAGTAGAAGCTCCCCCAGGGAGAGAGGGGAATTGAAGGTAGTGATGGCTATGGTGTTAGGGAACTAGGTACCCCTAGTTCTGTAGGGTTGCATAGCGGTATTTGTAAAGGAATATTGAGAGATAAAACAGGAAAGCAGATTAGGCTCTAAATCCTGTAGACTGCAGAGAGGTTTTTAAGCAGAAGAGTAACATAATCAGATTTGTTTTTGAGTTGATGTGGACAACCTCAGGGGAATCACAGGGGCTCTTTTAGATCAGAGGTGAGGAAGCTTCACCTAGGGCAATACTAGTGCTATTTGAGACGAGGGTACATTCCAGAGAGATTTAAGGGTGGTAAATGACAGATCTGAGTGATTGGCTAATTGTGTAGAACTGGGGGGTGAAAAGGAGGAGGGAGTATACCGAACCCTGAAGACTGTGTAGATGATGATGTATAATACAGGGGAGGACGAGAATAGGGAGGAATCCGTGCGGTTTTGGAGATGTTGACTTTGAGGAACCTGTGGGACATCTAGGTGGAGGACTTAGGCTGATAGCTGAAGATAAAGGTTGGGATTAGAAATATTGATTTATGAAATCACTCATCGAAAACATAGGCTTGGGTATGCTTACAGCTGACAGCTACAAGAGGAATATGTAGCAAGGGAAATAGAGGTATTCTGTAATATTGAGAAAAGAGAGTTTCTGTAAATGAGTTTTCAGGAAGTGGAAGTAATAATATCTGATACCATAGGACAGAAAGATGTGAATCTTCTGAAGACCCCTGGCTTTGCCAGCTGACCTTTCGGAAGAACTGTTTCAGTGGAATGATGAGAGTGATTCTGGGTTAGAATAGTTCAAAAAGAGAATGAAACATAAGGTAAGACCATGGAGACAATGAATGTGCACACGATGGAAAATGAAGAGGAGGCCACGGCGTAAAGGAGAAGCAGAGTGGAAGGGTGGATGTGTGTATGAGCATGAGTTGAATATGTTTGTAGACTGAGGACATCTATATGGTTAGGATGGTTAGGACTTTGGAATCAGACTAAGGGTCAAATCTCACGCCTGCCATTGACTAATGACTTTCGGCAAGTTCTATGGGCCTCAGTTTCCTCATGTATAAAATGAGGTTAATACTCTTTTTTATATAAATTTATTTATTTATTTTTGGCTGTGTTGGGTCTTCGTTGCTGCACGCGGGCTTTCTCTAGTTGCAGCAAGTGGGGGCTACTCTTCGTTGCGGTGCGCGGGCTTCTCATTGTGGTGGCTTCTCTTGTTGCAGAGCATGGACTTTAGGCGCACGGGCTTCAGTAGTTGCAGCACGCAGGCTCAGTAGTTGTGGCCCGCAGGCTCTAGAACGCAGGCTCAGTTGTGGAGCACGGGCTTAGTTGCCCTGCGGCATGTGGGGTCTTCCCGGACCAGGGCTTGAACCCCTGTCCCCTGCATTGGCAGGCGGATGCTCAACCACTGCGCCACCAGGGAAGCCCATGAAGTTAATACTCTTGTGTTTGTTTTTTTCTGTAAGGAGGAGAGATTAAAGACACAAGAGAAGGAGGGGATGAACTATATACCTCAGAGAAAAGGGGCAGGTGGGAGTGCAATCTGGAAGAAAATTAGAGTTAGCTTCAAAGTGAGGATGTACATGTCTTCCTGGGTAACAGAAGGGAAAGATAGTGATAAAATGGGATATTGGGCAAGGTACTTTAGGATATGCTACGGAAACAAATAGCCCTGAGATCTAAGTCTGTTCATGTAACAAGGTTCCTTACTCAGGCCACACATCCAGCATGAATCAGGATGGGGGCTCTGTTCATCCTGATTCATGGACCCAGGCTGACGGAGGCTTCACCTCAGCATTTACACCTCAGCATTTGCTTCTACAGTTACCACAGCGCAAGTCCCATGGCTACACCCAACGTCAAAGGGCCACAAAAGTGCCTAGGACTAGGGGAGAATGAAAAATATTTGATGGACAGTGCTGACGACTAGAGCAATGGGTAAAACCCATAGGTATCAGTAAGTATGGCGGTGATAAGAATGGCATAGATTTTCTTAATGATAGAGGCAGCAAACTGTGATCCACCAGGAGTAGTTAGAGTTTTGACAAGAGTGGTAAATGTTTGGAACAGCCATTTGTTAAAATAATTATACAAGAACATAGCAGCAAAGGAAAAGGAAGTTGTTCTGGTTAAATATTTATCATTAGGTCTCCATGCAGAATGAAATGGTAATGCAGCTGCGATTCAGTTTCTTAGTTCAGCTGTAGCTTAAAATTAGAAGCTGCCCATCAATAATTTTCCCAAGGGAGTGATTTATCCTGTAACAGCACATAGCCTAGAGAAAAGGAAATGCAAACAGGCAGGCTTTCTTGGAATGGAAAGGGAAACCACTGCAGAGAGAGAACATGCAAGAGAAGTTGATTGTGCACCAATCCTTGGAAATAAAAAGGACTTTTTTATCAGTCAGTCTGTAAGTACATTAGCTGCTGGCCTAGCACTTTGGCACCGTGTGGAATCGAGAGAAGCTTATGACTTTATTCTTGCTGACAAAGAGTATAGAGTTTGGTCAGAGGGACAGAGCTCATGATATGAGTTTGGGGTTTGTTTAATTTATATCATTTATTACCCTAATTAGTATAATTTTGGGGAAGAGTTTCGTGGAATATAATGCATTAAATCTCGATCTTGAAGAGTAGGTTTAACTTGGAGAGTGTCGAAGAGAGGGAGGATTCCAGAGTGATGGTTCGATTGAAGATCTGATGGTAGAGTGAAGACGGTTTGTACGGGGGAAAGGAAGGAGAATGGCTAGAAAGAAGAGGAGAGGATTAGATGAAGGAATTATGAAACATCAGGCTGAACTGATACATTAGAGCCTCATTACTAGGAGCTGGTGCAATGTGGGAGGAAAGGAGCAATTGTTTAGTTAATGAACATGAACTGAGCGAGTTCAGTTAAAAGACTTCATAATAATCCCTGTGTTGTCTTTTAAGCTGCTCCACATAAAACCTTAATGACTTTCCGTTACCTTCAGAATAAAGCCCTGGTCTGTAGTCTCATTTGTACATGCCCATTTAGAAGGGACAACCGCATATCCAAAGGATATTGTGATGAGGAAGATTAGGATATGTTGAGGACCAGGTGCCAGACCCAAGAAGTACATTAGAATCAGAAGATCTTGTCAACAGGCTAGACTCAGGCTAGCCCCTCACAGGGGCTGCAACCATGCCAGACAGGCCCCCAGCCCTAGCAGGAGACTGAAGGGTCTGTGAGCTGCCAGGTCAGACATCAAAGCAGAAGCCTTCTTTTCTTTTGTTTCCTTTTTTTTTAAATTTTTTTTACAGCTTTATTGAGATAGAATTCACACAGTACACAATCACCCACTTAAAGTATACATGTCAAGGGTTTTTAGTATATTCACAGAGTTCTGCATTCATCACCACCATGAATTTTAGAACATTTTTATTACTTAAAAAAGAAACCCAGGGGCTTTCCTAGGCGTCCCGGTAGTTAAGACTCTGCATTTCCGCTGCAGGGGGCACAGGATCAATCCCTGGTCAGGGAACTAAGATCCCACGTGCCGCCCGGCATGGCCAAAATATTAAAAAAAAAAAAGAAGAAGAAGAGGAAAAGAAACCCCGCACTCCTTAGTCATCATCTCCTTCCTTACACGCCCCCCCACACCCCCCCACCAGACATCTAGCCCTAGGCATCTGCTACTCTGCTTTCTGTCTGTAGATTTGCTTGTTCTGGACATTTCAAATAAATGGAAACATACAATATGTGGCCATTTGTGGCTGAATTTTTTCACATGGTTTTCACGTGTTTTTAATGTTCATTCATGTTACAGCACATACCAATACTTCATTTCTTTATATTGGATAATAATATTCCACTGAATGGGTATACTGCATTTTGTTTATCCATTCACCACTTGATGGACATTTGGATTGTTTCCATTTTTGACTATTATTAATAATGCTGCTGTGAACACTCACGTACAAGTTCTTGTGTGGACATATGTTTTCATTTCTCTTAGGCATATACCTAGTAGTGGAATTGCTGAGTCATATGGTTTAACCATTTGAGTAACTGCCAGGCTGTTTCTTAAAGCGTCTGTATCGTTTCATATTTTACTACATTTATTGATACATTACAAAATAATGTAAAATTTACATTTACAATATCTCCACATCCTTGGCAACATTTGTTGTTATTATCTTTTTGATTATAGCCATCCTAGTGGGTGTGAAGTGGTGTTTCATTGTGGTTTTAATCTGCATTTCTCTGATCAGAAGCCCTATTTTCAAAACTAAGGCATTAAATACGAGGCATGTTATAGGGACTTCAGGAGAAACCTGAGAAAGAACTATCAAGAGACTGATATGAATAGAAGGACGGTTTCAGGCAGTTAAGGACTAAGTGCGAGTTGAAGGCAGCCTGTTATAGTTTGTCCAGTCTGTGGTGTTGCCACATTCCATCATAATGAATAACCAGAGGTTACTGTTCTCCGTCAGATTAGTTGTTCTCAATCCTTGCAGCACTAGACTAGAGCCGTCTGAAAAAATGTTTAAATGTATCTGTCCCGTGCCAGTTGAATCAGAATATCTGGAGATATAGCCCAGGTTATCTGTAAATATTTTTTAAAAGTCTCCCCACGTGAATCTGATACACTGTGGGAAAACCACTGTTGTAAATAATTCAGCAGGATTAAATAGCGGAATGAGTTTATTGATTATATGTACTGTTCAGATAGCCATCTGCCTTTATTTTGACTTGTAAGCTTTTCTGAGACAACTGCTAACTGAATTTGAACAAAAAATTTGAGATATAATCGCAGTGTGTGTAGTCCTCTCTGACTAATAGCGGAGAGAAAACCCAGTGTGGAATTCATAAAATCAACTGATTAGTTTTGCCCAATTAAAACTCTACTTTCAAAGTTCGGTCAAAGAGTTGAACTCCTTCACTTCCTTTGATTTATAATGACGACTCATGAGGCTTTTGTTTATTTCCAGTTACACCCGTCTCCGCCTCTTTAAGCATGCCGTGATCATGTACAATAATTATGTACCTTTTCAAGATAATGAATAATTTCAATGATAAAATAACCTATTATAATGATATGTTGTCATGGGTCACTGATGGATATCTTAGTAGTTGGCTCATAGGTACACACGTTTCTTATGGTTGTGTTGATTTGAACATGTGCCATTCCTATGTGCACTTTGACCTTTCTAATTGACCCGATGTATCCAGATGACAGAGAGGAGATCAATCAAGGTGATATTCCATTACCATAAGGTCAGCTATTTTTCTAGGATTAAGGTATTATTTTATTTTCTTCAGGGATTGGGGACCATTTGTGTCTTTCTATTTAAATTGTAGGTCTAGTCACAAAATGGAAAAGGACGAGAACTAAAGTGGAATATTATCCCATTAGACTGGTGCCAAATTTCCAGTGCTGAAAGTATGCATCTTCCTTGTCCAGGACCTTCTTCAGAGGAATCAGATGTCCCTGTCTTAAATTTGAGTTGCACAGTTTCAGAAAGTGAAAACTCATATTCTGTAAAGAAGAGGTAGGCAATGCAGAAATGTGGATAATCTGACTCATGTTCTAATGCCCCCCTTGTCCGGTACTGCTGTGGTTTCACTGCAGTTTGGATTAAGAAATATAATGTTTACAGAGAGGGAAATGGAAGAGAAGGGCAGGATGAGGGAGGTGGAGGAAGATGTGCTGGAATATGTTTTCAGGGGGGACCTATATTTTTGTCATAATAGAACTGCTCACATCTGTGCAGTAGTCCAGGCCTGTCACTTCCTCTCAAAAACAAAGCAGGTACTCCTTGTCTTTAGTCTCTTAGTTGTTTCTAGATTAAGTGAAAGAATGGCATATAGAGCCATTGGTGTGAAGTGTAGCACAGAAAAAATTGAAATGGAAAAACGATGGAGAGAATGCGTTTTAGAACATCATCTCCTTTTGGCTAGCTCTCGGACTTCCGGGCCTTTTCTCATTGTTTTCTCCTCCTTCTTTCTTTTCCTTCCTTTTTTTTTTAAACCTATTTTATTTATAAACTGCAGCCTGTAAAGAAAATGAGGGGTATATTACACATCCTTAAAAACAAAGAGGAAAACAAACCAACCCTTGTTAATCCTGTCCACTTTTAGTGCTTGGGCTGGTTGCAAGGCCCAGGGGACTAGTAATCTGGCCAATGTGGAAGCATATGGAACCATTTGTCCTGGGAGAACCACTACATTAAAGGAAGAGGATGAAGTCATGGGGGGAGGGGGAGGCTCTGCTGATGAAAGTAGCTGTCAAATTAGCAGGTCTGGAAGTTGGAGTGCATATTGTTATGAGCTGCTCAAGTTCACACCAGAGCTACCAGCTCCATCCGTCTTTCTCAGTTTACATTTTAATTGGCTTGTAGTTAAGTTTTTTAAACACTGTGAGATTGCTGACATACACTGTAATATCATGTGAATAATTTATGGAGGTTGCTCAAGACAAGCTTTTTCTTTGATTTGAGAATCCAAGGGGAAGGGGGAGGAGAGGATGAGGGGCCTGTGGGAGGGGCCCAGGACAGAGGAGCAGACACAATTGCATGTTGCACACTGGATGTTAAACGTTTCTGCCGGTGTAGTCAGTAGCGTTTGGGAATTCGGGAAGGTTTGTACAATACAATCTTATTAATAACAATTCTGTCAAGAGAGCACCCAATTAAGTTGAATTGGGTTTATGACTCCCTCTTGGTTTCTTAATACGTGTGGATATAAAACCTGTTCCATGTGAGTAGTGGATAACAAGGGTGGGGTTTTTGTTTGTTTGTTTTTTGGTTTTTGGTTCGTTTGAATGATTCCTCCTCCTACTGAGAATTTTCTTGTTTATAAATGCAGGAGTAGGCATTTTTCCCAAACTATCTTTTTCTTTTCAGCTCTCATGATAATATAGAGAAGATGGAACTGGTGTCAGCGGGCAGTCGTTCTAGTTAAGAACTTGACTGCTTCTGGGAGTGGTTTGCCAGACAGCTCTGAGTCTAGAATATCATCTAATTAAGACCTGTGGGAGAACCCTCTTCTGAAATATACTTCTAAAATATACTTTTTTTCTTATTATAAAATGTGGAGGGCTTCCCTGGTGGCCCAGTGGTTGAGAGTCCGCCTGCCGATGCAGGGGACACGGGTTTGTGCCCCGGTCCGGGAAGATCCCACATGCCGTGGAGCGGCTGGGCCCGTGAGCCATGGCTGCTGAGCCTGCGTGTCCAGAGCCTGTGCTCCACAACGGGAGAGGCCACGGCGGTGAGAGGCCCGCGAAGCGCAAAACAAAAAAATGTGGAGAGTATGGAGAATAAAAATCACCTATAACTCCTCCCCACATTGATAACAATTGGGATGATTTTTGTTTATATCCTTCTAGTCTTTTTTCTATTCATAACAAGGTTGTAATCGTATATACTGTTTAGACTTTTTTTCTTTTTCACTAAACATTACCTCATGAGTATTTTGTCATACGTGTCATCCACAGTTCCATTTCTAATGACTACATAAGGTGTGTGTGTATGTATTCTCTGTGAACTTACAGTGCTTTATCTAACCTGTCCAGCTAGTGAAATGAAGCATTGTATGCAGTTTTTATCCATTTTAGGCAGGGAAGCAGTTAATATACTTCTGGTTAAATTTTGGTGTACGTTCTTGATTATTTCCTTAGGGAAGTTTTTAGAAATAGAATTTCTACAATGAAGCAGAGAGAGTCTGAGGGAAAGATCAGCAATGCCTCAAGAACAATTTTGTCCTGAAAAGTGGGATAAAACACAGATTTTTCTCATTAGTGAAATTAATAATTTTTCTATTTAAAAAATTGATAATGACATTCAATCTGAGGTTCTTTGAAATTATTGAGTTTTTTTTTCCTCGTGTTTCTTAACCACAAAACCTATCTGTTAGGATTAATGTAGGCTATTTTTTCTTTACCAATTGGCATATAACTACCTAAGACTTCATGTAATCAGTTGAGATGCTACAAATGTATTGCCTGTCAACTCCGATAAAAAAGAGGGCAGTTAACTAAAGGGATGTCTTGCTGTTAAACAAACTTGCAGTCAATTGCTTGTAAGTAACATTTAGTTTGATGTGTAGTCAAAGGGCAAGAAAATCAGTGTTCAGAAAGGACTAGCTTTTTAAAATTGTAAAAGGGGAGGGACTTTATTTGGGGTTGAGATGAGTAGCTTATCAAGTGATATGATGTTTTCCTTTTTAAAAATATATTCATATATTAAAAAGAAGGTGACAGACATGAGGCATTAAGGTCATTAAGGTCCTGTCAGTTTGGAATCTTTTCAACTTAAGATAACTAAGTCACTATCCTCATGCAGCCCTAGAAGACACGATTTTCCCCCATGATCAGGCCTGGCTTCAAGGTCATCGTGTGTGTGTGTGTGTGTGTGTGTGTGTGTGTGTGTGTGTGCGCCCGCGCGCATGCATGCATGGACTGTAAGTAGATGAAGCAAGAAGTCGTAAACAAATTGCTGTACTCTGCAGATGGGAAACTGCCACTGATTGGTAGACGCAGTAGAAAGGCTCCACCAGCGCAGCAGCCCTCCGCAACAGCTGCTTCAAATCAGGCCTGTTCTCTGCTCCTTCCTAGGAGTGCACTAATGCTCTCTGCACCTGTGCTCAGCTCTTCCTTGATAATGTAGGTGGGAACGCACATTCTCTGAACAGTGATCTTGTAGTGAGCATGTGCAGTTCTTTCAGAGGGAGGGTCTATCCAAAAGACCCCATTCCAATTAAAATTCAAGTGTTGACATATTTGTGAAACAAAGAATGTGTAGAGAGTGGAGACCTCTTCCATCTCAGAGGCACACATATTAGAGACTAGAGCTGTTGGAAGCGCGACTGGCTTTACGTTGACGTTCTGTTGGAGGTCCCTGAACTTTGGAGCCTTATTCCAGAGCCAAGAAACTTCAGATTTTGCCAGTGGCCACATTAAAATGTTTGTGTCTGGAAGGGTAAACCAATCTCATTTACTAGCTTTCATTCTTTACACTGGGTATTATTTCATAAACAAGAATTTATTTTTTTAGAGCCAGTTGTGTGCCTAACTAGGCAGTATGGAATGCAAGAGAAGGCATAAGTTATGGTCATACCCCTCATGGGCCTTCCAATAAGGCAAAGTAAATACGTAATCCACTTACAGTCAGTCAATGGAAATATTTTCATTTGTAATGAGCCCACATTTCAGTTGAAGAAAGTATTATTCTAGGAAGAAAAACATCGGCGGAATTAATGGCAGATTCTGAATGGGCGCTGGGCTATATTCAGAATGCAGGTCTTTTCAGTTAGGTGAGGTGGTTGAGGTTTGCTTTCTTTCCTGAGTGCTTATGAATTAGCAAATTCTAAACCAGCTGTTTTCAAATTACATAAAATTGGGGCCTACCTCGAGTGTCTGTTTCTCTCTGCCAAGTTTCAACTCGTAACCTATTTTAAAGGTTAGTCCTAAACCCCCCAAAACCAATGGAATGATAGCAGGCATCACCTTAAATCATAATATTTTCTCAAGAACATGTTCAAGCTTGAAATAATGACCAGGTTAGAGAAAGAGGAGGTAAGAAGAGAGAAGTAGACAAGCTTGTGTTTCTTATTTAAAAAAGAAAACTTGCTTGAATAAATAAGTTGCTTAGATTTCTGCTGCTTTTTTCCTAGATGGCCAAAGGGGGAGAGCTTTTTTGCTCATGAAAGGGGTGAATTAAAAGGATACCTCTGCATCAAATGAAGATATTATTTGTAGGATGACAATTGGTGTTAGGGTTGGAGTTTCAAACTGTTCTCATGTGACCATTTCACAGTTCTCTCTACCCTCCTTCCTTTGGTATTGAATACATTGCTTAATTCCTGTCAAGAACATGGGTTGGCAGACTTCTTCTGTAAAGGGCCAGGGAGCAAACATTAGCCCTTGTGACCACATAGGTCTCTGTCATATAGTAGTCATCTTTGTTTTCTTCTTTTTTCTTTTAATAACACTTTTAAAATGCAAAAGCTAACCTCAGTTTACAGGCAGTACAAAATCTGATTGCGGGTGGATTTGGCCTGCAGGCTGTCGTTTGCCACCTCATGCCCTAAAGAAGTATGGGGTGAAATGCTGGATGAGCATGCGAGTTGGGTATGCCAGCATGATTTCTCTCTTTCCACTGCTTGCTTTGTCCTCTCCTGGTCACTGGCTGTCTCAGGAGCTGGTCCCTGGAGCCTTGCTCTCCTATGTGACATAACGGTGTGAAATGGTGTTTCCACTGGAAGGCCTGCAGGGGTAAATGCTGTCTCTAATTAACCTGTTCATTTAGTGCTATTATCCTTTATCTCAAATGCAGTTCTGCTAGGGGAGGATAAGGAAAGTGCTTAATTAGAGTAACTGTTTCGCATTGTCTGTGTTTGCATGATGAAGTATAAAAAGCCTGGGAGATGAAGCTGTCAGTCAATAAGTGTCTTTGGGAACCTCTTGGTTTTTAGCATTTAATAACCGTGCTCTGTTATTGAGTGTTGTTGAGTGAAACCTCAGGTCACAGCCTTTGTGATACAAAGACTCTGACCCAAGACATCTGGCATATGTAAGTTATGGCTAATGTCCGCCAACTGGATAATGTCATTGGCAACTTGTAGCTTCATGGATGCTTGTTTATTTATCTGCTTGTTGCTTTAGAGTATTTTAAATTGTCTTTTGTCTTTTTAGTTTGTTTTCTATCTCCCTAATTGGATATCAAGTGCTTCTAGTAAGGGAAAGTGCCTCATATTCTTTGAAGCTTAAAGTCTGTTGGAGTATCACTGCAGTGTTCATAGGATTTTCTAATTGTGGTAAGATATACATAACAAAATGTATCATCTTAATATACATAATGTAAAGTTTACTGTCTTAACCATTTTCAAGTATACATTTCAGTGGCACTAAGTACATTCACATTGTTTTACAACCATCACCAGTAACCATCTCCATAACTCTTTTCATCTTGTCAAACTCTGTACCCATTAAACACTAACTCCCCATCCCCCCTTCCCACCCACCCCTGACGACCACCATTCTACTTTCTGCCTCTCTGAATCTGACTACTCTAAGTATCTCGTATGAGTATTTGTCTTTCTGAATGGCCTATCTCACTTAGCCTGATGTCCTTAAGGTTCATCCATGTTGTAGCTTATGTCAGAATTTCCTTCCTTTTTAAGGCTGAATACTATCCCACTGTATGTATATATACCACATTTTTTTTATCCATTCATCCATCAGTGGACACTTTTATCCAAGCATCCATCAGGGTTGCTTCCACCTTTTGGCAATTGTGAATAATGCTGCTATGAACATGTTCGAGTCCCTGCTTTTAGTTCTTTTCTGTAGATACCCAGAAATGGTCATCACAATACTTTTCAGACTGCCAAATTGACAATTTTCTTTTAAGCTCTATGGTACTTTAAGTATTTTTACCATACTTTTCTATGTCATCTATCCTAATAAGCTCAATATTATAATAAAAAAATTAGTTATTAGCTATGATGAACAAAAAAGCTCAGTGAGCACAAACACTTATTCATCCTTTGTATCAAGGCACTGGGCTTACCTTTTTAAGTGAATTAATGTACTTAAGGCCCACAGTATGTTATCTGCATGTTACAGAAGAAGAAACAAAGGCTTAGCAAGGTTAGGAAATTTGTCTGAGGTCACACAGCTCTATGTGACAGACAGGGTTCTACTTCAGAGCCAGTACTTCTAGATACCAGGAAGCCACTCAGAAGAGCGGATTGCATCTGTACACGTCATTATATTCTCGGCATGGTTAGCGGAAGGCTTATTATTTTCCAAAGCCTGATGTCACTTGAATTTCAAAATCAAATTATATAAAATAACATGGAAAATTCTTTGAAAGCTCTGAAGTGCTATATAAATGTAAAGGATTAAGCTTAAGCCTAGCGATGGACGCATGTTAAAAGCTGTTAATATATGGACCCCAAACCATCTAGATTGTAAACTGCAGTCTAAGCATTATGCAAACTCAACCAGGGCTACCTTGTGAACGTTGCTTCATATGCCATTTTATTTTATTTTATTTTTTTATATATTTTTTTGCTGTACGCGGGCCTCTCGCTGCTGTGGCCTCTCCTGTTGCGGAGCACAGGCTCCGGACGCGCAGGCTCAGCGGCCATGGCTCACGGACCCAGCCGCTCCGCGGCATGTGGGATCTTCCCGGACCGGGGCACGAACCCGTGTCCCCTGCATCGGCAGGCGGACTCTCAACCACTGCGCCACCAGGGAAGCCCCATATGCCATTTTATTCATGCTAGTTTTACTTCTTGTTAGGACTGGCACTACCTTTTCAACTGCTGTTGTGAACTTCATGTCCTTTTTGACTTAAGTTGGTGGGAATAAGCCAGGTTCTCACATCATGTTCTTTATCACTTCTAGTAGCCTCTGAAGAGGACCTGTGCCTTCAGCCATCTTTGAAATCTCACAGCTCTCAGGCTAGGTCTAGATGCTAAATAGTTTAAGAACTATCATGGGAGAGCCACTAGGCTTAACTGTGCCTTTTCAGAGGACAGAATTAGGCCATTTGTGTGTGTAGGTTCTAGAGGGGCAGATTTCAATTCAGAATAAAATGCATAGTGGTACAGTGGTAGACTGGATCCCTTGAAAAGTAGTAAACTCCCTGTCAGTGGAGCTATTCAAACACAGGCTAGAAAATCCCTTCTCAACAATGAGGCAAAAAGGAGTCCTACACTAGGACACTCATTTCATTACTCTTCAGTCTTGGGGTATCATTACATGTACTTCAAGTGTCCTAAGAACTTCATTTTAGCTGTTATCTTATTTGGTATTGTTTTCCTCAACACAAGGCAGGTGCTAAGAGAGTTTGCCTGGTTTAGTTGCTGTATGTGGAGCAAATAACTGCTGTGCTGGAGTGGCTTACAAATAAAAAATATTTAGACTAGATCCAGATCACGGTCGAGGAGATTAACAGGGTCATACTTTTAGATTCAGATTCTCCAGGGTCTGGACTGACCATGTCCAAAACAGGATCAACAGTGAGCAAAGTGTCTGAAGGAGTTCAATGAATTTACATTATTTGATTGACTGACTTCCGTGCACAGTCTTCTTGGAACTCTTCAGCATCCAGAGCTAGAAAACTCACAGTCTTTCAGTGTAACATTTGGCTTGAGCAAGGACGTGGGGTCGGCACAAATGACATTCTCTCCTCTTTTCTGGTTAACGTGGCTCCAGGATCACCAAAGTTAATGCAAATAGTAGAATATTTGCTCGTATAGAGACCAAAAGTACTTAAAATTCAGTGCAGGTGGAATTGCTTGTTTAAGTATCAGGAGGACAGACTTGGTAATTTCAGTTGCATGAGTTGCTTCTTATTTTGTTTTGGTAGAATTTGAGTGTTAGAGACTTTGCCTGGAAGTCAGCCTCCAGCATTGACGTCTGACACGAACCGCAAAGGCAGCCCCCCCCCTTTCCGCTGGCAGAGCCAGGCCCACGTCCGTGGCTGTGATCTCAGGGGAGGGCTCTAGTCCACGGCTTGGGTTTATGACTGGGAAGCCTGCCTCTTCTAAGGTGGGGAAAACAGAGCCAAAGTGACCCCATAGAATTTGAGCTTGGGGGAACTGTCAGATCCAGAGGACCCGTCAAGGTCCGGGATGTGGCCCAGCTTGAACTGGCACCCATGGGCTTCACCAGAGCCAGGTGTCAGAAATGGGTAAATATCAAATTGTATCTGATGAAAAACAGGAGGAAGCAGAGCTCCCCTTACCTCCTTGAAGGAGCCAAAGTCAGCTGAATGGTGTTTGGGTCCAGATGATTCAAAAGCCACAGTCTCATGACCCAACCAAAGAAATATTCAAAACTAGCCTGAAAAAATAATAGAATGTTTTTAAAAATATGCTATCAAACACATTTATCTTTGACTCAAAATGAATTAAGTATTTTTCTCTTAGAATGTCCAAATATTCATTAATATAGAAGACTATAGGTTGAATACCTCTTCTGGAGAAATATTCAGATTTAGGATTTCTCTTTTAAGTCAAAAACTTGGCAGTGATACTACATAAGTAATGTTTGATCTGGTCCAGAGCTCTTAGTTGAATTTATTGTCTATTATATGGGGGAAATACTGAAATAGTTGGAAGAAATAATACTAAAAAATTCAGACTTCTATATCTGAAAATGACTGATTACATAACTATTGTGTCAATGAGATATTGATAAGATAGAGAAGGGGACTAAGGATGGCTCAAGTGGGTTCCCAAAAAGGTAAAAATGAAGAAATCAAAATCACATCAACATAGAAATGTTTGATAAGAACAAAAGTTTGATAAGAAAACAAAAGTTTGATAAGAAGGCAGGTAAAAGTGCATACATTTGTGAAAACACAACAAACTGTACACTTAAGATTGCTACATTTCACTGTGTGTAAATTATACTTCAGTACACAAAAGGACCAAATCTAATCAACTTATCTGTTAGCAACAATTTATGAGGAAGTTACAAAATAAAGCAATTTAGGGAGAGACATTTCCGTCCTTCAGGAAACTTCCAAATCATTGGTTAAACCTAGACAGAAATTTAAGAAAATTTTAATAATAAAAATTAAATAAACTAACAATGATTGAGTCATAGAATTCTGGACCTGGATGGAGCCTTCAAGATCATCATCCCTCCTATTTTAAATATATATAAAAAAACTGAGACAGAAAATTTTAGAAAATTATCAAAGAAATTTAGAGACAGAATTTCACCAGATGGCAGGACTACAAGCTTAAAGCTTCTCTCCTTTCTTTTTTGTCATGTTGACTTCCTCCGCCTCCCACCTGCTAACTATCCCTAAGGCCCTGTTTTCAGCTCTCGCTGGCTTTCCCTTTATGTTGCACTCTCACTGATTCATTAATTTCAATGTTAATATTCTGTATTCAATCAGTAAATACTTTAGAGTTCCTACCGTATGCCCAGCACTGTTTTGTGGGAGGGCAGTACAGCACTAAACCAAACAGACTAAGCGTCTTCCCTCACAGAACTTACGTTCTACCAGTGTCAGGGCACGTGGAGCCCAGATAGTAATTTCTGGGACAAGGGTTCTCACCCAGTCCAGACTCATTGCCCTAAAGCTTCTTGCACATCATGGCAGCACTGCAAGCTGAACTTGGCAATAATCTCGTCTTCTCTCCAGATCATCTGCTCCTCCTGCCTTGCCTATGCCTGAAGAACGTGTTTGGTTCTTCTTACTGAGCCTCTCAGTCAACCAACTTTAATTCCCTGAACTCTAACAAATTGACATTTTCTTATATCTGTTCAGCATCTCCTTGTTACTTTGCTTCTTCCTTGGAAAGTTTCAGTACCTTTCTAACTTATCTCCTCTTGTCCCCAACTCTGATCTATCCTATATGTTACTGCCTAATTTTTCGAAAACGTATTTCCTCTATCACCCCCTTGACACACACACACACACACACACACACACACACACACACACACACACACACACACACACACACACACTTTCCTTGGATCCTGTTCGCCTTCCAAATTAAATGGAAACAGTCTTGGTCGGTAAAGACAATTAAAAGCATGGCTCCAACCTCCTTCTCAAATCTTCTCACATCCCCACTACAGGTACCTGCATTTACTCTGGCCAAAGTGGTTCTCGGTTGCTCCTTTAGCCGGTCCCTTTTTCTCTCACTCTGTGGTTGCTCACTCTGTCTCCCACCCGGACCCACCACGCAGCCTCCAGCCGCCACGTCCTCAGCTTCTGCATACATCTCACCCACTGCCTGATCTAAGAGACTTTCTGATCAACATGATTCTTCCCTCCTTTGAATGCATTTATCTCTCACTGCACTGCGTATGGTTATTATTACTTTCTGTTAAAATAATTTGATGGATTTTCATAAAATGACACATCCTTCTTGAAAAACATTTAAATGTACAGAAGAATAATGAAAGTAAAAACCACCTGAAGTCTCTTCACCCGGAGATGTCTGTCCTTGAGCATCCGTCCACACTCTGTGTGGATATACAAGCTTGGTGAAGTCTGTACATTTTCCCATAAATGAAATCAAATTTTATCTGGTTTCTGTTCTCCCTGTTGATATATTCTGGTGCTCTTTTATTGTTACTCAATATAAAAGACGAAACTAATTTTCACTGGCCACAAGATATTTTGTTTGGCTTTACCATAATCTAACAACCACTGCTTGTTTGGTTTTGGTTTTGGTTTTGGTTTTGGTTTTAAGCTTGCCTTCATCTGTTTATTAGGAGGTAGCAGGGAGGAGGTTGTTATGTGTTCTGGCCCATGTGCTTAACACAGCCGTGTAAAATGCAAGTGAGCAGTCTGTCATGGACCTTGTCAAGAACTGTTTGTGACACACCACTCCATGTGGTTCGGGACCTGAAAAAATGTTTGAAGATCTTGGAAAGAGGTTAGAGAGGATTGACCTAAAATCCCGAGTAAAATTGTAACCTTTTAAAAAAATTTTTATTACTGCTTTGAACAGCATTGTGCCTCCATCGCCTGCAAGAAAGCCATTCATTGTTCCTTGTTACGTAATCTGCAGAGAGCTTATTCGCTTAGAAAGCAACGCGTTCATCACCGTCCCTCTCTTACGAGGAGCTAAAAGCAGAATCTGTTCTGCGTCTCTGAGGCATTCTTCACAGCACAGACCTCATGCTATCGCTAATTAGCCAGAGCATTCCCAGCCAAAAACCCCAGTGCCTGGGCTTGACAAAAGTCTGTTTTTTTTTTTTTTTCCGTGGAAAGGTGAAGCCAGCCTCTCTGTCGAGGGGCGCCTCCGTAAGACAGTCAACAGCAGTGTGGTGGCGAGCTCTCAGGCCAGCCAACGCAGTGAAGCATGCCGCAGCCCCCGGAGGACCGGCTGTTTGCCGCCTGCCTGCCCCTGCGAGGTGGGATCTCCACCAGGCTGTGCCTTTGTACTCTAACTGAATACCTAACCACCACGAGGCAAGACACTCTGGCATCATGCTGAGCGTTATTCCTATCTGTTCCCCGTTTCTGGCTTTAGACACCAGTCTACCCAACATCCCTTAGCCAACTTCCAGCCACTTGTGTTCAATGATGTATGCGATTAGCAGCCTCTGCGAGTTCATTAGGAAAATAAAAGAAAAAAAAAAGAAAGAAAGAGAAACCGTGAGATTGTGTGTCTGTCACTGTGAAGTGGAGCTTGACGGGAACATCCTCACCTGTCCCTCCCCACCGCCCCTCCCGCCATGTGTCTGTGGTCTTCGGTGTGCACGCGCTGGCGGCTGCCGGTGTTCCATGGCTCTGCCGTTTGCTCAGTGGGGGCACGTTTTCTTAGCCGAGCAGTGCATTGCTCTGCCTGAGGGATTGAGAACATATTGCTTGGCAGGTGGGCCTGCTCAGATGCACTGACTGTTGTTTCAGCACTGACAGGGAACATACATCACGCGGGCCCATTACGCCAGCATAAATCCATGGTAACCTGTTCAAAGGGCTGCAACCAGCAAACCAAGTGTTTGGGTCTTAATAGGTGATATTTTTAAAACATATAATTGGGATCTGAGAAGTAATTCTGGGTGACAGGCCACTCCTTCTGCCATCTTAGCAGAAGCTGGGCCTACAGCACAATACCACTCCTGTCATACCGCACAAAGATGACTGCCATTCCAGCTCGGCTCCAGGCAGCTGTGCACGGCGCCAGCCATGCCAAGAGATCGTCTGTGCAGGGAAAAGAGCCTTCAGTTTCGAGGTCTTTCCTTCCTGCCTTGGTGCTCAGTACTACTTGCAAAAACTGCTCCTGGCAATGTCAGTGGAAAACGTCAGAGCTCCTCTCCTTAGCCTACTAATATGAGCTTAAAGGGAGCTAGAGTTTGCTGTGGTGTTGGGTGGAGGACAGATAAGCCTCTGAGCAGGGGTCCCTGATGTTTCTCACGAAGATAAGCTGCTTCTTATTTCCCCGCTGGATGCCAGCAGGAGAATGAGATATTAACGATGTCCCTGGGCAGTGCATGAAGGGACTCGATGTCACAGCCTGGCTGCTGCCCACGGGGAACGTGGACAAGTGGCTGCCGGCGCCTTGGGGACACAGCGGGTAAAGGTTGGCACAGCACTGGTTTCTGTCCACGTTTCCGGAGTTCCGGAAACTAGGCAGACAGAAGGGCCCTTTACGCAGGTTGTCTTCTTCCGGAGTCCTGGTGCGCCCTCCTCGTGGCACACAGCCTGTGCTCCCACCTTCCCACGGCACAGGCTGCTCACAAGACTCACCTCCCTACACGTCGTCATCAGTTACTTTCTATGTCTTCCCTAACCTGCATTCTCCTTGAGGATTCATGCTTAGCGGGGTGCTGGATTCGTGGCGGGTGCCCAAAGAATGAACAAAGGAAGATGGTCATTTGTAAAAAGAAAAGCCGTCGTGGGGTCATTGTGGAGTTGTTGGCTTTTCTTTTACCTTCTTGATTTCCAAGCAGTCATAACTCTGGTACTTGAGTATGAGTTGCCAATCAAATAAAAACTGGGCAGCAATATTGTATTATTTAATTTTCATCCTGCCAAACAACTAAAACAGTATCAGCACTACAGCATCTGCATTCTCTCTTGCTTCAACAGAGTTTATTTCCCTAAAGCAAACTAGAAAACGTCCTCGTGAGATCAAGGACTTTCTAAATTTTAAGGAGCAGGGGGAAGACTATTATGAATGTAAGCAGTAGCAGTCAGTATTTAGAAACGTGTTTCTGGTAGCCTGGCATAGAATGGTAATTGTGAGAGACATGGGCCTCATCACGCCCCAGCAATGGCCCAGCCATCACTCTGCCAGTTTCACTCTTTGCTTTTGCTTCTACTCAGCAGTGTGGTCAGCCACAACACAGCTGTGTGCCAACACAGAAAGTTTCCTAAAAACAGACTTAGGGGGCTTCCCTGGTGGCGCAGTGGTTGAGAGTCCGCCTGCCGATACAGGGGACCCGGGTTCGTGCCCCGGTCCGGGAAGATCCCACAGGACGCGGAGCGGCTGGGCCCGTGAGCCATGGCCGCTGAGCCTGCGCGTCCGGAGCCTGTGCTCCGCAACGGGAGAGGCCACAACAGTGAGAGGCCCGCGTACCGCAAAAAAAAGAAAAAAAACAGACTTAGGCGCTCTGTCCCCAGACATTCTAGGTTATGAGACCTGTAGTGAAGCCTGGGAATTTGTACCTTTGAAATGTTCCCCAGGTGGTTTACCTGCAGCCAGTCTGTGGGCTTTGGTTTGGGAAGGACACAACACTGCAAACCTCAGCATTTCCCTCAGTCTTACTGCTGCCTTGGGCAAATACTGATACGTTCTTCCTAGGTCATCTTTCTAAAAAAAATCATGATGTCTTAGACAGATGCTCTGAGGAGACTCAAAAACTCCTTGCGAAACATAAAGCCAGGAGGGTTTAAGTATGCAATGGAAACGTCATTTGGAAAGAACATTTCCAAACCCATCATCAGTTCTACCTCTGAAATATTCTTTTTTTAAATGACTTAATTTTTAAAATTTTAATTAATTGATTTTCATTAATGTATAATTGACTTGCAATGTCATATTAATTTCAGGTGTACAACATAGCGATACAATTTTTTTTTATTGAACTGTAGTTGACTTAAAATATTATATTAGTCTTAGGTGTACAGCATAGTGATTCAATATTTTTATACATTATGAAATGATCACCACAATGAGTCTAGTTACCGTCTGTCACCATACAAAGTTAGTACAATATTATTGACTATATTCCCAATGCTGTCACAGGAATGTAACGTGCAGCATGACTTGATTTTTTTCCATAAAAAAGCATTGTTGTGATGTGAGTCACATAAAGTTGACCCCCTTGACATATACAATTCGGTGATTTTTAGCATATTTACAACTATTTGGTATATTGTGCGACCATCACCACTATCTAATTCCAGATTATTTTCATCACCCCAGGAAGAAACACCGTACCCACTGCTTTCTGCCTCTCGCCCATGGCAACCACTCATCTGCTTTCTGTCTCTGTGGATTTGCCTACTCTGGGTATTTAACCTTTGAAATACTAAAAGCTGACTGGACACGAGTCCAGTTATTTTCTTAGGTATCTCCAAAGAAGAATTTTCTAACACTCCAGTGATGGCTCCTGAGTCTGACATGTTTTATGGTCAGAAAGGTATCCCTCATGTCTAACTTTTACTTCCTTCTGTAATATTAACTCCTATAGTATGAAGTCATATTCCCTTGTTTATCTTCTCTGCCTCTCTTTGATCATTTCAGCAACCCTCAAATTCTTGATAGATTCAAACATCAAGTCGCCTCCACTTAGCTGCAGGATGAATGATGTCAACATTCCTATGCCTCTACTCAGATTTACCAGATACTTCCTCCTGTTTCCTCTTCTCAGTCATCTAAATAAATAAGTAGCCACCCTTTTCTCTAAGGTGAATGCCATTGTTTCTGCCCTCTGTTTCAATTCCTCCCTCCTCCTCCAGAACCTGGCTTCTGAATATCTTCATTTTCTTTCTTCAACCTACAGAAATACTCAAAAGTTCACACTTTTTTTAAAACAAATTGCTTCGATCCTGCTGCCCCCTCAAGCTACCATTCTATTTTTCTCATTCCCTTCACTGTCAAACCTTTTGAAAGCACAGCTTGCTCTCACTGTTGGTGCTTATTTTCCACCCACTCCCTCCTCACTTTTTGCACTCGTGATTCTACCTTCATTCCTTTACTGAAATTTCTTTCTTCGTGGTTCATGATGTCATCTTATTTGCCAAGTCCAGTAGCCTTTTCTGATTCCTATCCTCATGACCTTTAGGTGCCGTACAACCATGTTGACTATCTCTCCGTCTTGAAACATTCTTTTGCCTTTGGCTTCTTGTAATATTCCACATTCTCCTTCTAACTTTGGCTCCAATGCTCAACGCCTTCCTAAATACGGATGCCCCCTCTTATATCTGTTTCTTTACTTTTTCCGTTTCCAATCTCATAACACCATCTGGATCCTAACTATGTGGATAACTTCCAAACCTATCTTCACCACTTGGATGTCCTGCCAGCTTCTTAGACTCATTGCTCAAAACAGAACTCATACCCTGGAAGGCTTTCTGGCTTCCCTGATTCTAGCCATGGTGTGACCCAGGGTTGAAAACTTGACTTCTTTCTTTCAACTCCTTGGTTGCCATAGATGACAGCCATCATGTATATAATAGCCCATTTGTTCTATCTAGGCTATATTTCTTCATCTCTTGTCCTACCAGTCAGTGTCATTGTCCAGATCCAGGTCTTCATTGCCTCTTATCAAGACTATCACCAAGCCCCTTTTATCTCTGCCACACTCATTCGTACACATTGCTGCCAGATACCAATCCTCCTTCAGCACAGATCTCATTATATCATTTCCTTAGGCAACAATCTTTCAAATTCCTTTAATCCTACTGAATACATTCTGTACTCCTTAACCTAACTTGTGAGGCCTTCTACAACTTGAACCTTGTCTTCCATTCCAAGTGTATTTTGTACTCTTCTACTTCCTATTCTCTGTGTTCTAGCCTAAGCAAAACACTGATCATTCTTTCTTTTACCTTCACAAGTTCTCATTTCTATGCCCTTGCTTCTTCTGTATCTTTTATCTGAAATGATGTTCTTTATTTCTGCCATTTCTGTTGAAATCCTCTCATTCTTCAAATCCCTTCTCTTCCATGAAATCTTCTTGTAATAGCATTTCTCTCCCTTTGGAGTTCCAGAATTCCGTGTGTGTGTGTGTGTGTGTATGTGTGCACGCACGCGCACGCGTGCATGTGCACGTGCGTGTAGGGGGTGGGAAAGGACTTCTTAGCACTTTGTCTTCTATTTCAATTATTTATGTGCTTGTCTTATCCAGCCCCCGAAAGATAGGAGCCTTGCATTTTCATTGTTGTAACTCCTATAACAGCTGATAGAATATCTTAAATGTAGTATATTATGAATAAATATTTCTTCAGTGAATGAATTTATGTATATATATTTTTTAATTTATTTATTTGTTGTGGGGTTTTTTTGACTGCATTGGGTCTTCGTCGTTGTGTGCGGACTTTTCTCTAGTCGTGGCGAGCAGGGGCTACTCTTCGTTGCGGTGCATGGGCTTCTCATTGCGGTGGCTTCTCTTGTTGCGGAGCACGGGCTCTAGGTGTGGGCTCAGTAGTTGTGTCTCGCGGGCTCTAGAGCGCAGCTCAGTAGTTGTGGCGCACAAGCTTAGTTGCTCCGCGGCATGTGGAATCTTCCTGAACCAGGGCTCGAACCCATGTCCCCTGCATTGGCAGGCAGATTCTAAACCACTGCGCCACCAGGGAAGTCCAGTGAATGAATTTTTTAATCTCTGTAAAAATAGGAGATGTTGAAAAAAACTAAACTTACGACAGGCTTTATGTCGGTGTTAAGAGAGTTCTCAGTAGTTTCTGAACTATTATTTTGAATCAATCCAGGTGCAAGACTTAGTTGAAGGAAGCTTGAGAGAATTGTAGCAAACCTGCCATCTTCTTCATTGCCATGTCTTACAATTGCATAATATTTTATACCATTTGAAAGTACCTTCACGTCTTATCTGACCCTCTGTATATCTATGTACGTTGAGGAAGGGATAGCTATTCTAATATATATCAGTTCACAAATGAAGGAAATGTGGTCTGGGGAGTTTTAATGGCTTAACCAATGTTTGGTTATTATATACTGGCATTGCATAGACAAAGGGACATGTAGACTGTCTGTAAATATTTGAAGAACTATCATGTAAAAGAAGATTCAGTCTTATTTTTCATTCTTTATTTCCTCAGAGGACAGAAAAAGTACAAGCGATTTCAGCTCAATTAAAGAGAAAAATCATTTAACAGATCCATTCCAAGGTGGGGTTGACTGCCTCTGTTGTTCAAGAAGAGCTCAGGACAGCAACCTGGCCAACCAGGTGTAGGACATTTTGTTGCAAAGAGCCACTCAAAAGGTGCAGGTTAGCCAAGCTCTCTTCTTATTCTGCAATTCTGTGATTCCTTTTTAGGTTAACACTGTGCTCCTATACTCCATAATCTAAGTTTTGACTTCTGACTTTCTTTAAAATTTGGCCTTAAGCAAATGTAGCTAAGGTGTGGGATGACCCAGATCCTACATCTTTCACAAAACAGAGACCCCCACTTTACCCTAGCCACTCTTTATAACTGTCAGTGCACCGCCTGCAGGTGGGAACATACAAGAACACATTTTCACCCAGTCCTTCCGTGCCTAGAGTTACCAGCCCAGGAAGAGATGAAGTTTGCGGAAAATCTCGCAGATGCCCGCATCACATGTAGCTGGCCCAGTCTGGCGGCTCCATACACCTGTCTGGTGTCACGGGCATGGCGGGCAAGCTCAACATTCTCTCCGAATGGCATATTCTGTTGGAAGGAGGTAGGTGACTCTAATGAGCTCCAAACTCTTCCTTGAAATGGGGAGTTGCCTAAAAAGGCAATTGCTGCAAAACAAGCACATGGAAATCATGATGTTTCACTGAACTCAGAAGCAAATCTGCCTTTTTCTTTCTTTATAGAAACATTTTGTGTGCCATGTGCCTTGGGAGCCAAAAAGAAATCATACTTTGGCTCCCTGTTCCATTTCACTAAGCTCAGATACTGTAAATACCCTCCTCTCCTCTCATAACATTAAATCTTTCATGAATTCATCATAAAGGAGCCACTTTGTAGGTTTGGCTGGTACCAGTGAAAGACTTCATTTTCTATTTCACAGTAACTTTTTCAGTGCAAAAAAATTATGGGTGCAATGTTGAAAGACTAGAATTATTCATCAAGTCTTCAGCGCCTGCAAATTAAGAGAATTTTTCTGAACCCTATCTGGGAGAATGCAGACATAGACATGCATATTTTAGACGGTGCTACATCTCAGCTATAGCCACCTAATCTTTCTCAGGGGAATTAGGGGTAACAGAGGTCATGTGCTTTCTCACTGCTTTATGGATTCATTCAAGAGTCCACACCAGCTCACAAATCTTCCCCTGCCTTTCAGTGTTCCTATAACTCACCAATGCACTAAAGGATAGAATCTTTCATTGTATTATACATGCATGCAAATACAGTAGCTTCACAGCTGGATGCAAAAGGCGTGCTTCAAAAGGCAGTGTAGTAAAATGCAGTGGTGCATCAGAATCCCCTGGAAGGCTTGTTAAAGCCCATGCTAGACCCCACTTCGGAGCTTCCGGTTCAGTAGATCTGGGGTGGGGCCCAAGAATTTGCCTTTTGACAAGTTTCCAGGGGATGCCGATGCTGCTGTCTTAGGACTACACTTCGAGAAACACTGATGTACTGAACGTCAAGTTCAGAAGTCAGCAAACCTTGGTTCTAGTACTGAGTCCACTCTCAACCAACCATGGGTCTGTGGACAAGTCCCTGGGTCTCAGTTTCCTCGTCCATAAAAGAAGAGTCATGATTCCTGCTCTAGGTGACCTAGGGTTGCTTTGAGAATAAAATCTGAGAATCCACAGGAAAATGCTTAGCACTTTTGCAAGGACTTGAAGCATACAATTACCGTAGTGAGAAGAGTTAAAGGAAAGCAACTTGGAGAAGTTTTAAGATGTAGACGTTCTGTCAAACAGGCACACAGGGAGCACTACTACCATGCTAACAAGGGCCAGCAAAGAAGAGGTGGGAAGATTTTAGGGAATTCCTCTCCTCTGAGACCTGAAAAAGTCAGATACCCTGCTTTACTCACAATATAGCCAGGCTGTGTTTTGTGTTAGAGCAGTGTTTCTCAAACTTTCCTGTGATTCAGAATTCCCTGGGACACTTCCAAGTATACAAAAGCCAGGCCCTGTCCTACTGCAAGGAGCCTGGGCCTTCAGGTGATTCTTAATGCACTCCAGAGTTTGAGAACCGCTGTATCTGGGTCGATAGCACTCAAACCATTTCATAACAACTTATAAAGGAACTCTAGACAATGGTTCTCAACCTGTCTGCACACTGGCATCAACCCGAGGAGCCTTTAAATCCCACACACATGGGCCACTGTCCAGTCAAGTTGAATGAGAATTTCTGGGGGTGGGATCTGAACATCAACACCATCTTAAAAGGCTCCTCAGTAATTCAGATCTGCAGCCACGGCTGAGAACCACTGACTCCGAAAGAGTCCTCTGTCATTACATCAGCAAACATACTGTTTGTGTTTGTTTGCTTGTCTCGTTCCCACCCCATACGGTGAGAATATTGAGGGCAGCTCTGGTGCCCAGAAACCAGCCCAGTGCCTTCCACTGCTTTAGATGCTCCAAGTGTGTTGGTTAGAATTCTGAATGAATGAACCACTCTGTTTATATACAAATGGAGCGCCAAGAGAACTCATACCAAAAAGCCCCCACATTTAAATATTTTCACAAACACGGCCCTTCGTGGAGTTCAGGCCCTCACAGTGAGAGGGTGTTTATTGAATAATTCTCAGAATCACCATCACAGGGTATCAGTTGAATGATTTCTAGAACTGGAGTCAACCCCAGCTATAAGTTATTCTTCCAGGTGAGATCAGGCGTCAGGGAACTTTTGCCTTGCAGAGCTCTGAGAACGCTAAGGAAGGAAGCAAATGAACACCTACTGTGTGCCAGACATTTTCATGTGCTCTCACTTCACGACAAACTTGCATTCTCCCTGTTTTTTTCCTAGGGGAGAAAGAAATGGCAGCAGATTGCCCACAGTGAGAAGCACGAGGGAGCTTGTTTGATCCCAGAGGCCGAACTCCTTTCCCATATTTATTTATTATTTATTTATTTTTAGCTATGTTGGGTCTTTGTTGCTGCGCGTGGGCTTTCTCTAGTTGCGGCAAGCGGGGGCTACTCTTTGTTGCGGTGCACGGGCTTCTCATTGCAGTGGCTTCTCTTATTGCAGAGCATGGGCTCTAGGCACGCAGGCTTCAGTATTTGTGGCTCACAGGCTCAGTAGCTGTGGTTCACGGGCTCTAGAGCACAGGCTCAGTAGTTGTGGCGCATGGGCTTAGTTGCTTCGCGGCTTGTGGGATCTTCCCGGACCAGGGCTTGAACCCGTGTCCCCTGCGTTGCAGATGGATTCTTAACCACTGTGCCACCAGAGAGGCCCCCCCCCATATTTATTTTGCTGCCACTCAGATTTTCTCCAGCCACCCCTGCCCCCTCCCTGCCTTGTCTCCCCCTGTGGGCTCCTCGCTGGATACCTTGTCCCTCCCAGCCATGCAGGACTCCAGCCAGAGCTTCCTGACTTCTCTAACGAAGCTTCCTCTGGGAAGTTCTTACTGACCCATGACTTGATTAATTGCCCGATGACCTTCACAACAGGTCAGGTACCCTCTTCCCTCCTCGTATCCTGTGCCAAGTGGCCTAGAGCTTGTCGCTAGAGCTTTGTACGTGTCCATTTAAGTGGTCTGTGTAGACGGGAGGCTCGCTGAGGGCACGGTTTCTTGCTCATCTCTGTGTTCCCTTAGCCTCGTGTACTTCCTAGCCCTTTGGAGGCACCCAGTACGTTTTTCGAAGGAACGAGTGACAGCAGAAACTCATCTGTGAGCAAAGATCTCCAGAAACACTTAAGCATGTGTGCATGTGTTGTGCTTCAGAATATTTTAGAAACATTTTCCAGATTTAATTGAGGCTTCTGGGAAGCCTTGCTGTGTTCTTCCTTGCAGAAAATAGAAGGTTGTTACCAGGAAGTCTCAGTGTACCATATTTATCTGGTGAGTTTTGAAAATACTGAGTAATGGGACTAATGACTCAACATAGTAGTTTCCAAACTGTGAGGTAATCTTTGGACTTTGCAAGATTATTATATTAAGTGTACTCTTTAGTCTGTCGGTAAAAAAGAAAAAGCCTGTATTTTCACATTAGAATTCAAAGAACATCTGCTGCGTATTGTAAATAACATATTTTGAAAACCAACTGATGCACACTCAGCCTGCCTCCGCCTGCTAACTATAGTTGGTCCTTAAGATGGGATTCAGTTCGCCATTGGTACGGCTCTTGCCGTGACACCCCACCGTCTTCCATGAATCTTCAGAAGCCGTTCGGCCCCTAGACACACTCAGCAATGTTTTTCATTTTCCTTTCATTTTCCAAAGGTTTTCATTTTCCTGTTTTCTAGTGGGATCAGAAAGGGACTGGATTCCTGGATGATTGAGAGCCGTGGAGACAGTTTTTTCAAGGAGTGAAGCTTAAAGAGGTTTTCTGCCGGGGCCCTTCCTTACCCCTCAGGATATGAAACCTCAGAGAGCCACCACTTGCCTGGGGCAAGTGACCACTCCCACTCCTGACAGGAGGGTGTATTGCTTTGCCAGTCTGCCTGCTATGAGGGGGTGCAAGCAGCAGTGCTCAGGGGCTCCTCCGTCTGGGCCAGGCCTTTGCACTGGTAGCACCGTCAAGTCCTCCAGCCCGAGTCTCACCTCCTCGTGGGACTGAAAAACTCAGTCAGCTTTCTCCCTTGTTCCTTCTCAGTTTGTCTTGTTAGCACTCTTTGCTAGCAAGTAAGCACCATATGTCTTCTTGGGGAGCTTGTTTTCAGGAGATTCCCAGCACATGTGTGCTGGCTTGGAAGAGTGGAGGAGGGTGTTTGGTTAACCAGCAGTCCTCACCAGAGTGTAGCTTTTGGGGGGTGCCCATCTGCCCCCAAACAGATGGGCTGGTTTGTTCTGAAGCATGCACACAGTATTTCCCTGGAACTTCCTGGGGTCACAGAAAATAGCCTGGCTCCCAAGTGGGTTTTCAGAGCCAAAGAGAGAGCCTGGGCCCACTCTCTCCAGTGGTTCCTCATTATCTCGGGCAGGTTCTGTCCCACAAACACCTCTTCATTGATCTTGTTCTCCTCTCGTGGAGAGGATAGCACAGACTGATTATACAAGAGGGACTCCGTGGGTTCTTCTTCTGCCTCCTTGCTCTTAACCAGTCACTGGCTCCACAGCATGCAACTGATATGTTCTGCTTTTGAAATAATTTGGCTTCTGTAATGTGGAGTCCAGCATTCCTCTTCTAACCTTTAATGCCTGTGTCCTTTGAAAGCCGGTTTGTTGAGCATCCAGTTTGTCTTTTTTCTTCTTCACTTTCCCCATTTTTCCATGTGCTCAGGCTGTCTTTTATCAAAACCCAGACAGAGGGTGAGCCATTGACACCTCATGGCAAGCAGCAGCTTGAAGCATTTTCTTCATTCACCTTAACATCTTTTCGGCAAAGAAAAAGCAAGGGTTGGGAACCCGTTCTATTCATTTGGGCTTCCACAAGAGCTCCCTCTTTGAAAGCAGCTTCACAAATAGCCTTGTTGGTTGTCATTGCTTGATACCTATCTCACTGGAGGTCTCACCAGTTGTTTTGAAAGGCTGGCTATTTTCCATTCCTTTGAGAATTCACCTTACCTAGGCCTCTTCATTGCTTTTATTCCCCCCTACAGAATCAGAGTAATATTAATAATTATCAGACCTTATTTTGAGTTTCCTATGTGCCAGCGGCTTTGCATGGTTTCATGTCATTCTTACAACCTTTTGAGGTACTGCCCATTTTATAGACGGAGACTGATGCATTAGAGGTTATGTCCCTTGCTGGAGCTAAGACATGAACCCAAGCATTTGGACTTGAGTGCCCAAGGCTGTTCACAGATAAGCTAAACTGCCTGGGTCTGATATGCTATCCATCACTCATTTGAATTTTGCTGACCATAGTCTTGTGTTTATCCTTGGAAGGACTAGATCTCAGCAAAAATGAGGTTAATGAAGGATAATCTATGTTCTGAAGTTTTAAGGGATAAGACAATCTCCCACCAATCTCTGTGGCCCATTAGATCAGTGATTCTCAGTGGCCTATTAAATCAGCGATTCTCCGTAGTGTAGAGGATGTTAACCAGTGTGGTGGGGAAAGTGTGGTAAAGACCATAGGAGAGAAAGTGGGGACCTAGTTCTGATACAGCCCAGGGTGACAGAGGAGTTGTGGTAATCACTGGATAGTCACAGTTCTAAGACCACACAGTGTTCACCTAGCTATAACAGCTACCACTGGTTGAACATTCAGGTTACATGTCAGACTGGACACTTTATGTTTTCATTTAATCATCATTCGTAATCCTATAAGATGGGTATTATCTCACATTATAAAGGAGAAGTGTAGGTTCAGGGAGGTTACCTTGGTCCAAATTTGCTCAGATCTTAAATGAAAAAAACTGAGATTTGATCCCAAAGCTGTCTGTCTTCAGAGTCTGTCCTCCGTTCCTCCTTCCTTGCCAGCCTCTACCCATTTTGAGATTTAATCAGAGTCATTATCACCATGAGTAGGTCTTCCTACTGCTAAAGGAAAGAAATAGACGGATCTTATGTTTGTGGACCAGAAAGTGTGTCTGAGCTGAGTATGCAAAGGTTTGTACCCCTGGTCCCATAGATGAGCTCATCACGTTCAAGTGGTCGCAGCAGTCAACTGCCATGTTTTTAAGGTAGGTGGAATTGTAGGTGACAACTTCGCTTCATTGAGGATTGTTTCTAGAATTATAAGTGGTTGCCAAACTTTGTAGATGAACGCAGATTACAGGATCGGGGAGCCGTCAGAAGTCAGGGGAGCTGGGGATGTGTACCCAGCTCTGCTCTTTAACTGGCTGCATGGACCTGGGAACCTCGCTTAACTCTCTTCAACCTCAGCTTTTTAATCTGTACATCATATTAGAAAATTCCAAGGTTTGTTTTAGCTCTAAATGATGATTGCTCTCCACTCTCAGGCCATTTACGTTACACGCAGAGGAAGAGCCCTGTTAACCAATGATGTATGTAGTTAGTTAATTGAGAAAGCCATTTGAAGGAGGAAGTCATAAAAAGGGAAGCATGTTATCAACATTTAATTTTTTAAAAACAGCTTTATTGTAGTGTAATTGATGTACAATAAACTATACATACTTACGGTATACAATTTGATAGGTTTTGACATATGTACCATCCATGATGTCCCCACTACAATCGACATAGTGACCATATCTGTCACCCCAAAGTTTCCTCCTGCCCCTTCGTGCCCCCCTCACCACCACCACCAAAGCAGCCACTGGTCTGCTTTCTGTCACTACAGATTATTTTACACGTTTATAGTACTATATAGTGTGTATTCTTTTTTTTGTCTTTCATTCTGCATAATTATTTTGAGATTTATCCATGTTGTTGTGTGTATCAACCCATGAACAAAGTATTTTTCCATTTTTTTAGGTTGTCTTTAATTTTATTTAGGGATATTTTATATTTTTCAATGCACAGGTCTTTCCGATTTTTTGTAGAATTATCCCTAAATATTTCATTTTTGGGGAAACTTGTAAAAGACACAATTTTTAAAATTTCAATTCAATTCAGTTTCTGATTGTTGCTGTTATAATTGGTTAGTACAATTAATTTTTGTATAATGATTTTCAATTATGTATGTTATATTTGATATTGTAATTATATATTCTGCAATTGTGCTAAATTCACTTACTACTTCTAGTAACTATTTTATAGATTCCATTTGGTTTTTGAACATAGATGGTTATTATGTCTGCAAACAAGGACAATTTACCTCTTTCTTTCCAATCTGGATTTTGCTACTTATTTTTCTTGGTGATTGCACTGTTAGTGGTGAGAGTGGACATTCCTGTCTCATTTCTGATCTTAAGGTGAAAGCATTCAATCTGTCACCATAAGTACGTTTTAGCTTTAGGCTTTTCATATGGTTTTTTAGCTTGTTAATATGGTGACTCACACTGATTGATTTTCAACATCATACCATTCCACGTACATGGCCAGAGTCTTGCATCTGTTCATGGGTTTGCTTAGTAGAGTTCTGTACCATCTTTCTTGCATAATTGACATCCCTAATGCATCCTCTACAGTGGAGGGAGATCTTAGACATTTGTAAAGTGTGGAATCCTTCTAGATTTAAGAGCGTTTGCTTTTGTCAATTTTTTTTACAGTTGCCTTGCCCATACCTAAATGAAGAACAGTTTGTCCTTAAGTCTTCTGCCTTTAGTGCGTGTTTCTAGAACACTCTTCTTGGGTTTTGGAGCTATAACAATTCCTTTTCCATGTTTCTATTTCATCAGTGTAGATAATAGTTAAATACTAACAGTAGAATCAGAACACCCAGCAAAACTGGCGTAAAAAGAGTCGGAACTGGTCACAGCAGCGTGTTGCTGAGGATACAGCTCAGCTGAGGAGAGCAGAAGTGTGTGGGCAAACTAGAGACTAGCAGTCGGATGCAAAGATGTAGGGTGTGTGGTATCACTCAGTAAGCTGCATGGAGAGCATAACAGAAAGGATTGGTTACTCCAGGAAATAAGGGAAACAGAAGTTGATTGAGAGTTTCTGGAAGTCTTTCATTGTATAAACAGTACTCCTAACCTTCAGCCTCCAGTGGGCAAAATGAGCTTTTGGTCACAAGGCCTACTATGTGCGGAACACAAATAAGTCAACTCTGATTTATCTTCACAGGTTGAAAAGTAACCATGACCTAGGGTAGCTCCTTACATCAGATTTAACTACAATGATAGCAAATATCATGTAGTTGAAAGAACCCTGGATTTAGGGTCAGATGAGTCTGATTATCAGCATCTCTCTCTGTGTTGTTGAGCAACCTTGGGTAAATTAATGTTTCAGAAGGTCATCTTGAAAAATAAATGAGCATTTATTTTGTGTCAGTGTAGGTATCCCTTCTTGGTGACTTAGATCTCCATTCCAAGATGTACGATGGTGCATCATACCCAACCGTGCGATCTTTCTGTCTGAAAGTCCCCCACCTCCAGCCCTTCACAGTGTTTGTTGCAAGTGAAGAAGGCAGAACATCCAAGGCACGGGAAGCAGCTTGAGCAGGTTAGGAGGCAAGGAAGTAAAAAGCTTGCATGGGAAGATGCGAGCAGTCGGGAGTCGGCATGGTGGGGCGGTGGTTCATGTTGCGGTAGAGTGGAGGCAAGGTTGAAAGGCAAACCGGGGCATGAACATGCCAAGCCTTAAAGACTGAAGGAGATCGGTAGGCAGTGGAGAGCCTTTGAAACTTACTTTGGAAGGGAGCACCATGGTGAGAGCTGTGCCAGATTCTCCAGCCTTCATTGCATCACAGTCACCTGGGAGCTTGTTAAAAATACATATACCTCGGGCCCCGCCCAGACCTGCTCAATCCTAATCTATAGGTTGGGGTCAAGGCATCTGTATGTTTAACAAGCTCCCCAGGTGATTCTAATGCAGGCCAGACTTTAGAAACCACTGCTTTAGAAGGTTAATCTGGCAGCAGTGGGCAAGATGGATTGGAGCCGAGAGAGCCTGGAGGTTCCGAGACGGGCTAGCGAGCGATTGGAGCGACAATCCCGGCAGGAGGTAATGAGGTTGGGGGTGTGGGATGGACGGGAAGAATCAGATAGGGGAGGTGTTTTTGAGAGGCAGTCGGCAAGGACTGGGTGGCCAATTTGATGAGGAACGTGAGAGAGAAATGGGACTTAACAAATAACGCTGAGGTTGAGAGAAGCATTCTCCACGGTGCGAGGGGAGCGGTAACAGAATCCCTGGGGACCTGATTCAGATCACACACACCTGCTCCCCCTTCCACCCTCACCATCCACACCTCTCTCCTCTCCCACAACCCCTAAGGCATAGGTGGGGAGGGGCCACATCAGTCACTCGCAGGGCGGCACTGGTGTCCGTTGGGGGAAGGAAGCTCCTCCAGGTGACCCCTTTGAGTCTCTGTGACCATGAGACGAGGAGTGGTGAGGCCAGGAGGGAGGGGCAGGGGGTGAGCTCCACGTGGAAGGACAGGGCTAGAACTGACAGCACAGTGGGGTGTAGCTCTAGGAGCTGGGGCGCAGGAGCTCTGCTAGGGCTGCAGATGTGACGGGCCACCCCGTGGAGGCCACAGGAGAGACAGGTGAGACTGCAGAGAGAAGAGAGGAAAGGGATCCAGAGAGAAAGCTTCCGTTCAGTGGTCACGTGCAGGTGAAGGTCAAAGAAGAGCTGGTGGGAGGGGTACGAGGACACTGCTCTCTCCTTGCATCCGGGAGAGGCAGAGCTCTGGGTCCTCCAGTCGTCCCACCAGGCATGGTTGCGTGCACGGAGCAATTCTGTTCCCCAGCGCTGGTGGCACGTTCGTGTAAAAGGATCAGTACTCCATAGAAACACACCATGCAAACTTTCCTTTCCACACACCAGTGTCTGAGCTGATGTACCAGACAAAGAGACGGACAGGTTTTTTACTATGGTAACATTGCCCCCAGGTTTCTAATCAACTCATGACCCTTCTGTACACATTTTTGGCCCAGCACAGCCAAATATGAGGTATTCTAAATCATTATAGTGCTTTGGGGTCCTTGCTACCCCCCGAAGTTCCGGACGTTCTGCCTGTATTTTGTGACCTCACGCTGTGAAAATAGGACGCTGTGCTTTGGAGGCACCTGTAGGGTGCCTGGCAATTGGCACATCTTAACTAAAAGAAAATATATCGACTGAATGACAGTAGAGAGGAAGAACGTCTGTATCAACCCAGGAAGTAGAGAATTACAGAGAAGATGCTATTTATGGAGCTGTGAAGCTGCGGTTCTTGACATGGCCGTCATAAAGACTGGCCGCTCCTGGCATTGGCTGGCCGGGGACATAGGTCAGGTGTCTCAGAGCGCTCTGTGAGGCCGATGCTGCACCACATTTTACTGTGAGAAGGGCCGACACATGTAAAACTTTATCTTTGAATAGCCTTGGTACTTATCTCACTTCTGAGTAAGGAAACTGAGGCGTCAAGTAATGAAGAAGTGATTCCCTGGTCACACAGCTCATGGGTTATTGGGAAGGAGATCTAACCTAGTGTTTTGGTATGTAGAGTGCAGCACACTTTTCCAGAGGGGCTTTTTTATGGAACCCCTTTTAGGTGAAGGCTTTGAAATTAGAGAAAGCCTTGCATATATAGAAGGAGCAATGTGTGAAGAGTCTCTGGGCTTGGGCATAACTTTCATCCCACTTCCTAAGTGTATGACCTTGGGCAATTTATTTGACCTTCAGTTTCTGTGCTTCAATTTCAGTTGTTAAAGGAAGGTAGTCATATTTATCTCCTGAGAGTAGTTTCGGGAATTCAATAGGATGGGACCATTACAGTGCCTGGTGCGTAGTTGAGCCCCCATAATTAGTAACTGTTATAATAATGACTGGGTTTTTCCACTATCATCAGTTAGAGACCTCATGCACTTCCCTGGGTGCACCTGAAGAGAGAGTACCTTTTTCATTGTTGGCATTCCTAGTTTGAATTTTAAATATTTTTTCCCGTAGAAGTGTTACAGCTAGACGGAGCTTGGGTATAGGTGAAATAGTCCTGTTAATGAATTCTGTCCTTTAAGGCATTTATATGCTGACTAGGGCATTTTGGATGGGCCTGGGCGCCACAATTTCCCAGGAAAGGTGCCCCACGAAAGTTGATTTGTAAACCCCTTGTTTACAAATGAACTTTCACTGAGCCACCTGCTCAAAAGTGGCAGCATTGCTAAAACACTGCCTTGGGCAGGGTATGTGATCCCAAAATGAATAAGAGACAGCAGGACATGCAGATTTCCACAGCACCAGGAAGGGCACTCTGCAGTTTCTTGCCAGCACCATCTCAGGCAGAGATGCAGCCAGCCAGCCAAGTCAGTACTTGGAATTATGTCAGGAGGCTCGGCCAGGGTCCCCCCCCATCCCACACCTTGGGTCCCACTGCTGCTCTCAGGGGTGACAGCTAATGTGAATGCCATCCCCTGGCACTCCACGTTGAAACAAACTGGAAAACAGCAGGGTCTTTCTGTCATCAGATCATCGGCCGCCTGCCTCGCATCTGTCTGACTGCCTACCATGGCCAAGGATCTGCCTTCCAGTGAGCATCCTCAAATGTAAATAGACCCCAACACCCCGACTCTGGGGTTTCAAGGCTCCCAGCCATTTTCCTCCTCTCACTCTCTCAACAAAAGAAATTGCTCAAGAAGGGGTGAAGGACCAGCCCTCTCTCTAGCTCCCTATGGGGTCTTATTTCCCGAAGAAACTGAGCAGAGCCACAAAAGAATAAATAAGGAAGGCTTGGCAGCGTGTTCTGATGCAAAATTCATTGCAGCTTTGTGTATGTGCTAGACGGTTTGGGTCCTCTTAAACTTGTGTAGATACTGTAGTCCTTTCTGTTCAACCTTTGTGTTTAGAGAGAGGTTCTGGAAGGAGATCAAAGACGTCACATCACCAGCCTGATTCTTAAAGAATTGGTGGGGGGAAAAGCTTGAAAATATTCACACCCAGGTTCAAAAACAAGAAGCAGGAATGAGTCCAGAAAGCTTGGTGACATGGATAGCAGTTGTAATATTTTTTAAGAGAACGAGAATTTGAATATCTTCTGAATATCCTCTCTCCTTAATCTCCACGTGCATTTTCTCTCTCTTTCTGAGGTCTTCCATATCCCAGCCTGTATTTTTTCTTGTTTTATAACACCTGCTAGGCCTCAAGTGTATAATCCATCATGTGTCACTCCACCCTCACCCTTCTGTGGGCAGAGGGTATCGTCGGGGTGGTTGGATTCCGTCAGAATCAGAGCCTAAGTATGAGTCCTGGCTTCTGCGCTCAATTGTTGTGTGACCCTCAGACAGACCACTTATGCTCTGAGTCTCAGTTTTCTCATATGTAAATTACAGACAATGAAACTTATCTCAAAGAATCGTCAGGAAGAGCAAATGCATTTCAGACATATTTTGCAAGCTTATCACGCGCTGGGGACATAAGTCACATCCTAGCCCGGCACAGCCAGCCCATAGCACAAGCTTATAACAGTTCACTTCTTTCTTCTCCAGCAATGGTCATTTTATAAGGAGTTTTCTTCAGGTGTGGTTTGTGGGCACGTGTACTGCATTTTTAATGTACTTAGAGCAGTGTTTATCAATCTTTTTCCTTATAACCCTCTCCCCTCCAAAAAACCTTTTTAGACATTTTAAAAAATGACACCTCCACTGGGACTTCCCTGGCGGTCCAGTGGTTAAGACTCTGCACTTCCACTGCAGGGGGCACGGGTTCAATCCCTGGTTGGGGAAACTAAGATCCTGTCTGCTGTGCAACGCAGCCAAAAAAAAAAAAAGACACCCCTCCGCCACCCCCACCATGGAAGTAAATACTAAGGAATGATATTTGTAGGCTAGGATTGAACTTCAAAGGGCCAGAGTTTTTGTCATACATGATTTTTTCACTCCCGAGAACTTTTTTTTTGCCCCCTGTGAGGGCTTTATAGTGCCCCTGTTGGGATATGTATAAAGATTTTGAAAATGCATGGGGGACTTCGTCTTCTTTCTTCTGTATCTTCCCTTCCCTCCTCACAGTAAACCATCAATAGAGCTTGTTGGTTTGTCATCCAGTTTCCTACATCTCCTGACCTCTCCCTTACGGGGCCTTCATTCCTGCCCAGCTCTCTCTGGCCTCCAGGTGATGAAGGTGCTCACATTTTCCTAGGAAATACTCAGTTCATTCTCTTTGTTTTGAAGGATCCTTAGTCTCTTCCACTCAAAGGGGAATTTTCAGGGATAATTAGTATCAGTGAACTGAGAAGCACATCAGGTTGCCTTTTCAAATCAGGGTTTACTTTCAGCTTTTAAAGCATTTTTTAAAAACATGTGTGGTTCAGGCACAGCGAGCAGGGATTATCTGAACACTAAGAGTGACTTGGCTGTGCTCCCCACTACCTTTTAATCTCAAGTGCCTCATTACACGGTTCTGGCCATATGAGAAAATAGGAGGCCCTGTTAGCCTTTGGTGTGTTTTTTAACAGTTGTATGTTGCCTACTTGTCATTGTTATATACTTCAGGGTAATTTGCTTTATCATCTTTTCCATCTAAGACGATATAGGAAGAAAAGACGGTGCCACCGTAACCCAAACCCAGTGAACTGAGTTTCATGAACATTGTCTCTAACTGCTGCTTCTACCCAAATTCAGTAGGAATTGGAGGGCAGCAGCATAGTTTAAAACCGGAGCAGTAGTTCCTGCTGCAATTTAAAAATCCATAGACTGGCCTTGGAACCAATAGAAACCCTCTGCCTTTATGCCAGCAGCTTCCTGAAGAAGTCAAGAAATGAGTAGAGTTCAGGGGAGATGCAGATATCAGCTCCATCCTACCCACAGCAGGAAATTAGAAACCTCTTTGGTTAACGCGAATGGATTATGATTTTTTTTTTCTGCAAGAGAAAAAGGGAGAGAGGAAAGATGGTTGAGGTGGCATTGTATACCATAGAACTATATTTTTGTGCTAAGACAAGCAGTTGATGTTGCTCTATAAAATATAGTAAACACCTCCTCCCTGCCCTTCTGAATGTCAGTCAGAATTCAGAATCATGAAATTTTATAGTATTACTGGTTAGAAGGGCTTCCCACTGGGAGCAGATGCCATCTCTGTCTTCATAGACTCAGAGAAAGTCCTGACATGTTTCATGGCGTTCATACGTGGAAGTCTGTGAAATGGAAAGGAAAACAGCTTTTTCTGTCAACCTGTCACTGATATAAGCTTTTACATTCCATCAGAATGACTAAACTTTAAAGCTGTTTTTCTTCAGTGCTGAGTATCTCTCAGAACTCCCAAGTGTTATCAGATTGATAGAGTCCCCGCATATGATAGAAGACCAAAGCATTTTGTGGCATGATATTAAAAATTCATTCAGATACCCGATAAAGCGTGGTTGACAAAAGTGTGAAGTGGAATAAGGTAGAGTGCATTTCTTCGTGGTTTATTGCCCTTGATTTCTCTACACAAAATAAATAGACAGAACGGACTAAAATCTCTTTCTTATGAAGGTGGGATCCTGGCAGCTGAAGGCCTGCTCATAAAAATCCTCTCTGTGCCACATACCTTGGCAGTGTTCGGAGTTGGAGGCAATGGAAATTTATTGCTGTTGTGTGTATTCGTATTTCAGACTGAGTGAATATGCAGAGGCTGCTTTCATGAGATTGCTGAGACTCTGCTAAGAACAGAGAAAGGAAACACTTGGTTTTCTTTCCTGGAGCTTTTTTCTGGAGGGGGAGGGGACAGGTGGAAGGACTTGATGATTTTAGTGGTGTTAATGGTGGTGGCAGTGGCTTGGGTGGCAGTGGCGGTTCTTCCCCTGAAGGTATTTAAGAGAAAACACTCTTTTCATCTTTTCCCTTCCCCCTTCTCCGCCTGCCATCTTGTTTTAAAAGCAATATGAAAAAGCAAAGCCTTTAAAGCTGCTGCAGGCCTAGTCCATGTTTTCATCTGTGACCCTCCCTTTCCAGGCCTCCCTCTGCCTCTCTGACCCACCACCCCTTCCTTTCTTCTGTCCCTCCCTCCGCTCAGAGGACACAGTTAGTGAGAGGCTTCCCCCTGCTTCCCTGCAGCGGTGGGACAGGATGCCTCATTGGCTTCAGATATTAACTTCTGTGCTGAAAACCCGGTTGGAGCTGGTGTGACAAATGGATTTTACCTGCTGCTGGAAAACACAGGCCTGTCCCACCCCCTGCACACGGCACACACAAGCCCTTTTCTCCATCCTGCCGAGCCCAACCCAGGGAGCAGGGAACAGAGACCTGCCCCGTGGCACCATCTGTTCCCGGCAGCATCTATGTTGGGCCCTGGTGGTTACATCTGTTGAGAAGAACAGTGCACTTGATGAGTTGTTGGAAAGAAGTGTTTGGTCTCCCCCGTCATCTCCGTTAGTCATTACTGGGCTGCTGGGCTCACGTGGGTATATCTGTGTGTGCCGCCTCTCAGGCCTCATCTGTATCAATTGGAAATCAGTCACTGGGAGTTAGTTGCAGTCAGCAGGGACCCAGGGCATTTCCAGTGACATCAGTTCTTCTGTTGCAGAAATTCAGGAAACAATTAAAATTCTGATGCGTTCCAGGGAGGATTTCAAATAAATCAGCCGATAGCTGATACCTTGTAACTCATGGTAGCAGAGCAAAATTAACAACCCAGCCACATCTGTGTACTGTATGCTAAAATAAATAAATTAGCCATGCATCACCTCCAATAGAGGAAGCAGCTGGCTTGTTCTCAACCTTTCCATAAGTACCCGAGAGCTGCTGATTTGTTAAGTTGTCATTCTCCTTATGGACATCTAGGACTCTCTGCATTTGCCAAAATGGAGCTGTGGCCAAATACCAGTAAGTTACGGAAAATCCAGGCACCGATTAAACTCAGTTATAGCTCCTAACTTACAGCTCCGAACAGCTTGCAGAGCAAAGCTGACGTTGTGAGCCACGCTCAGTGAGGAGGACATACAAGATACAAGTAGATTTGGCAGACGATTTAGGTAGAATTTTGTCTGAACTTGAGGATTTTAGAGTATTAATCAGAGAGTCAGTATTTCTTCCTCTCCCCGTAGGCTAAATGCCATGTGGAAGAACTTGTGTTACTCATCCCTGTTAATCACAGTGCTACCCACCTAGGCTTTTCCAGGCTCCTTTTTGCAGCTATCTCTGCAGGGATTCTGTATCCTCCTGCTTGCTGGCTTCTTTTTACCGACGGCATAACAAGGGACAATGGACCCTTGAAAAATGAAGATCTCAGAATCACCCCAAAATAAAAGCTATGCACTCTACTGAAATTCTAAGTCTATATCGTGTACGTGCCCGCATGCCGATATGTTTATATATGTGATCGTTTATCAGCATTTTCAGTATTCAGTGTTATTTTTTTTTCTACAAAGATGCATGAAATTTTAAAATATAAAGAATATAGCGGCTGGAAAACAAAACAGCACATAAAAATTGCCCGCCTTTCAAATTCACAGCTTTGGGAAAGAAGGGGCAGGTATGGTGTTCATCAGAATGGCAGCTAAGAAAATGATTCATGGGATGGTCTCAAGATGAAGATGAGAGTAAAACCATTAGGCAGAACCACAGTGAGGGCATTTAAGATGGGTGGAGAGTGAATGCCATCCCTAGACTCTCCCTGTAGGAGGACAAACTAAGGGAAAGGTCAAAATAAATAAGGAGTGGAGAAAGATAGGAAGGCCTAACCAAGGCAGAGCGTACGGGAGAGTACCCACTTGGCTGTTGTAGTGCTTACAGCGCCTGGCGCATTCTGGGCTCAGTCACTGATAATCATCACAGTCTTGCCGAGAGAGTACAGCTGTAAATGACTAGCCCCCACCTCCCCAGTCAGCAGGAAGCTGTTTGCGTTTAGTAATGAGTGGAAACATTCAGGTACTATTACACCCAGGGATCAGCGGGAGAAGCCAGTTAGGGGCCAGTGTCCGCTGGGGTAGGAAGCTCTCGCACACACCTTGCCGGGAGCTTCCTTTGCCCACCGTGCTGGTTACATCAGGCATGCTTGGTACTCTGCAGCCTTCCTATTTAGACACGTGCCCCCCAAAATTTCACAGCAAGCACAAGAATTAGCAATCCCCACATCCTAAGGGGAATTATCTGCTGTCCCTAGGTGATTGTCAAAAATATGCCGATAGCAATGCGAGGCATTATAAATCCTTCCAGGTTGGTTCTGACCATGTTGTAGAAGTAATTTCAGCTGGCAAGTCACATGAAAGAACAGATTTGACAACAGTGGTGTGCACAGCCCTGAAGGTTTCAACTTGGCTAATGTTCTAACTACCTTATGGCACTAGTTTGGATTGTAGCAAAGGTACCAAAGAAAATGTCTGAAGTCTGGATTCACAGTGTGTGTGTGTGTGTGTGTGTGTGCGTGTGTGTGTGCGCGTGCGCGTGCGTGTGCGTGCAGTCATGCATCTACATGTATACTCTCACCTCTGAAAAACAGAAAGTATCTTAAGTATAACCATATATCACTCTATTTGTACACCCTTGTTATAACTCGGGGACCTTTTCCTGCCTCATGAACGCTAGTAGTGCTCAGGGTGGGAAAAGCTTGAACTGAATGCCTTTTAAGTTAGACCCACTTCAGGAAGGTAGAAGCAGTTTGAAGCGATTATTTGCCCCTTGGCTGGGATGTGGGTGAATGCTCTACCTCTTGCCCTTTATTTTTACAATTATGTCGTAGGGAACCATATAATTGGTTTTTGTGTATATTTTAATGATTTTTACCCATCATCTGGTGTATCATTTGAGATTACTTTTGGCTGAAAGCAACAGTGTCGTGGTTGATTTGTCTCTTATAAAAAGAGGCCTGGGGCTTCCCTGGTGGCGCAGTGGTTGAGAGTCCGCCTGCCGATGCAGGGGACACGGGTTCGTGTCCCGGTCCAGGAAGATCCCACATGCCGCGGAGCGGCTGGGCCCGTGAGCCATGGCTGCTGGGCCTGCGCGTCTGGAGCCTGTGCTCCACAGTGGGAGAGGCCACAACAGTGAGAGGCCTGCGTACCGCAAAAAAAAAAAAAAAGAGGCCTGGCCTGGAGTTAGGCCACAGCCAAAGACGCCACAGGAACCTATGTGCCTCCGTGGAGTATGCAGTCTTTGCGTTTGTTGCCTCACAGTCATAAGATGACTGCTACAACTTCAGACCTCACATCCTGAATCTGGGAAGGACAAAAGGCTTTCTCTTACGAGACCTCGCCTTTTTATTCAGGAAGCAACACCCTCTCCAGCGACTTCCAACTATATCATCATTGCCCAGAGTTATATCAAATGGTCCCCCTACATGCAAAGAAACTAAGGAAATAATTACATTTATTAAACGTATTGCTGCCCTGAACAAAATGAGGTTCTGCAAAAGATTATTGATGGACAGTGTATACCCATGGCCTCTCAAAGTCTGCAGTATCAGGCCAGTCTTCATTATTTCTAGTATAGCAGAGATATGCACAGCTCACCATCAGACCTCGAGAAAATCCTAACAGAGCAATTCTCAAGAAAGGTAACTAAAATGATCCTCAGAAGGGTTTACTACCAAATATGGATTTTTAGTCTGGAAACAAGCACCTAGAAAATGGCCCAAAGACAATGCCCATGCAAATAGCAAAAGAGCACAGCCTGGGTAAACATATTGCTTACCAAGTCCTGTAATAACTAGAATTGTGAAAACCTGCCTGGACGTATTGAAAAACATGTCACACTAGTAAGAGAATTTTCAATATAATATGCAGTCAACCTGTAAAACTCGTAATACCCAAAGTAATATAGCCAGTAAATATAGCTATAGATTCAGAAGTATTTTCATACTGTCAATGGTTGACACCAGTGCTCAGTCAATTAAATAATTATTGGGAACCTATCATGTGCTCACATGAGTAGTGAGCAGAGTATAGACTATATGAACAGGTAGCTACGGAGTATAGCCTGTATGAACAGATAGCTACATACAACGTGACAAGCACTAAACTGAGGCATGAATGAGATGGTATTAGGGAACACAGAGGACAGCCGGCCAGCACTGCCAAGGGCTACTGATCAACAAGATTATTCTGTTTCCTTTGATGTTTATATCCAAGAAGACAGTTTGGGCCTTGTCCCCCTGATAACCATCCCAGCATGTCTGGAATGGACAAGGGTGGAAGTTCGTATATGCTTATGTTCTTATTTTTAGCTTCCAGGTAATTCCAGTTAGGGACAGCAAAGAGTACTTGGTTTAATAACATAAGAACAAGTTAACTCTAGGTTTCATATCCTTTCGTTAATAAGTACATCCTTTTCATGGGTCTTTGTGTGCAAGGAATCGAAGACGATTTATGCATCTGTAGAACACTATTCTGAATAATGAAACCGTTTAACCTGACACAGGCTTTGGTAGACATGACTTTTAAAGATGGGACCATTCTGAAGTGAGCTGCTTATTTTCATACAGTTTTTTCATGCTGTTTTGATAGTGGGAGTTTGAAATCATTCTGGCAGCTCACCAGATGTTTCCTTTGCATCTTCATTACTGTGTGGGTACAGATTTTCTGTATAATTATTAAAAGTAATTTATGTCCAAGCCACACCCCTGCCCTCTCTTAACACTGCTGCCAGTCCTGGGGAGTTAGGAGGAGGAGAGCTCAAGAGAAGTGTGAGGCTTCTGCAGGCTCCTCCACCTTCACTGATTGACATGTCCAAGGAGTCCTGTTCCTAGCAGAGGTTCCAACATGAGTGAAGATCAAATCTATGCTCATCCTCCAACAGCCTTGCATATTTAGGCAATTGTGAATGTTCCAGATGTCTGAAACTGACTCTACGACCAATATAGAGTATAAATTATTCTGGGCAGGTAGCACCTGTGTCTTACTCATTTCTCCATCCGAAAACGGAGAAGGTATTTGGTAAATGACTGTTCAAGCAGAGATAAACAAGGTCTAGATTAGAGCCAGAGGTCGCTCTGGGGGAAGCCAGCCTGTATAGAGATTTTGGTAAAAAAGTCTTGGGGAGCTTAGTGAAATAAGTCAGACAGAGAAAGACAAATACTCTATAATATCACTTAGATGTGGAATCTAAAAAAAAATTTTTTTAACTAGTGAATATAACAAAAAAGAAACAGACTCACAAATATAGACAGTGAATTAGCGGTTACCAGTGGGGAGAGGGGCAAGGTAGGGGTAGAGGATCAAGAGGTACAAACTACTACATATAAAATAAATAAGCTATAAGGATATATCGTACAGTACAGGGAATGTAGCCAGTATTTTATAATAACTATAAATGAACTATAACCTTTAAAAATTGTGAATCACTATGTTATACACTTGAAACATATAATATTGTAACTCAGCTATACCTCAATAAAAAAAAAGTCTTGGGGAGCCAACAACTATATGAAAACAAGTAAAGGGAGTCGGAAAAGACATCTAAAGTATATCAATGTTTCCTACTTTGTATTTTTACAAAGGACCTGCGTTTATTGGGTTTACTGCAGGAAACGTAATATACTTTGGAGGGTAATCATGAGAGAGGATGCAAGAGCAAGGGTTGTCTTGGGTACAAACCTGCAGTGTTTTCCTCTCCATGCGTCTTCCTCATTTCTCTTTAAAGTCACCTATGGCCAATTTCTTTTTTTTTAATTAATTAAATTTTCCTCAATTTTATAAAGGAATAATTGACAAGTATAATTGTATATATTTAAAGTATACAACTTGATTATTTGACAAACATATACATTGTGTAATGATTACCAAGATCAGGATTATTTACACATGCCTCACCTCACATAGTTAACTCTGTGTGTGTGTGTGTGTGTGTGTGTGTGTGTGTGTGTGTGTGTGTGTGGTAAGAATGCTTAAGATCTACCATCAGCAACTTTCAAGCATACAATACCATATTATTAACTATAGTCACCATGCTGTGCATTAGAATCGCAGAATCTATTCTTTTTAACAACTGAGAGTCTGTACCCTTTGACCTACATCTCCTCATTTCTGCCTTCCCCCAATCCTAACAACCACCATTCTGTTCTCTGTTTCTAGGAAACTGGCTTTTTTTCTTACATATTTATATTGATATCTATTGAATATATTGACATATTTATGTTGATATTATTTATATGGTATTACATATAAGTGGCATATAATATTTGTCTTTCTCTGTCTGGCTTGTTTTACTTAGCATAATGTCCTCCAGGTTCATCCATGTTGTTGCAAGTAGCAGAATTTCCTTCTTTTTATGACTAAATAATATTGCATTGCATATATATCACATTTTCCTTATCCATTTGTTCGTCCAAGGACATTTAGGTTGTTTTCATGTCTTGGCGATTATGAACAGTGCTGCAGTGAACATGAGAGTGCAGATATCTCTTCAAGATACTGATTTTATTTCCTTCAGGTATATACTCAGGAGTGGTATGGCTGGTAAATAGAACTTTTTCTGGTAATTTTTTGAAGAACTGGTAAATATGTTAGTAAATAGAACTCTTTCTGGTAATTTTTTGAGGAACCTCCATACCATTTTCCATAATGGCTGTACCAGTTCACAGCCATTGAACCTTTTCTTTACATCCTCACCAACATTTGTTATCTCTTGTCTTTTTGATAATAGCCATCCTTACAGCTGTGAGGTGATAGCCCATTTTGATTTTGATTTGCATTTCCCTGATGATTAGTAATGTTGAACACCTTTTCATGTATCTCTTGGCCATTTGTATGTCGTCTTTTGAAATATGCCCATTTAGGTCCTTTTCCCATTTTTCAATTAGATTATTTGCTTTTTTTGCTGTTGAGTTGTATGTCATTTATATATTTTGGATATTAACCCCTCATCAGGTATATGGTTTGCAAATATTTTCTCCCATTCTGTAGGTTGTGTTTTTAAATTTATTGTTTCTTTTATACAAAAGTGTTTTAAACTAAGTGTTTTAGTTTGTTAGTTTGTTAGTTTTAGTTTGATGTAGTCTCACTTGTTAATTTTAGCTTTTGTTGCTTGTGCTTTTGGTCTTATCCAAGAAATCATTGCCAAGACCAATGTCAAGCTTTTTCTCTATGTTTTCGCCTAAGAGTTTTATAGTTTCAGTTCTTATATTTACGTCTTCAATGCATTTCAAGTAAATGTTTATGAGTAGTGTAAGATAGAGATCTGTTTTCATTCTTTTGCATGTGGATATCCAGTTTTCCCAACACCATATATTGAAGTGTGTTCTTGGTGTCCTTGTCAAAATTAGTTGGCCACATATGAGTGGGTTTATTATGGGCTTTCTATTCTGATCCACTGGTAACTGTTTTCTACTGTTCTCATTACTATAGTTTTATAATATAGTTTGAAATCAGGAAGTGTGATGCCTCCAGCTTTGTTCTTCTTTCTTAAGATTGCTTTGACTATTTGGCATCTTTTGTAGTTCCATACAAATTTGGGGATTATTTTTTTCTATTTCAGTGAAAAATGCTATTAGAATTTTGATAGGGACTGTGTTGAGTCTGTAGATCAGTTTGGGTAGTGTGGACCATTTCACAGTATTAATTCTTCCAATTCAAGACATGGAATATCTTTCCATTCATTTGTGTCATCTTCAATTTCTTTTATCAGTGTCTTATAGTTTTCAGTGTATGGAACTTTCACCTCCTTGGTTACATTTATTCTTGAGTATTTTTTGGTTTTGATGTTATTGTAAATGAGATTGCTTTCTTATTTTCTCTTTCACATAGTTTGTTGTTAGTGTATAGAAATGCAACTGATTTTTTATTGTTAATTTTTTATTATTATTATTATTTTTTTGCGGTACGCAGGCCTCTTACTGTTGTGGCCTCTCCCGTTGTGGAGCACAGGCTCCGGACGCGCAGGCTCAGCGGCCATGGCTCACGGGCCCAGCCGCTCCGCGGCATGTGGGATCTTCCCGGACCGGGGCACAAACCCGGGTCCCCTGCATCGGCAGGCAGACTCTCAACCACTGCGCCACCAGGGAAGCCCTGTTGTTAATTTTTTGTCTTGCAACTATTGAATTCATTTATTAGTTCTAACAGTGTTTTGGTGGAGTCCTTAGGGTTTTCTATATATAAGATTGTATCATCTGCAAACAGAGATAATTTTACTTCTTCCTTTTCAATTTATATGCTTTACATTTCTTTTTCTTGCCTGATTGCTCTGGCCAGGACTTCCAGTACTATGAGGAATAGGAGTGGTAAGAGTGGGCATCCTCTTCTTGTTCGTGATCTTAGAGGAAAGTCTTTTAACTTTTCACCATTGAGTATGATGTTAGCTGTGGCTTTGCTGTATATGGGCTTTATTATGTTGAGGTACATTCCTTCTCTAATTTATTGAGAGTTTTTATCATGAAAGGGTGTTGAATTTTGTTAAATGCTTTTTCTACATCTATTGAGATCATATGACTTTTATCTTTCATTCTATTACCGTGTCATATGTATTGATTTGCTTATATTAAACCATCTTTGCATCCCAGGGATAAATCCCACTTGAACAAGGTATATGATTCTTTTAATGTGCTGTTGAATTTGGTTTGCTAGTATTTTGTTGGGGATTTTTGCATCTGTGTTCAACAAAGATACTAGTCTGTAATTTTCTTTTCTTTTCTTGTAGTGTCCTTGCCAGGCTTTGGTGTCAGGGTAATGCTTGCCTCGTAAAATGAATTTGAGGTGTTCTCTCCTCTTCAGTTTTTTGGAAGAGTTTGAGAAGGATTGGTATTAATTTCAATTAATTCATTAATTTAAATTAATTTCAATGTTTGGTAGAATTCACCAATAAAGCCATATGGTTCCTGGGCTTTTATTTGTTAGGAGAGTTTTGATTACTGATTCAACTTCCTTGCTTTTTATTGGCCTGTTCAGATTTTCTGTTACTTCATGATTCAGTCTCAGGAAGTTGTATGTTTCTAGGAATTTATCCATTTCTTCTCAGTTATCTGATTTGTTGGCATATACTTGTTCGTGGTCTACAATTTCTTTTTAAACATTTTTGTTCTTACACAATGCTTTTCAAGTGAAAAGAACATGGAGTCTTCTATCATATTCTCCCAGATTTGAATTTGAAGGAGCTGAGCAACCTTTCTAAAATTTTTCCACGGTTTGTTAATAAGAGTAATATTATTTAACCTGTAGGGTTAAAATAAAGATGAAATGAGGTAGCATAGAGCAGTTAGCCAAGACAGCACCCCCAGGCTCTCGGCACATGTTACCTTCCCTTTGCCCAACGCTCCCTAAGTTCCGTGGCCCATTGTGTAGAGCAGCAGGTCCAGAGGCTGTGAATTATTTGTGATGTTTTTCCGAGGCCTGAATGGGGAGAGACATTTTAATCAAAGCACCAGCAAAGCTCATGTAGAGATGAACATATAATTAGTGACCTCTTCCTATGAGGGAAAATCCACAGTGGGCCTGACGGAATTGGAATTTGCACATGAGCAGTTGGGGCGTGTATATCCAGTCAGCTCTGTGTCCCTGAAAAGTGGGAAGCAAGAGGCATTTGTAGCTTGGTCACAAACTGGTTGTCAGACACATTACGCCTGCATTCGTCGGACAGGCCTTCAGAATGAAATGTCAGGAGGGAGGTTTAGCGGTAGGGGAGACAATTATGAGAATCTCAGAGGTGAGAAATAGAGAATTCTGCTCACTGCCCAGGAAGGAGAGAGTATGGCACAGAAGGAGGGCAGGGAAATGTGTTTCCTGACACATCCTGAAAAGGCCTGTCATTTACTGAGTTCCCTCTTGCTCTCTCAGGCTAAGACTGAATGAGAGGATGCTTTCAGGAGAAAAGAAGTAGAGCTTAGCCCCAGTGGATACGCAGGAAAAACCCCAGGGCTCACGGCACTACTAGAGTTAGTCTGTAGTTTAGTTCACCAGCTTTCTGGCCTGATTCCTTCAGAGGCTGTAACGGATGCTACCAAGTCTCCCAATGCAGCGGGTCCAAAGTGGTGGAAGAAGCTCACCATTTGGGACTGTGTTGTCACTGTCATTGTTCTCTTATGGCTGCAAATTACCACAGAGTAAACGGGTTTTCTCCAGGGAGCTCACTTATGCCCGTAGAGAAGAGTGTGGACTCCTTAGAGAGAGGTCTGCTTCACCTGACCCTCCAGTCCTCAGAGAGCATCAGCTCAGCCCCCTGTTAGCTTTTTTTCTGGCCTTCTTGGGTCTGTTTGTCCCATATCCTGATGATGCCATTCTTACAACGATGAAGCTAAGCAAGCAGCCTAGGCTCTGGTCCCGGTTCTGCCACCACTAGCTGTGGAGCCTCGCCAGGTCATGCGCCCTTTCGGAATTTCCAGTCATTTCCACTGTAAAGTACAGTCAGGCTGCCTGCCCTGCTCGCCTGCAGCTTAGTCTTGAGCATGGGATGATGTAACACACGTGCACGTATATTGCAAAGTTCAAGGCAGTATTCAAATGTGTGATATTAGCAGACCTGTTGAGATTTGCCTTTTCCCATGAACGTGCAAAGTAGGCCATCTCAAGTCATTGAATAGGAAAAGCTACATACGGTATTTTAAATTAGTTTTGCTTCCGCTGACAAAAAAATGTTTCGGTTCAACCGTTTATGGTCTGGTCATCTACTGCGTTTGTCCACCTAGTTGCTCCCCAAGGAGGCCTCCACCTGGTGGATTGTCTTAAGGTCACAGCAACTTCAAAGTCCCAGCCACCTTCTTCCTTTCTTCTGTTTAGGGTGGAGAAATGTCTGTATGATGCCTGTGTCAAAGTTACAGAGAAAGTGAGTCAAGCCAGTAGCTTTGTGTGGGTAGATCAGACCACTCTGAAGGCTCTTGAAACTTTTGCATGCACGCACACACGCAGGCATGCACACACAGACACAGTACATAAACCAATGCATATACATAAAGCAGTCCACAGATGAATGGTGCTGTCCTCATCCAACCCTGCCTGCTGAGTTCTTCCCTGCTATTTGCAGGCTCCTCTGAAGCCTGACTTTGAAATCCCCTTTCCCTCGTACTCTACGTGTGTGTTAGAGAAGCCTTTTTTGTTGTTCAAGAGTAGTTCTACAGTTTCACTGAATCTGCACACCTTTTGCCCCGGGATGGTTTCTTCATATGTTGTTGCAGGATTTTAGTTTATGCTGTCATGGAGGTACCATGTTTGTCTGTTTACTCATATTTTCTTTCAGACAGTAATGTATAATTTATGGTACAGGAGCAAATTTTTAGAAAGGAATGTGTGAACTTAAAAAAAGTTGTCATTTTCCAGCCTGATTGCATATGATTTCACCTAATACCCAACACCTTCAGTAGTGTAACTACTACAACCCATCACACTTCGGAAGGAAATTTGTTTCATATTTTATATTGTTTGGTGTCTGTTTTGTTGTAACAAACTAGCCTCCAGGAAACAGGAAGTCCCCAATTGTGAGCATTTCTAATATGAGTGACTACACACTCAGGCCCTTTTGCTGCACAAGAACAAGTAACTTGCTCTAGGTGGGCTCTTTTGAAAGAGTCTTACCCAAGCTAGCTGCTTTCCCCCTTCTGCTGGCTCCTGGCAGCTGGCAGCAGAAGCAGACATGCTTGCTGGAAAAGCGGCTGTCCTTGGCTTTCCTTGCTTCTTGGAACAGAGACCTTAATTCACTAGCTCCCTAACTACAGGGAGAAACAATGATCTTCATCCCCATGGATCCCGTTCAGCATCCCTCAGAGGCCCACAGGAGAGGTTCTCTGTCCTACAACCTTGTCCCAGCTGCTAAGGCAGCCCCGCCAGCGCAGCGCCTGCTCTGGTCATGGTCTGCTCCCAAGGGACGGTGCCTCCTGTCAGCAGGCCCCTTCTTGAGTCCCTGGTGCTGGGAAGATGTGCAGGCAGCCTCCTGCGCCCTTGCCCCCCACCTCTGACACACACGCACTTTGAGCCCGGGAGGCGCAGCAGCCCACTGAAACTCTAGTTAAAAGTACCAAGTTGCTGGAATGCCCAGGGAAGTGAGAATGAGCGGGCCTCACACAGGGAAGGTTTGAAACAAGCCTCGTGGCTTTTTAATAGCGTGCCAAAGCGGTCTCAGTGGTGGGCCAGCAGGGCCCCCAGTCTATCTTCTGTGAAAGGAGAAGGCCCAGCAGGCCCTGCGTAATGCAGACAGCCCCTCCACTCTGCTGGAGGAGACAGACTCCGAGATGGCAATCAAGGCTGGATTTGCCAACACATTTCCAATGATTAAAATGTAATTAGCACAACTGAGTGCCTCCTCCCCAGCTAATTTTAATACATGCTGTGACAGGCAGGCAGCCGGCTGTGCCTTTAGCCCAGCAGCAGATGGAGGCAGAGGCAGCGGGAGAGGAAAACCATTTTGCAATGTGACTATTCGCATCACAAAACCATCAGGGCGCTCAGCTCTTAGAAGGCCCTTGATGGCAGCACATCAAATTGGCGCTGTCATAGCTGACCGTGGCAATGGCAGTCATCCTTCATACTGTCCCAGAAGCACAGCGAGGCAATTTCTAGGCGTAACCCTTTAAGATCTAGAAGGGGAGAGAGAGAGACGTGGAGAGCACACTTATCGTCTCGCGGTGACAGGCGTGAGCTTTGCAATGTGCGCTGTGAAACCCACGCTCTTGGCAGCTTGGAAACCGTTACTTACATGTTCCTTTTCCAAGACACAGTGGAGTATGGTTCAGAAGCTTTGGAAATAGCTGTTTCTCCAGAAGGGAGACAGGCGTGAGCTGCCTTCTGTGTACTTTCTCTGAGCTGGGAAGGATAAGCTTTGCAGCCTGGGGTGGTGGGCAGGTTGGAGGTTTCCTCTTCTATTCCTTTGATCCCATGGAAACCTTTGAGCCGGGGGCCTCTCCTCACGACCATCTGTTTCTGTCGTATCTTGAAGGGCACATTAGGCAAGCTGCAACGCCCGGAGGACCCTGCGGCCATGCTTTTCCTCTCTCACCTGCTAGCTCAAACACCTGGCCTTCGCCACCACTGTTTAGCCTGTAAAGGAAACGGTCTCCTTGGAAGCTGAAGATCATTTGGTCTTCCTGGGTGTGGATTGTACGGGAGAGGTGTGGGGGGTACTTGTGTTGACTGGGATCTGTCACCCAAACGTGGTGGCACACGACCTTCACGGCAGCACAGTCATCTCCCACCGCAGGACAAAAGGAGCCAGGCTGAATAATAGAGAGGTGATTTGATGATGGTGAAGACGACATTCACCGCCATTTATTGGACATTTACTGTGGCCTAGCACTATGTTAAATGCCTAAAATACATTAATTTTTCTCCTTTAACACTCACATAAATCTAAGAGCGACACGGTATTTTTCCCATTTTATGGATGAGGAGACAAAGCCACAGCAAGGTTGAATAATTTACCCAATTACTTCTGTTAACGTCAGAATCTAAATCCAAACACACATGATGAGCTGGACAGTAAAAGTCCTCACCTAGACATGCTGGACCACAAAAATGCAGGAAAACCCTCTGAACAGAGAAATCCTTTGCTCTGAAAAGCAATGACATTATTCTTTGCCATCTAATGACCCCTGGAGACCAGCACCCATCAGGCTCTCAGGGACTCTATCACATGGGTGACATTTTGTATGTCTCTATGTGTGTATCTTTTTCTCCTTTAACTAAACAATAACATCACTAAAGAGATTTTTTTTAATTACCAAGATTTAAACATGAAAATAATCCAAACTCTTCATCACTCAGACATAGACACTGTTAACACTTAGTGCATCTTTTTCCAGTCTTTTTTTCTTTCTACGTGTGTTTAGCAATTTCATAGTAATATCGTGCATATAATGAGATGCATTTTGCTTCTTTTTTTAAAATAAATTTTTTTATTTTATTTTATTATTTATTCTTGGCCACATTGGGTCTTCCTTGCTGCTCACGGTCTTTCTCTAGTTGCGGCGAGCAGGGGCTAATCTTTGTTGCGGTGCGCAGGCTTCTCATTGTGGTGGCTTTCTTGTTGTGGAGCGCGGGCTCTAGGCTCTCGGGCTTCAGTAGTTGTGGCACACGGGCTCAGCAGTTGTGGCTCACGGGCTCTAGAGAGCAGGCTCAGTAATTGTGGTGCATGGGCTTAGTTGCTCCGCGGCATGTGGGATCTTCCCAGACCAGGGCTCGAACCTGTATCCCCTGCATTGGCAGGCAGATTCTTAACCACTGCGCCACCAGGGAAGCCCGCATTTTGCTTCTTTAATTGCAGTAGTAACAATAAAAGCAGTACTTTTCGTGGATTACGTTCTTACCTCTGCCTTAAGAGACAGATACTATTACCCTATTTTATTCATGAAAAAACAAAATTGAACCTGAGAGAGGATATGTAATTCACCCAAGATCACTTCTAGGATTTTTCTTTTAACTTTTCTATGACCATGATCATTTTTTCCTTTTTGGTAAAATTCCTTAGGAACATTATTTTTATGGGTAAACACTACACAGGTGCGTCCGTCTGTTCCTCAGTTTGGGGACGTTTAGGTTCATGAAGTCTGTGTACTGGATTCATCCAGAGCTTTAGAAAAACCCGGGTTCAAATGCTTGGGGCCTCTTTTCACAACTCTCTGACTCTTGGTGAGTTACTTAATGTCTGCAGTCCTAACTCTCTCACTGTAAATTGGAATACTAAACCCCACACCGTGGGGGTGGGGAGGGGTTCAGGAGGAGGTGTAAGGTTAAAAAAGGGAGTATATGTACGTGTGTCATAGCGTATTTCCTGTCCCTTCCTATGTGCTGACAGTAGCCATGTAAGGAACATATTATCGGGTTGTTTCCTAACTGCATGATGAAATTTGCAGACAAATGCATATATACGTTTTTGTTCCATTTCCGATAGATAGAAAGAGAAAAGTTGAGCTAAACAATATGAAAAACATTAAGGCTCTTTATGCACACTGCAGAATTATTCTGCAGGTAGAAAACTGACATTCCTCCACCAGTGGATGAGTGTCTGCGTTACTACAACCTTGCCAACACTGTGTCAGCATTTACGTTTTTCTTCTAGTTTGGTAGATGAAAAAGAAATATATCTCTCTTTACTCTGCATTTCTTTGATTACCAGTGAAGTTGAACATTTTTTTCCCCATATGTTTATTAGCCATTTATAGTTCCTCTCCCATGAATTGACCTCTCTGCTTTTGAAAGGAAGGATGAGTCTGCAAGGGCTAGCTAGAGAAAAGATGCTCCAGTGATCATTACCACAGAGCCCTGGGGCCAGGAGTTGCAGGAAAGAGAATTAAGAGCCTCCTGGGACTGCCAGGCAACTATCAAGTAGGCTTCTTCCTAAACCAGAGCACGGCTTTCTACACAGCCAGCCTGCAATCAGCATTTGTTCTCTACCATTTCATTTGTTCTGTTAAGAAATATTTCGGATTTTTGAGAGGGGCTCTTCACATTCCACTCAAGCCAGTGCTTATAATTCTTTCCGGGGAGATGACCAGCATGCCTGTTCAGTTGGGATTTTTGCTCTGAGAGTCCCATCAGTTCACAGTGCATTGCTGTAGATCTTGCCTGAGTCTTTTACGACCCCTGCCATCCAGCCAGGGGCTGTGACTTCTCTGTAACCTTCCTAGATTTAAACCCCTTGCTTGCGTTCTCCTCGTAGGTTACAGAGCAGCAGAGCCCATCCATACTGATGTCTTAATATCATTCTCTCCTCCTTGGATTTAGAGGGTAAAATAAACCCTCTGCCACAGAAGTGCTTATTGATTACTGAAGTACATAATAAAGCCTAAGAATAAACTAAGACCAAGTAATCGGGCCTGTTCCTGGGATATGCCAGTAAAACCCTGGCCAAGGCAGTCTCTGAGGGCTGCCTTCCACGCTGGAGCTAGGAGGCCCCCCTTTTAATTAGGCATCCAAATGGTAAGCAGTGAATGATAGAAACCAGACAAAAAGAGTACATACTTAAAGCAATTATACTCCAATAAAGATGTTTTAAGAAAAAAAAAAGAGTACGTACTGTATGATTCCATTTATATAAAACTCTAGAAAGTACACAAACTAATCTATAGTGACAGAAAGCAGATCAATGGTTGCAAGGAGAGGCATAGGTGGTTCAGGGAGGGAGAGGATGGGGGGATTAACAAAGGAGCACAAGGAAGCTTTTGAGCGCAGTGGATGTGTTCACTCTCCTAATTGTGGTGATGGTTTCAGAGGTGTATACATGTGTGTATCAAATAGTGCATTTTAAATATGGACAGGTTATTCATGTCAATTATGTCTCAATAATGCCACTAAAAACATAGTAAGCAGTGCAAAGAGACAATCCTTGGCTCACCTTGTGTTGGAAATTTTCTTTTCCATAAGAAGCTATATTTTAAGGAACACTTAGGAGGACTTGTGAGACTAAATTTTATCTTCACATTTGAATAAACGGGGGTTTCAGAAGACTGAAGGGTACCAATCAAACATAAAATAAAAAGGCATTCCAAAGGCAAGATAGCCCTCTTTCTTCATCCCTTTTCCTTTCTTACATCCGAACCTTAAAGGTGACTTTCTATATAATTATTTGCTAAAACAAAAGAAGCTGAGCCCTTTAGAAAATAGTATTAGTTCCCTTCTCCCCCTACTCCTTCTGCCGTTATATTTCCCCCACCCAGGGGAGAGGTCCTATAATGAAGAAATAAAGACTACTCCAAAATGTTGGCAGTCTAAAAGGGGACAGGCATTTTCAACACAAAGAGATGTTTGTTTTCCTTGCATTTTAACTCTTAATTTTTGACACAGTGGGGAACTCCAGCATGGCTGCCGTTTAAAATGTAACAATGCCTTGGTGTTCTGATTGCTTCTGTCACGGGGGTGTTGTGACTGAAGGCCAGGAGACAAAGCAAATGAGGCCGAAGACAGTGCCTGCTGCTGAGGTGCTGGTCCATTTCTCTGCATCTGAATGTTTCTTTTCTCTGGCCCAAGGAGGAGTCACTCAGGGAGACTGAAGCTGGAATTTGTACAACCTCTTTTCAGTCCCCTTGATTTTAATCAGAAATACACAATTATTCTTTTCCTCCAAATAGAGAAACTCAATCCCCATTTTAAATTCAATTATTGTAATTGCAGCATTCAGAAAAATAGCACATTCATTTTCTAATAAGAGATTGTGGATACCAAATTACTGCATATAGTATGTCAGAACGGAAACTTGAGACTGGCAGGCCAGTGGGTGTTTTTATCTTGGCAATTTGTATTTTCTTGCAGACAATTTATAGTAATCCTACCCTTCCTTGTTTATGACATAGAAGATGGGGTTTTCAAGCCACCCTAAAATAAAGACTGTTGTTAGGTACAATTCAGTTTAAAATCCCAGTTATGAAAATAATGAATTCTAAGAGGGGCAAAAGTGAAGTACCTAATAAAGAGAAGAAGAAAAGGAATCAGGATTTGGGTCCTATGGGATGGCAGTCCAACACGTCTTCAGATCTCCTTGAACTACGTTCTAATGTTTGTACATCAGTTTGCCCCAAACCATATTTCTATTCCTTTCACCATCTTGCATTTTAAAAATAAAACAGAAAATCTGATTGGTGGGAAGTTGATAATGTGGCCATTATGTTTCAGCAATATGAGAGCACCCTGTTCCCTTTTCCTGTTTAATTCCAGTTGCTTTCGTTGGCTTGAAGTGAGTCAAATGTAAGAAGAAATACTTTAGGATTTTGAGTTTCCTGATTTCCTTAAAAGAATAACCTTAAAATCGGATTTTTACAAGTGTACAGTGTTATTCTTTCAGGATTTACTTTTAACCTCAAAATTATGTTCATGTTTTTCTCATAGACACTCTCAGACACCCACCATCTTCAAACACCTTAACATCCATTCCATCAACTACTGTTTATAAATTGATCTCCTTCATTAGACACTTCTTGTGACACTTTCCCTGAGATGGTTTTTTTTTTTTTTTTTTTTTTTTGCGGTACGCGGGCCTCTCACTGTCGTGGCCTCTCCCGTTGCGGAGCAACAGGCTCTGGACGCGCAGAATCAGCAGCCATGGCTCATGGGCACAGCCGCTCTGCGGCACGTGGGATCTTCCCGGACCGGGGCACGAACCCGTGTCCCCAGCATCGGCAGGCGGACTCTCAACCACTGCGCCACCAGGGAAGCCCTCCCTGAGATGTTTGGCTCCTGTAGTTTATGAATTCATTCTTTCACACACATTTATTGAGCACCTACTAGGTGCCAGGTTTAGGAAGAGCAAGATGCAGGCAAACTCTGAGATATGTTTGGGGAAACTGACATAGTGTTGGAGGTACTGGAAACCAGCAGCTAAAATAATGGCCAGAGAAGTCCATACATATGGAAGAGAGAACAGACATGTCCACGTGTCCCAGAGAGGTAGACCTCCTCTGCTGAACTGCTGAGTGCCTACTAAGTGACAAGCACTTTAGTTATATTCTCTCAACTAATCCCCATTTTTGTAGTTACCAGAGTTAATGTTTTCGGAAGTGTGATCTCTTCCCAGGGTTACTCGGTTGGCTAATTTTGTTAGCTCCATCCTTAAATAGGCCTTGCATATAAATAAATCTGTGCAAAGGGCTATCCAAGTAGCTCCTAATTCTGATTGGTCAGGATCTCTGGACAAATTCCAAAATGGCTGGCTTCCTAGTTGCACCAATAGTGCCTCTTGATGTTTTTGATGTTTATTCTGTGTATCTGTCCATTTATTTACTTTTCCAGTTTGAATTTCAATGAACATCTTAATAATGTCAAAGCCCATAAGACATAGTTTGCACTATGCATAACCTACAAGTTTAGATTCAAAATCTTAGATCTATGCATTTTACTTTAGTCCCTACACACAGAGTTACTGACTACTATTTGACTGAAGAATAAGTCCAAACTATATTAACCTCCCAAACTGTGCATCAAGAACCGACAGGAATGCTTAGAAAATTGAATTCTAAAGGGTCTTTCCTTGTTGGTACTCTATCCATGAAATAAAGCCATTCATTCCAGTTGTTCTCTTCTTTGAGCGGGAATGATAGTTTCTGCTTTTGTTTGTTTGGGCTATTGTTTCCGTTTTTGTGTAGCATAGTATCAAGTCTTCAAACGCCTCCCAAGCAGAAATCCTTACAGAATATGATTTCCCCTCTGGCAATAAAATGATGGAAAAATCCAACCCAACATTTAAATGACTATTAAGTTACCTCATTTCTGTGTGTGATACAACATACCTTTCAGGAAGGAGTTGGAAAAAACTGTTAGAATTTCCCTCTGGCTACTTTCACATGCTTGAACTTATTTAATTCTCAAAAAAATCTTCTGGAGTATGCATCATCCACCTTTACAGGTTGAAAAAAGAAGGTAGGCTCCAAGATGTTAAGTACCTTTCCCAAGACTGCATGGCTGCTAAGTTGAGGGGTCAGAATCTGAACTGAGGTCAGCGTGAGATTTAATAAGCATGTGCTATGTGCGGGTTCTGTGCCAGGTCCTGCTCTTAAGGGAGAGCCATCTCAGGGAGAGTGGCAACGTGGCTGGTGGGCTGCGTTCACTGTTGCTTACGTCATCGAAACCTCTTTAGTTTCAGCTTGTCTCGACTTACCCTCTGCCAAGCCATCAGTCAGGAAGATACTTGCTGGCAACATGAACTTTGGAGGACAGAACTGGGTTCCAGTACTACCTCTGCCCTTGGAAGCCTTCACTTCTCATCTTGAAAATGGAGGGGTCATCATACTTCCCTTCCAGGGCTGCTGTTGGGACATCCTTTTTTAATGACTGATAGCTGTGGGTTGGCATTTTTAGGGGAAAATGCTTTGAGATAGTGCCCAGTGAGAATCCCTCCCCAGAAAGAGCTATGCTGCAGAGATAGGAACCAGGCTTTTCCGGAATCGGCAGCTCAGAGCTGCTCTGCTGTTGTGGCTCCGCCTCTTTTTAAATTTTTTTGCCAGAGGTGGACATTGTCCGTTTGGCAGGGAGTTGAATCGGGTAGGCACCACTTAGCATGGAAAGCGGGAGTTTACATTCAGCGCCTCACAACCTTAGGGGCTTGAAGGAAGAATGGTTTGCAGCAGCTTCGTTACCTAGGGAGAAAGAACTTGGAGTTACAAGCAAAGATGCTTTTACTTTGCGTTTTGGAGAAAATAGAACAATTACCTACTGAAGGTGCAGTGGATGAAAAAACACCTCTGTTCCTACCACCCTGATCATCTAATCTGTTCAGATTTATTCTGCCTTCCTGAAGGTGATTCAAGCCAGGCTGTCCTTGCAGAGTGGCTGCACCAGTCCTTCCCCTGGCTGGGGCACATGGCGATCGCCTGAGGCTCCCAGTGAAAGACAGACATTTCCTACTGCTGAGAGGAGCTTCCTCTGAGGGCTGGAGCTCCACAGGAAGTATCTGATATGTGGAATGCGTTGAAGGAGGGCGGGAGGGAGTCCATAAATCATCAAATCGTTGTTGAGCATCTTTTAGGATCCTTAAAACTGCACTAAGCCCTGTGATGATTCCTAGGACACCTACTCTCTGAGGAACTCACCATCTGCCAGGGAACAAGACATATATGTGAAATCAGTGGAGGATTATATTCTATCTAAACTAGAGCCAGTTAGATTTCCAGCACCTGACACACATACTCTTTTTTTTAAAATAAATTTATTTATTTATTCATTCATTTATTTTTGGCTGCGTTGGGTCTGCGTTGCTGCGCACAGGCTTTCTCTAGTTGCAGTGAGTGGGGCTACCCTTCGTTTTGGTGCACGGGGCTTCTCATTGCTGTGTCTTCTCTTGCTGTGGAGCACAGGCTCTAGGCGCGTGGGCTTCAGTAGTTGTGGCAGGCGGGCTCAGTAGTTGTGGCTCGCAAGCTCTAAAGCGCAGTCTCAGTAGTTGTGGCGCATGGGCTTAGGTGCTCTGCGGCATGTGGGATCTTCCCAGACCGGGGCTCAAACCCCTGTCCCCTGCATTGGCAAGCAGATTCTGAACCACTACGCCACCAGGTAGCACACATACTCTTAAAAAAATTTTTTTAAATTAAAACCTCACTCTTCGTTGAATAATGAATGAACAAATGATCTCTAACACCTCTTGAGCTCTTCCTATGTGTCAGGCACTGTTCTAATCCCTTTTATGTGTACTACCTATATATTTATTATATATATTATTACCATATGTTTATTAATGCAGTGAATGCTCTCCACAACCTCATGAGGTTGATGCTATCAATAGCCCCATTTGATAGCTAATGAAACTGAGGCGCAGAAAGGCAGCTTGTTTGTCCAAAGTCCTACAGCCAAATCACAGGTGGTAGAGGCAGGATTTGAACCTAGGCCAGTTGGCTCCACAGTCACAGATGAAGGACAGTAAGGTGGTCTTTTCAAGAGCTTGTTGGCATTTTGGTTCAGACGAAGAGCAACCGGGCTTTGTTATTAGCTCATCTGACTCTGGCTTCCCTAAGACTTAAGCACCCTCCCCCTTCCTAGAACTCAGACCAGTGCCAGCCAACCCTGTGTGGTCCCACCCCGCCGCTCCCCCGGCCCCGCCAGGCCTCTCGTTTGTCGTTTCTCTTACCGAGCACATTTCTAAATGAGGAAGGTTGCTCTGCTTTAAGGACATACAAATGGCGTGCCCTCACCTGTCAAGCATGATCCTTGTATTTTACCAGACCCATTATGAACGCAATCTTTCTGTCGAAAATTTGCATACCTCCTTTCTTGAAAAGTAATGACAGCAATTTCTTTCCCTCCGCTCACTTTCTGAGTGTCTCATTTAACGGCACCTGTGAAACCGACAGGCGCAGAGATGAGAAGTGAAAGAGAGCAGTTGATTAAATCATCATCAAGTCGGGCCTCAGAAAGTCAATTCTGCTTGCCGTCTGCAATGATATCCTTTTATCTTAAAGTAATGAGCTATGGCACTTTTGCATCGGGTAATGCGATAAGTTCTATTAGCATGTTCCATTTGCCTCACAAGCAAGGGCAAGTCATTTTAGCTAGCTCATATCACTGCAATCAAAGCAATTGGCTTCCCAGGCAGAGAAGAAAGGGAAAAGGCTCAGGATGATTTCTGTGGATCACAACACAGTGGAAAAAATAGACTCTTGTATTATTTTAACCCATAACATGCTTTTCCTTTTTCCTCATCAGCAAATTTGAGTTTTATTAGCTCACACAGGACTCTGAAGAGAACCAAGCTTTAGTGGAAGCAAACCTAGGGGGCTCAGGCCCCACCCAAAGGAACAAGCAACTATGATCTAGAAAGGGAAAATTGCAGCATTACAGGGGGTCACAAATAGAATCCTGCCAAAGAAGATAACAGAGAAGGTCTCCCTGGTAATAACACTGTGGTCTCATAATAAACTCTTCCTTCACACCATCTTCAAAGTCATTTGTAACAGGTCCCCAGGCAGGTATGGATTAATGCTATTGATGACTTAGAATCAGTAAATCAATGACAGAGAGGCAAAGGATCTGTTGCTTAAGCTTAAAAGAGATGGTTTACAAATCACTGGGCCCTAGACTGTCTGTTTTACCTTTGGATAAGAAACTCATTTTTCTCATCTTGGCAATCACTGAGGCTTGAGAGCTCTGGGTTTTAAGTACATTTCATCTTTGGGGTTTATGTATGTTTATACCTGGCAAAATGTGACTTCCTTTCTTCTAAGGAAAAAAAAAAAGTGCTGAACACTTCAGAAGTTTGCGAAATATCCATTTCTTCCCCTATTTCCAAAAACCCCGCAGTATTTTAATGAGCTAAGTGGAAATTTACAGCATATAAATTGTTTTTTTACTATACCTGGATTTCCAGGTGACAAAAAGGAAAACAATATTGAAAATTAATTTGTGAGCTGGAGTACTTCAGGCTGGACGACTGGATTTCTGGCAGGATATTCGCGCTTCTAATCAGTGCTCAGAATGAGCCTGGCACACAGTAGTCACTTTAAAATTATTTACTGAGAGAAAATGTGTGATCATTTGAGAGGCCCTGGAGGGAAAATAAGTTTTCTCTTAGCCCCCTCAGATCACAATGGCTGTTTGAACTCTGGCCAGTTCAAGCTGAGAACTTGAAAAGATGCCAGATTCTGAGGAGTCCCCATATAGGAATGATAAGGTTACCAGCACAAAATTCCAGAAGCTTCTGAAAGTTTGTTCTCCATTTTACCTCCCGAACAGCTGAAGACTGACCTTAATAATATAGAGACCTTATATTATTTTCAAATGTGCTCATTTTGCGACTGTCAGAAGTTTTATTCTTATCTTTTAAACTATTGTTGGGAACACACATCTTTTGATTAGGCTTTCTTTTCTTTTTTTTTTTAAAGAGTTTTTTTTTTGTTTTTAAATAAATTTATTTATTTATTTTTGGCTGTGTTGGGTCTTCGTTTCTGTGCGAGGGCCTTCTCCAGTTACGGCGAGTGGGGGCCACTCTTCATCGTGGTGCGCAGGCCTCTCACTGTCGCGGCCTCTCCCGTTGCGGAGTACAGGCTCCAGACGCACAGGCTCAGTAGTTGTGGCTCACGGGCCCAGTTGCTCCGCGGCATGTGGGATCTTCCCAGACCAGGACTCGAACCCATGTCCCCTGCATTGGCAGGCAGATTCCCAGCCACTGCGCCACCAGGGAAGCCCTAAAGAGTTTTTTGATGTGGACCATTTTTAAAGTCTTTATAGAATTTGTTACAATATTGCTTCTGTTTTATGTTTTGCATTTTTGGCCATGAGGCATGTGGGATCTTAGCTCCCCGACCAGGGATCGAACCTGCACCCCCTGCATTGGAAGGCGAAGTCTTAACCACTGGACCGCTAGGGAAGTCCCCTACTTTCATTTTTTTTTGAGCTATTTTATTTGATAAGACGTAGTTATTGTGGAAATACAGGGGAAGAGGAACCAATGACATCATTTTACAGTGAGAAAACCCAAACCATTTTCAGAGTTAAAATATTCTTTTTATTTCTAGGGCCCCAATAGCTTTAAATTTCACTTACAGTCCAAAGCCAGTATGAGAACAACGTAAACAATGTGAGGGACTTCTCTGGTGGCGCAGTGGTTAAGAATCTGCCTGCCAACGCAGGGGACACAGGTTCGAGCCCTGGTCTGGGAAGAGCCCACATGTCGTGGAGCAACTAAGCCTGTGCACCACAACTACTGAGCCTGCGCTCTAGAGCCCGCGAGTCACAACTACTGAAGCCTGCTCGCCTAGAGCCCATGCTCCACAACAAGAGAAACCCACACACCGCAACGAAGAGTAGCCCCCGCTCACTGCAACTAGAGAAAGCCCTTGTGCAGCAATGAAGACCCAATGCAGCCAAAAATAAAAAATAAATTAATTAAAAAAAAATGTGAAAGGAGGGCTTTGTGGAGTGATAAAAGACAGACAGCATCAGAGTTGCCATATGTGGTACAAAATACTGCCCGGTTTTTGCATGTACAAGGAACTGGGCAGATGGGAAGATGGTGGTGTACATGTTTTTAGTCACCATGCTGCTACCTCACTTCTTTAAATAAGAAAGTAAGTGTCATGTTTTCTGCAGGTGGCTTCTTCTGAAATTGCTTTCAGGTGATGAGGGATGTCTTTACCATCTTAGGGAAACCGCCTGCCCCAAAGGGGAATCGATTCATTTTGTCACTGGCAAAGTGAAATTGTACTTGATGTTAGGTGCTATAGTTTACAAGTTGGGGTTCTCCCTCATTTTCCTCTCATTTCCTTTAGGCAGAAAGAAGAATAAAATAACTTTGTTCAGCCGTGGTGTTCAGCCCTGACATCTTTGGTGGCAATGATAAATGGATTTGAGATACGAAATAACTGTTCCAGCAAGGTCCATTGAGCAGAATAGGGAGCAGTGCCCTCCTCAATGTCATTGTGCGTGATATATTCAATGATGGCCACTTTCCGCTTAAGAACGCATTCCGCCACAAGGTCCCTGGAATTCCATCTCGTTCCCTCGTTCCGAGTGAGGCAGAGGGGTGTCACAGACCTTAGCTCATTTCTGTACGTATCGGAGCCTTAAAACACAGATGTTGAGATTCCCAAATGGAAATGAGAAACGTTTGCTTTTGAAGAAGTACAATAAAATCCTAATTATGTCTTGTCTGGGCCTTTTAATGGAAGATATTTTCTTCTGGGCCCCAACTCCTTTGGTTCTGCAAATAATTTTAGGTCTGCCCATTGTGTTCAGACATACATCCCATTGTATTAAGCAGTTAGTGTTTCCTGTGCCTTCTTTCTTTGGAATTACTTGTCTTTTAAATCATAGTTTGCTTATGCTGCATGAAATCAGGAATTCTTAAGATGAGTGAGAGGGATCTGTCAATATGATTGAGCATCTGCTGTATCTCGAGGCCTGGAGAAAGATGAACAGGCACTGCCCTTTACCTACACAGAGCGCACGCTGTAGCAGGGGAGACTGTTGTGGCCAACAGTGAAAATACAGTTTTGTAAGGGATGGAGACAGAAGCGGTTAATTCTAAGAAGAGTACTGGAATTCTAAGAATTCCTTTTTATTTTTTGGCTGCATTGGGTCTTGGTTGCTACGTGCAGGCTTTCTCTAGTTGGGGCGAGCAGGGGCTACTCTTCTTTGCAATGCACGGGCCTCTCATTGCGGTTGCCTCTCTCGTTGCGGAGCACAGGCTCTAGGCACACGGGCTTCAGTAGTTGTGGCTCACGGGCTTCAGCAGTTGTGGCTCACAGGCTCTAGAGCGCAGGCTCAGTAGTGGTGGCACACGGGTTTAGTTGCTCCTCGGCATGTGGGATCTTCCTGCACCAGGGTTCGAACCTGTGTCCACTGCATTGACAGGTGGATTCCCAACCACTGCGCCACCAGGGAAGCCCTCTAAGAATCCTTAAATTCTAGGAAGAGTATTGGAAGATTCAGAGGAAACTCTGTTTTTAAAGGTAAATTACAAGTTTTTAGGTAGAAACTTGGAAGAATAGAATTCCAGGCAGAGGGCATTGTTAAGTGCAAAGATGGAAGGGCCAGAGGGTGTGACCGAGTGTGCTGGGGTGTGACTGGAGCAAGGGATGTGTTAGGGTGATACCACTCAAAGAGTGGATGCAGACCAAGGCCAGTCTGTGAGCTGTTTGTAACTAATCCACTGTGAGGTTAGTATAGCACTTGAGAGTAAGCATTTGGGAACTTTTATAGCAATTCAGTAGAATAATTTTGTATCTCTTAAATCTAACAGTAACATATTTTTACGTGTCTTTGCTTTTTCATTTTTCTAGCAATTTATTTTTTATTATATCTTACAAAGTATTGGTCTAAAACGTATTGGAAATTAGAACAGAAACAAACGGTCCTTCTCCAAAGAAAGTCCGAGAAGCACTGTGTTGGAGGAGCAGTGGGGAGTGGGAGAGTTGGAAACAGCGTGAAGAGTTTTCATTGCCCTCTCGGCCATGGGAAGTGTCATGATCAAATTGGAATTTAGGAAATCCACTCCAGTCAGTAAGGACTTGGATTAGAAACGAAAGAGACTATAGGCCCTGGAAAGCAGTCATTAGCCTCTTGTAATGATAAAATAAAAGCCTGAACTAAAGCAGCGGCCATGGCCATGAAGATGGAGAGGATTTAGAAAGTTGAATCAGTAATGTGGGGTGAGAGAGAAAGATAGATCTGCTCAAGAACGGAATCAAGGAGGCTGACAAGACTCTTCACTCCGGCAGTTGAGTGATTGCACGGTGACGTCATTACCAGGAACAGCACGGGAGGGGGCAGGTGTGGGGTGAGTAGAAGATGGTGCGTCTGGATTTAGATGGATACTTGAGCCTGAGGTGTTTATAGGGCTTCAGGAAGGGGGTATAGCAAACAAAAACATCTGTTAGTGCTGGTTAACATTAATTGTCTACACTTCCTCTGTACTATGTCTAAGTTGTTTACATGTATTAACTCATTTTATTCTCATCTCCTTAGGAGGGAAATGCCATTATTACCCACACTTTACAGATAAGTAAACTGAAACTCAGAGAGTTTAAATAACTTTCTCAAAGTCACATAGCTGGCAAATGGTAGGCATAGACATTTTTTTTAGTCTCAACATATACATGGTAGCTGGAACCAAGGGAATCTTTAAGGACTCCCGTGGAAATCATATAGAAACGATAGACCTGCAAATGCAACTCTAGGGAAACAATGACATTAAAGAATATGCAGAAAAGGGAGGGCTGTGAACAGATACTAGGAAAGAGCAATATTGGTGAATGTGTACAAGGGAAAAATTCCAGCATGTTCAATGGAAACATTCCAAATTTCCAGCACTAGGGAATTTTTTTACTAGTTATTTACAATCCATTACAGTGGATTACAGTGCAGCCTTTTAAAAAATGTGATGCTACTGGCAAATATTACTCATTCAACTAAGATATTTGACATATTAGGTAAAAACAAAGCAGGTTACCAAATACTAGGACCTTATTTTCATTTCTTAACATTTGTGAGTGAAGGATGTAGAGAATGGAGGAAAGACAGGAATGAATTATACAAATGTGTTAACAGTGTTTATTTGTAGATGGTAGGCTGATGGGTGATTTTTTTAAAATCTATTTAATACGTACGTATTAATTTTCAAAAGGAGAAGATATTGGGGAGGGGGTTGGTTGGTTATTTACACAGTTTAAGAGGTGGGGCTTGTCTGGGAAAGGAAGAAGTTACCTTCAAAGGTTTGGTTCTAATTTGGGAAACTAGAGGGAAGAGGAGGTGGAGAGGAAGTTAAGTGTGATGGGTTGGAATGACCGGAGGTACTCAGGTTAGGAGCTGGTCTCTTTCTGATTCTGCATTCGAGGCATGTGGCTTGGATTTCATGCCTCCTCTTTCCCTCTCTTGTCTTTGGTGGGTTGGGGGTCATGTCTTTGTGTGAAGGCTGAGTGATCGAGAGTTCTTCCCTGTCCGGCTTTTAAAATGGAGGAAAATATTTTCAGCTGTTCACAAAGGGCTTTGAAATCTAGTCCTGGAGAGTACTCTGTCATGTCAAGCCGGTCGTTAGCGTGCAACCTGTTTGCTAATAAACCAATACAGGACCCCGATGTCAAAATGCTTAAAATGGTCAAATCAGCTGGGACCCCGTTTCTGCATTTGACATGCCTTTTCCATTTCCGGGCCTCATGCAGAACATAAACCTGACTCAGGAGGTGGCTGTATGTGAACTCTCATAAATTGGAGTGGGTATCTAGGGAGTGAGGAGCAGACACTTCTTCTTTTAACCTTTCAAGACCAAGAATCATTTGGCCAGAAATCCACAACGTATTGAACTTAGGGTGTGAAAGCCGTACAGTGTATTAAATGTGAATTTGAGACCATGAATTTTACCCACACCGACTCTATAAAACAGCCTCCCTTTTTCATAAAGCAGGCCCGTAAACCTCTGCCAGCGAAGCAGAAAGACTCCTTAGGACTGTGGCTCGCTTTCCGTCTGGGGTTGTCAACAAACCCCCTTTATGAGTGGAATAGACCTCTTGTATGTGTCGAGCTTCTGGCTTTTGCAGAGCGTGTTAGGAGCCAGGCTAGGCAAACGTTGGGCGCTGTTTGCTGAGTGCCTTTATTGCCTTTGCATAATTTATGAGCTGGAGGGGTTGACCATCATTCGTCTCTGCCAGGGGCTGGCACTCGAGGCTCCAGAGAGCGGAGCTGTAAATTGGATGGTGCGTTCCTGCTGAGCTCACGGCAAAGTCCTCGGGTCAGTATGGGAATTTAATACCAGAAATGGAACTGTTTTCTCAGCGCGCCATGTGGGCCCCAGCGCAGCACAGACTGTTTTGGCAGACTCTGTGACTGGCCTTGTCGAGGGGCTGTCACTCACCCGGCATGTTGTGTGGGGAGCCTGAGCATTTTTAATCGGCTTGGCATCCGTGCTGCTTCCATAATGGGTACCAGTAGGTCTCAGTTCTTCACCATATGCTTAACTCTGGAGACAAGGTGCTTCTGGGTATATCAGTAATTACTTGATGCAGAATTAAGTGGACCTTGAAATTAGAACTGGACTGTTGGAAAGCAGGAAGCTCGACACTTTGATAGAAATAACCATTCCCAGGGACATCCCGCTGTTAGGGTGGGGGGAGGGGCGCGGACAGTGGTGATTCTTTGCCCCTGCTGTCCTCCCCACTCCTTCTAGCCCCTGCACACCAGTCCTTGGGGGGGCGGGCAAATCCTCTGCCTCGGCCTTCAGCTGCCATTGAGTACCTCACAAGGCGGGCTGTGAACATCTGGAGAAATGAGCCTGCCTGGCAAAATCCTCTTTTCTCTTGCACACCCCTCCTGATTCATGCTTTGTCACTCTTGAAAATGTGCCGGAACTTGGGAACCTCAAGTTAATTCAAGGCAATGGAGAAACTACACAGTCAGGAGAACGGCTGCTCTTCATCCGTCTGCTGTTGGAGGCCTTCAGGGTCTTCATCCCACCCATTTTCTTTCTCAGCTGGCCTGACTTATTGTAACAGAGCAATCGCTCATCAGGCAGAAGAAAGTAAGTTAAGACGATCCGAGGTTGGGAGCCTGGTTGAAGACAATGCAGTGGTTAAAGCACTGTCACCAAACCTCTGATAAACCCGTGGTATTGAGGAACCAGTGGGAAGAGCAGAAAATGTTACAGCTCTCCAGGCCATGAGGTTGCTGTGTGAGTTCCTGATGCTGATTGTACAGACAGCTTAGGCTGGAAAGAAGTAGCCCCCAAATTGAATCTTAATACAGCAAGATGTCCATTTGGATGGGGGTTTTGTTACTTTGCACTGAAAACACCCTAATGGTGGTTTAAACAATAAGGTGACTTATTGTTGTCTGAACGAAAAAGTCGGGAGGCAGGCTGCTCTGAGGTTGGTTCACGTGTCTCACTTGTGCCAGGATTTTTCTTCCCTTGTTTTTGTACTTCAGCCTTTGGCTTCATTTTTGCAAGATGGCTGCCACAGATCTGGACATCACATCCTCATGCAGTGATGTTCAGAGGAAAGAGGCAGTGCTTCCTGCTTTTCTCCTTTTTTTTTGAGGAGAAAGGGGTTTTCCAGAACCTTCAGCAGACATTTCCTCAAGGCCCAAAAGTGGGTCTTACGGCCACCCTTAGCTGCAAGGAAAGCTGGGAAAGAGAGAATATCTGGCTTTTTCAATCTCGAAATGTCAGGAGAAGGTACAGACTAGGGAGAAGGGGGTTGTGAATGGCTGTGGGTGTGGAGCCAGCAGTGGCTGCCGTATGAGCACATGTATTTCCTGTTTCTGTTCATAGCTGCATCAGCTCCCTTGTCCAGGTGGCCACGCTAAAGAACCTTGGCATCATCGTAAACTCGTCCCTCCTACTTGCTTCCCACATCCATGTATTATCAAGCCCTGTTGGTTCTCCCCTCAGAACTGCTCCGCCATCTGTTCTGCCCTTTCTCAAGCCATGCACCGTGCTGGTCTAGACACTGTAAGGGTTGCCAACCCGGCCTCCCCGTGACCTGGGCCTTTCCCCACGGCACACCATCTCTCCTCCACCCCACGGAAGATTCATCCTCACGGAGTAGGTATATCTCTGATCACGTCACACTGGGTACCTCGACTGTGACACTGAAAGCTGCTCAGGGACCAGTCCTGCGTCTTGACTGAATGTCTGAGCAGCTTGCGGCGCTCATCAAGGGCTGCTGCGTGAACGAATGGATGTATTTACATGCTGAGTGTTTACTCTGACAGAACACACCCGCTTTTTAAAAATCAAATACTGGAAACAGGCGGTGTGAAAAGTGGTTTGGGGGCTATCTGCCCGGGGCCTTGAATGCCACTTGAAGGAGTTTAAACTTCATCCTCAAGAGGAAGTGTCCTGTGATGGTGAAGGGGGCAAGCTGCAGACTCACATTTGGTTTGAGTTCAAGTTCAGTTTTACGCTTGCTGCGTACTCTCGTGACTCTCGCAAGTTACGTCATCTCTCTGTGCTTCAGTTGTCTCACTTCTGAAGTGGGGGTGGTAAGACTCACTTTCTAGGATCTGTGGAAGACTACATAAAATAATGGAGGTAAAATGCTTAGCATGGTATATAGCACGTAGTAAGCGCTCACAAATATTAGTTATTATTACAGAACTTGCTTCTCTGTTAAAATCATTTAGCTCTCAGTCTATTAAACTCGATTAACTAATATTAAGTCTGTTAATTCCATGAGAGCAGAATCTTTGATTCCATTTTCATTATAGCCTGTCATAAGGCTTAAGCTTTCAACACATATTATTGGAGAAATTAATTTGTCATCTTAATGACAATCTCACCCAACATCATTATTTTCTTTGAAAAATAAGGAAATAAGCTTAGCTGGGTGGACATACTTGGCCCAAAGATACAAAACTGGGAAGAGTAGAGAGAGGACCTAAAAAAGAAAAAAAAAATCAAATATTAGATAACAAAACACTCTTGGTTTTTAATAAAATTTGTGTTCTTTTTTTTTTTCCTTTCCTTCTAATGAGGAACCCAAAGCTTTGAGTTAACTATCATTCTCTGGTCTTCTGAAACCGAAGTCAACAGTTGGAATTTGGAATCTGTTAGATACGGTGTGAGTCTCCTGCCCTAAAACTTTTATTTTCTTTTTTGCCCATATCATTGATTTGTTACCCTGACCTCTTGTTCTTGACATGTTTTTAATAGAGAATATTCCCTCTTTTCTCTGGGCGATCACAAGTGTGAGCCTTGCTGAATGTGTTCTGTTTCTTTCAAAGCCCAGATGAGAGGATGAAGGGCCCAAAGGTTTACCTCTTTTCCTCTAGAAAAGCACCAGGAGAGAGAGAGAGGGCTCCGTTCACATTAGCTGAAGGTAGAACATCTCCATTAAGAAATTGATTTCGCTCTGAATCCCATTGAATAATCTTGATTTACCTTAATCTCATGGCCCAGTTGGCTCCACCGTGCAGCAGGGGGTGCTCACTGGTGTGACCAACTGACCACAGAACGAGCCACGGAGCACCGGCATCAGATGAATTCAACAGAACAACTTCTCGGCATTTTGCTTCTGTTTCTGTTTACAGCACTTGAGCTGAAGAAACTTTTTAGCTCAGACAACGTTTCCTATTTCCTTTACATGTCTTGCTTTTTTTTTTTTTCTGTAGTAATAGCAAAAACATACTCGATTTTTGCACTAATGCTTCTTCTCTTGTCTTCCTTTTCAGTGTGACAGCGATAGTGACCAGGAAGAGAAGGTAAGCCCCCCTTCATCCCCCCACTGTGGGCATAGTACACAAGCACCATGAACACCGCGTCTCCCTCTCACAGCCTCAGGGCAGGGGATGCCAGCTGCATGTTGGCAGCACCTCTCTTCTGCAGAGACAGGCTTTATTCACACAGTGACATTGCCTGTGATAAGAAATAACATTGAATTTGTGAGCCCCACTTTTTAAAAGTAAGCCCTTTAATGTTGCATATATGTGACACTATGTTTTCACTTTATAGAAGCTTTTAAAAGAGGAAATTGTTTATTTTAATAGCCATCTGATTTTTCTTGTTTTATCCTTGATTGGAACATTAAACCTGCTAGTATGTATGCATTTATAATGTCGTTCCTGCATGTCTTTTACTGACCCATATGCTTCTTCCTGCTTTTCTGTACATATCGGTCTTCTTGATAGAAATGTTAATCGTCTGTTTCTAGGAGTGTCTTCATGCGGGGAGAGGTGGGCCGGGGCTGTCAGGCGGGAACCACTCTCTTCTCGTCCAGGTGGGTGGTCGGGGGGAGGGCACTCCTTCCAGCAGGTACACGCTCTGTTTCAAGGCTGATGGCCATCAGCCTCTTTGTATCCAGTTCAACACGGATCAAGAAAAGGAGCTCGATTTGGGGGCTTCCGGAAGATAGGATCACAACCTGGTAAAGTGAACATTCTGCCGCCTGAAGCAAAGGGATTGTTTGTCTGTTTGGTCTTTCTTTCTAGCTGTCCCAACCCCCCAACCAAATTTCTTTCCAATTTTATTCCCACTCTATGTATTTTGAAAAGAGTTACCTGAATACCGTGATTTCTATATTGCTTGGCACCAAGAGGGAGGTACCAGTCCTCCCGTCCCCAGCTTCTGGATCTGTCCCGCACAGCTGGCTTTCCTGAGCCCTGTTCTCTGACTCTCACCTCCTACGTGCTGGCGGATTTGACTCAGAATCCTGTGGTTAGTATTTGGTAGGATCTTTCCGTCAAGCCTAGAATTCTCCCTCCTTCTCTGCTGCCAGCCTCCAAGAGAGATCTAAAGGCTCTTGTTCTGTGCTGTCGTTAATTTGAATTCAGCATATGTAGCCCGTTATAAAATGCGAGACATCATCATTTGAGCAGGTCAAGCATATTCAGATGAAGACAAATGGTGCTTATTTGATTTCCTTAAAATCAGGAAATGAAAAAAGTGCTCTCTGGAGAAATCATGTTCTGCCTGACTTGGATGATAGACCAATGCATGTCCCCGAGATAAGAGCAGGCTCTCGCCTTGAGGTTTTTATCTCTGAAGGACGGCTAGGACTGTCAGCTTGCTGACATGTGCATTATCCATGTCATTTTAAACAAAGTGACCTATGGAAGGGTGCGCTGCGCTGTGACATGGTAATGGGCTGTTGGATGACAGTGAACGTACACACTGGAAAGGGGGCTGTGGATTATTCTTTTGTTTAACTGACAAGTAGGAGCTTCCTTTCTCCAGCCCCCAGGAGTCCTAGCTCCTTGGAAGTCGGTCCCCCAGTGCCTCAGGCAGCCAGTGGGTCGTGGGTGCCAGAGGCACGTAGGGGCTCCGCATTCAAGCGAGCTCGCTGGCCCCCAGCGCCGTCCGGGCCACATCCCACAGGGCGGTAGTCATCTCGTTCCATCAGGCGTCGCAGGCATCCGGGGAGGGACTGGTACTTCTGGCCACTGCTGGAGATCTTTTCCAGGTGACCGTTGATCTCCCTTTTCCAAGTGAGTGGTACTTCTCCAAGGGGACGAGGCTTCCTCAAGCTTTCACAGCCAAGCAGACCTTCCTTCCTTAAAAGGCAGTGTGACTTCAGGAAGTGTCACCGTCTCCAGCAGTGGCAGAAGGCGGCCAGGACGTTCAGTTTTGCGTTCCACCTAGGTGTCCTGATCAGCAGTGTCAACCTAGACTGCGCTTGCAAAAGCCCCGGGAGCTGTACGAGTCCTGATGCCTGGACCGAGTCCCAGTCCATTGCCTCAGACTCTCTTCAGGTGTCCAGCAGCCCCTGTCTAGATGATCGCTAACTCTGGTAATGTCGAGAATTATCAGCGCCGCCTGTGCTTTTCAGAGGTGTCTGGGGGCCAAGGTGTTTCCTGCATCCTGAGAGCACCACAACTAGTTGTTTGCTGGGATCTGAGTCCCTGAGTCTTTGCCACCCAGATTTTCGCCTCTGAGTGTGGGAAGCAGTGAAGTGTCGGCCCAGAGGAATGGGCAGTGGGAAGGTAGCCAGCACCCACGGCTCCAAGTTCGGGGTGATTTCAGGACAACGAAGGAGAATAAGGTGTCCATAGGCAAGTCCGCGGGAGGAGTGATGACGGGGCACAGAGGGCCGTTGGGAGTGGTCCTCTGACATGTGTGCATTTCCTGCCTTGGACACCCCAGTCGCTTTTCCTGTGGACTGTGGTGGCCCTGCAGGTCCTCTTCTTCTTACTCGGGAGCTGCTTCACAGCGGCACTCACATCATCTGTCCCTGCCCTGCCACCCGGCTCTCCTCCAGAGGGCTCCTGGCAGGAACAGTCAAGACTCTGTAATTGCAGTCGTGCCTGCTTGGCCCTGTTACAGTTAAGACTGTCAGGCTTCCCCTTTTGGACTGAGATTGTCTGGTGTTTATCATCGACTTTAACACTACCCTCCCAGACTTCTCCTCCGAGCCGGAGCCTGGGCCCCTGTCAGCCTCCCCTGTGCCGGAGCCTCTTGCCTGGGCCCCCCTCAGAGCCCCAGACTAACATGGGCTGCTTTCATGTGCTGCTTGGAGGATTCGCATTCAAATTTGAATTGCTAGTGGTGGAAAAGATGCCACTCCGTGTCCTGGGATGCCTTCAGCAACCCCGCCAGGGATGCTGTCAGAGGCAAAAGTGAGACTTGCAAGGACCCGCTGGGATTTCTCTCAGGAAGACCTGTCATTCTCTTACTCTGTAGGGATCTGCAGAACTGGCGGTCTAAAGTTAGGGTACTGTATTTCACACAGCTGACTGAATTAGGATAAACTCTGCTTTCCTCTGATACGAAGCTGTAATTTATAAAATGATACCCTTACTAATTAACATGGAAGGGACTGCGAAAGGGGCTAGAAAAGCAGAGCTTTCCATAAGTGCAGGAGGCATTCTTATACATGGAAGAGGCTTGATGAGACACTGGGCAAACATCCCTTACCCTCCCCTCACAGCCACGTGAATACATCTCACGTTAATGTCAGCGGACCTGGAGGACTTTTGTACAAATTGGGTGGAAGATTAGAGAAGGCTGAAAACACTGCGTCTTAGATGTGGGACTGTTCGTCTTTGCAGTTAGTGCAAAGAAAAGAGGCAGCACTTGACACCTTAATCACCCAAGTTAAGCAATTATTCCAATCCCCCACTGGAAATGAATTGGTATCATGAGAACAAAGAGGCAACATGCATATTTCCACATATTTGGCCTATATTTTCTCTTGTTTCCTCTCTTTCTCTACCACTGGCAGCAGCCTATTGTGCTAAGAAACACCCCCCATTTGGTTATGAAATCAATGTGGAGATGAAAAATAATTCTCTTTCCATTTACCCTCTCCCTGTGTACTTTGTGGGCCACGTGACAGAGCTGGTTGGAAGGTGTAGCGGCCAGTGGTCAAGCACTTGGGCCTCCGAGTCTGATGGCCTGGGCTTGTTTCTGACGGTCCCTTACTGTCCTGGAGCCATGGACAAGCCTTGGTTCTCTCATCTGCCAAATGGGGGTAACAACAGCTCCACCTAGAGTTTTGTAATAATGAAATTGGCTCAGTGCCTGGTCCGTAGTAAGTGCTCTGTAAATGTTAACTTCCACTAGTTTTCCTTGGAGCGCAGGGAGGGAGAATCGCTTGGGGAAGGAGGGAGGCTATCTTTCTCTTCCAAAAGCTCAGGATTTGCCAGAAAACCTGCCAGAGGATAAGAGGTGTGATTTTTTTTTTTCCACTGGAACCCGGGGCTCAGCCTTCATCCCCTAGGGCACTTCTTCCTGACACAAGCTGAACGGAAGTGTTGTGAAATTTGGAAGGGTCCCCAAACGATGATTTTTTAAATTCCTTACCCCAAACACCAGGCTTTCCTTTGGGCGCAACCTGGAGTCAAGAGCAAGCATGCCGGCCTGGGGGGATCAGATGGTGATGAAGTGGGTTGTACAGCCCTCGTCCCACAAGCCAAACACTGTCAGTTCCCAGATACCCAGCACAGGAGAGAGGGTCTGATGCAGTCTATCTGGGGTGGGGGCCACAGCATCTGTATTTTTTTAAAAGCTTCCTGGTAATTTTTATACAACTGGTTTTGAGCACTACTACCTTTTTACAGATGTCAAAGAGAAGCATTTACTTTCCTCTGTTTAATGCTTCTAACATTTTGACAGCCCAAGAGAAAGTCCTGAAAGCTATAGAGGTGTCGTGTGTGTTCGCGCACCCCACGTGCTTATGTTTGTAGATGTGTGGTGTATACTGCATGCAGTACACACACACACACAACCTCTTCATAGATAGAGCCGTTCTCCTGTTCCTCATGATTTTTTTTTTTTTCGGTACGCGGGCCTCCCACCGCCGTAGCCTCTCCCGTAGCAGAGCACAGGCTCCGGACGCGCAGGCTCAGCGGCCATGGCTCACGGGCCCAGCCGCTCCGCAGCATGTGGGATCCTCCCGGACCGGGGCACGAACCCGCGTCCCCTGCATCAGCAGGCGGACCCCCAACCACTGCGCCACCAGGGAAGCCCCCCTTATGAAGATTTTAACACTACACCTGATTGCAGCTTCCTGTCTCTGGGCTTTTAATGATTGGAATGACCACCTGGAGGAGGTTGCTTGGTCCCCGTGTCTTGCTCACCAGTACCCAGGACAGCCTGCTGGGACGCTGGCTAACTGCAGATGCAGAACCACAGAGTTCCCATGTCAGCTCCCTCTCCCTTAACATGCAAACAATTTCTGATGCATTCTAATTTTTTAATTCAAGCTAACTTTGTTGTGTTTGATCATTTTGTATTCACTTGTGTGAGAAGGGGGCAGTTTCTAAGAAAAGCAGCAGAAAAACCAACAGAGGCTTGTGTTCCTAATTCAACACAAACCACATGCCTAACTTGGCTCCTGAAGGACTGAGAAACTGCTGAGCTGTCAAACTAAAGACAGGGCATGCGGCTTGTGCTTATAGTGGAAGAGTCCCATCCCTCGATCGGCCACGTTTCACACTTGGTAAAAATTATGCACCCTCAGCAACATTCCACAAACTCAGAAGGCCTTCGTTGTTGCTTGTAGAACCCGCATCCTTGGTTTTGAAACAGGACATGCTCTGATCAGGAGACAGCTTAGAGATGCTGTCCTACACTGCAGATAGAGAAAGGAATTTTCTCCTCCCTTCCAGTTTCATAGCAGCAAAGCGTACAAGCATTGCCCAGGAGAAGAGTAGGGACCCAAGTTCTGGTCTTTATGTCCCTAATGTTCAGTAATGTTCATTGTTTTGCAAAATTTGCGTTTCCTTTTTTGGATACTCATCTCCCAATGGAGGGGATAAGTGAAACAACTTCAGAAAACTGGTACTCACACCTGAGTGCACCTCATATCAATCCCAGGATTTATCTTCTGGGCTCCCAACAAATTTCTTTTATAGTTTTATTTTCTCATAAGACACTTCTAAGCCATTTATGAATTTCCCACCTCATTTGGGAAATTTCTGCAGTTCTTGGCTGAGTTTCAAGGGCTGTTTTGGATGTCTGACTCCCATGATGCCCATCCACTCGACCTCCAAGATTAGGTCTGGGTCAAAATGACACTTTATTGTCCTTCCAACATCGCCATGTTTCCAGTTGGCTTAATTCCATCCTATCCACCAAAAATTCCTATTGATACCATCCTTGGATTTAATTTCTACTGCATATTATTTTAAACCCTCTCATTAAGTTCTTCTCTTTGTCCTATCGTAGCGTTTTCATGCCAAACCAAAAATTGCTTCACTCACATTAAATGTGCATGTAGAATATCTGTCCATTACAACCATGTCATATACCTGAAAAAGACACAGGTTTCATGTATGTATATATACATTTATTTATTTATATAAATATATAAATATTCAGATTATTTATTAAATATAAATCAATAAAATGAATACTTGAGTTATTGGAAATTGGTCAAACATCTTCAGCTAAACTCTTGTTTCTTAGAATGAATAGTGAGAGGAATGGGTTCTGGAGGTTCCCTTGTTCTCATGGGTGGGTAATGGAGAAGGACACTCAGAAGACCTGGTTTATCATTTCTCACTAACCAAGTGTGTGGCCTTGGACAAATTACCTAATGTTGCTGAGCCTTAGTTTTGTCATCTATAAAATGGGGCTGGAGTCAATGATGCAGCTTTGAACATCCTCATTTTCTATGTAGCTATTTACCTAGGCCCCAACAACACAGCAGACCCAGAGGGAAATGTACATGAGTGTATTTTCTCTTTGCCAAGGTAGAAGGAAGATTAGATAAAAAATTTCTCCATTCGTTCACCTCTCTCAGATTCCTAACAGTGAATAAACATAGTGTGGACGGGTCCAGGCACATCTGTGGTGACTCTTTCAAGTAACTAAAGGAAACTTACTATGGGCCTAATGTCTAAACAAAGGTCATTACCTGTTTGTTGATTCTTTCATTTAGTCATTCACAACAACTCACTTATTTTTTTTTTTCAAGTACCTACTGATGAACCAACATGGACTTGACAGAGTTGCTTGACTCTGTTGGGTCTGTCACCACGCACTTGCCAATAGGCAGCAGAGCAGTTAGTTTAATCTTATTCCTCAATTACCCACATTATTTAGGAGAGCATGGGAGCTAGTGAAGAACTAGTTGACATAGTATGTTTCAAGAACTTACTTGATTGGTGAGTTAATAATGAGTATTATTTGACCTATAAAAGGAATTCTTCTGGGAACGTCCAGTATTGAATATATGATTCTACGTTCCCAGAGAAAAGATCAGTTGCTTTCCCTTAGAATGAGCCATTGGCTTGGATTTTATGGCTTAGCTGAAGGGAATGTCGCAAAGCCAAGGAGGAATGAGGTGGAGGGGGTGGCTTCCAGCCTCATGAAGTGGACCGTGAATCCTGAGCCACCTGAGAGGGAGGTCCTGAGCAGGGGCGTTAGTACTGGTGATGCCTTTAACTGGCGGCTTGTCAGTAAGTATGGCCTGGACCGCTGTTTGGTTGTCAGAAGAGGCTATCTTACTCTACATTTGGGTTGGAGAATGTTTGTCCTCATTAAAGATGTCTGAATTTCTTTTTGGTCACACACATGTGTATTTGTGTGTGGGTGTGAGTGTCTTAGTTAATCCCCCCTTGGCAACTTCCAGATGGTGATCTATAATTATGGGTGATTACTCCTTGTAACTTTGCCATACCTAGGTATGATAAAGATAATAAAATCTCTGTATTAGAATGCATTCGTAATTAGCCAAACTTTATACTTTCATAAGTCCCCAAATTCAATACATGAATATTATTTCTTCCTTTTTTTTTCCAAAGTTACAACTGGGAAGATCAAATTGGCCTCCTTCTAGAGCTTTTCCCTATTGGTTCTCATGAGGGTCATGCTGAGAAGTACTGGCTGTATACCTACTAACCAGAGTAGCTTTCTCCACTGCTGTTCCAACCCCAGGTGTGGTTCCTAGTCTGCCAATTATATGCATGTTTACTGAGACAGTGAAATGGAGCATTTGAAGTAAGGACTGACCAGGAACCCCTGGCATGGGTGGTTGTGGTACCCAGGGCACTCAGTTTGGGCTTCATCTTTCCTCGTTGGGACCCTTAATGATTTTTCAACTCCCTAATTTCTTGGTTAAAAACAATGTAGATGCTCCTCGTTTATGAGTAGCAGGGAACAAATGCGATTAGGATCAATAATAATAACGAAATAATGAGATGAAACACTACTTTACATTGTAGAGAACATTGTGTTATTCAGAACACTTTTACATGTGCTGTTTTATATGACCTGCTTGTTTATTGTGGGAATCTACGTGTATCCCTAGATACTTCACTCTTCGTCATCTGCAATGTACCAAAGTCGATGATAGGTCCTTTCAAGGACTTTATCTTCTCAAGCACGTGTCATTTTACAAGTAAAGGAAATGAAACTTCAGAGCTGAGAGGTAATGGAGCTGAGATACACAGTGTCTTAAGATTCCAGGCTCTGGGCTCTTTTCCCTATATACGAGGATGAGTTGGAGTATGCCCAGAGGTGCCATTTGAGAATCTTTGCCACCTTCCTGTCTGTGCTGCGCCCTCCTTGTGCTACGGGAAACCTGGATTGTATCTACCTATCCACCCACAAACCCACCAGCTTCTAAAAATCCAAAAGTGACAGTTGCTCGATAAACATTGGATAAATACAAGTTGGGTCCACTGACAACTCAGATGTACAAGCTCTTCTGAAATGTGATTTTTTTTTTTTTTTTAACATGGGAAGCAGTTGTCCAAGGTAAGGAGGCAAGAACTACAAGGTATATGTTTTTACTCGTACAGGTGAGTGGCAGTGTCAGCTTGTGGGCCACCATGAGTGATGACAGGGAGGCTGTGTCAGCCCGCAGACAAGCCTGGGCCACGTTTGGTCAAGACACTCGGTCTTCTTTTAGTGTCTATCTATGTGTAAACACTTAATACCTTCTTAACTCATTGGCTCCTAGCAAGCACCCCACACCTCGTATATGTCTGACACTTCAGTGGGCGCCCTGTAAATATTAGTTCTGTACCTGGCAGTTGCTTCGTTGATTATCTGAGTCCCAGAAAGGAAGAGGGTCCTGTCCCAGTCACCCAGGCAGGTGGGGAAGTGCTGGCCCTTCTGGTCCAGAGCCTCTTGCATCTCGTACGATCTCTCCAGACTGTTTTCTTCCCGTGACCAGCACAGAGGAGAAGGGTCATGGTGTTACCGCAGCTCCTGAACTGCGCCCCCAACGCGATTTCACTCCGTGTTCTTTGCTGCCTCAAGAACCCTCTTGCGCACCCCTAGACACTGACTCCCATCCCCGCAGAGGGTCTCTGGATCCATCAGGATCACAGGGCCTTTCCTTGTCTGATGGCAAACGCTGTTGGGGGTGTTCCTGCAGCCCGAATGGTGGTAGATACCCGAAGCAGCCGTCTCTGTGTTAAAGATTATGTCTTTGCCACTAAGGGGAGAATATAGTGTTTATCGGCTCGAGTGCGTGCCGGCTGAGCTGATTGCAGCACAGCACTCTGTCAGCCAGTGATTTGTCCTGTCCTTTATCATCTGTGTCACTCAGCAGTGTGCTGGCAAAGGGAATGGATCACCCCCTTCCCTTTTTTTGTACCCATTTCGTGTAGAAAATTTGTATTTACTTTGGGAGTGTAATTTGTTCCTCATGGATAATGTGACCCTGAGCGGAGCTGGATCATGGGTTAGTTGAAGTGATATTTTCCGCTAATGGTAGTCGTACATCATTGCTGTCAGCTCGGGTTAGGAGGCAAGCACATTACAGCTCCATTTTACCTCTGCAGGCATCTGGGATTATTTGCCATAACCGAGTATGACATGACCACGCTACAGAGTGCATTAAAATTTTACTGCCTTCTCAGGCAAGTTCCCTGGCTCCAGCGTGTGCTTCAGGCAGGCAGTCTTACGGGGAGCCCAAGGGCCGTGGCTTCCTGCACAGACGTGCTGCGGGGAGGCTGTCTGAGCAGGGGCTGCTCTCCTCATGCCCTGAGAAGGGAGCCAGGGAAAGAATGATGGGGAGCCAGGCTGTAGGTGTGTGTCTCTGGACATCCCCAGCCGGCAGGTGAATGGCTGCCTTGTGCGTACAGGCAGGGGCTGAGCACCGTACCCACTGCACCCTGTTCCCTCTCCTTGATGCCTCACCCCCAGGCGTAGGTTGGCAGCAGCTCCTTCTCCGAGCAGAGCCCAGGGTAATACGCGCCAGGCCCTGCCAAGCCTTGGGCTGATCGTTACTGTCCTTGTCTGCCTGGGATCAGACGAGAGGAAGGAAGCATGGGTCCTCGTGTGATGGGATCCACGTCCATCCACGCAGCCTGATAGTCTCATAAACCCAGTTAGAAACGTTGACCGGGACGTTGTACACACTATTTCAGACAGTCTTCACACCAACCCACCAAAATATAGGCACAATCACCCCTTTCTACTTAGAAGGAAATGGAGGATCAAAGAGGTAAATTACCTAATATCCTAACGGTGGCAGAGGTGGGATTCTTACCTTTTATCCAGATCTCAATGACTTCAAATTTTAGAAGGTTTCTAGTGTTGCATGCTATATAGAGATAATAATAACTATTATTTAAATAGTGTGTATGTGTGCTTTACGTGTATTGACTTGTGTAATCCACACTACAGCCCTAATAGGTAGGTGCTGGTGTTGTCCCCAGTTTACAGATGAGGAAACTGAGTCACGGGGAGCTTATGTAACGAGCCCAAAGTCTTGCATCAGTTGGTGGCAGAGCCAGGTTGTCTGGCTTGCAAGGCAACACTCCTCACCACCAAGCTCTCCCTCGTTTCACATTCTGATAAGCCTGAGGACTGACAGGAAGAGGCCAGGGAGAATAGTAATATGTTGGAATAAAAGGAAATGTTCAAACAGCATTTTATCCCTTTCAGTTGTAATTCCAACATCCAACAAAATATTGCTCAAAAACGATGCTCTGTGATGAGCTTTAATTAAGTAATAAGTCCCATTTGCAGTTAGTACATTACTTGCATGCAAACGGTGCTTCTAAGGTGCTTGAAAGGCATAGATTTTGTTAGGTTAAGGGTAAGCAAAATGCCTCGTTCTTTCATGTTGCTTAGCATCCTCTTTCTTATTCTTATTGGAAAGGCTTAATAAACTTACGTTGAATCGTGTGCTTAAAAGGACAGTTTAGGCTCGTCTCCCAGTAATGAGTGGGACGCAGATCAGGGCCCACTCTGCCAGCCAGTAAAATCATCACAAATTCCATATCGGTGGGTCCTGAGTGCTGGACACCAGAATGTTCACACGAGCCTGCAAGTGTGGACATTATCTTTTGTTCCACTATAGAACGACCTCTCTCCACGTCTCCGGCCCCATCATCCCTCTCTCTTTGGAGCTTGAGATGTCCCCACTCCCAGACAGACTGGCCAAGCTGCTCTTCCCCTTGGCTGTATATGTGGTGGGGTCATAAATTCATGAACTTATTCAATAAACCACACATAAAATGAGTTATACCTTGTACCCTCAGGGCAATTTTTTAAATGCTGCAGCAGAAGAGCCATAGATACGCATGGCTTTTCTCATTGAGAAATTTGAAATTAAGTTATCGCCCTAAGAATCGTGCTCCCTGACCCCACTCCCCTCCTTGGGCTCCCAAGCACACACAGGGATCTTCCCTGTTAGTTGGCAGTAGGTCCAGGGGACTGACCTGATTTTCTCCTCTGGCCCTAGAGCCAATCACTCAAGTAGTAAAGGAGAAGAACAAAAATATTGATCAAGTCACTGAAAAGTGATTATCCCTCTCAGCTGGTCTGTTTAGAACACAGCAATAATTCTGAATAATGTGTTCCCCAGAGACAGCGCGGCAGCATGTGTGGACGACTTACTTTGTTTATGTAGAGTTACACCTGTACCCTTACCGCTTCCGGAACCTCTAATGGTGTGCAGTTAGGCCCTCTTTAAGACGAGTAAACAATGCAAAAAAAAATGCAGTTTACTCAACAAATCAATGACAGAGCATTTATTCATTGTATAAAGGATTCATCAACCTTCTGTAGCTAAATAAAATACGTGATTTCCACATTTTATAGACTTACCACAGAACTCCTACAAGAGCCTTCGTGAAGCCATTGGCTCATTTTAAAGCTCTTAAGATTGAACAACTTTGGCTGTGTTTATGTTAGCAGGGTTTTGTATTGTTTTTAAGATTCTTTTTTGTTTCGAATAACAGAAATTAAATTCAAACTAAAAAATAGGGAAACGTATAGACTTTTAGGAATACAAGTAAGTGTTGAAATAACCAAGCCATCAGAAGGGCAGAGCTCTGCAACTGGGCTTCAGTAGCACAGGACAGGGGATGAAGTACCCTCCCTGTCTTGGCTCTTCTTTCTGCACAACCCATTTTACTGTTGACTGTTCGTGAGACTTGGTTTCTCCTACTGGTAGAAATCATGAACCATCCTCCTGAGCGTGGCACCTTTCGGCTTCAGCCAGTGGAAGAGAGACTGTCTCCTCTCCCACTGCAGTTACTAAAATCCAAGGATAGGATTCTGATCGAGTAGGGCTGGGTTGCATTCTGGGGACGGGTTCTCTGGAAAGGACTGTGGATTGACCTAGCTGAAAGTCAGGTGCTCGTGCCTGGATCAAGCAGCTGTGGGTAGAAAGACAGGGGCCATGTTGTCCAAAAGTGCTGCTCTGGCGGAAAGTCTGTATGGAGGGGGAAGAGGGCCCAGAAAGGCGGGAGAGAACAACGTGTCTGTGAAGCACACCCTGACCTTCCCGCCAGGTGGGTCAGGCGCTCACAGGCCCTTCTTGCCAGCTGCCAAAGCTGCCTTGACCATCATCCAAAGTGAGCATTTAATACTGATTACAGGCTCTGAAATATGAATACGTGTTTTCAATTATATACAGTAGTTACCTAGATTTTCATAGAATTGTCTTAAGTGCCATGCACGGATTGGGTCGATCTTGCTTAAATTAAGCTATTAAAAGTTATAGAAGAGCACAGGATTTTATAGAGGAGGGATTCATGTGTACCTGTATTCAGAATAGCCCAGAATTCATTAATACTTTAGATATAGTAGATGATGAGTTATCGCCCAAGTGCAAGACAGCCCGTGAGAGATGCAGCGGTCTTTGACGTCACTGAGATTCCAGTTAATAAACTGCTTATCCAGGTTACAAAATGTAACTTACTCGTCCAAAGGAATTATGGTCATCCCAGAGTACCTAATTTGTGTCCAGTGAGGGACATCTTCAACTATAACAGGCGACCTTGCTGAAATGATTTTCCAAAGCTTGGAAGTGAATAAGCTCAGTCATAGCACCTTTCGCTCATAGTTCATAGCCCTCACTACGTGCCGAGCCAAGCACTGTCCTGGGAACTAGGAGTGGAGAGATGACAAAGATATAACAAGCCTTCAGAGATAGAGGGTCTAAATGAAGAGAAAGCTGTGAGGTACCTTGATGAATTATTAACCTGCCCCCCAGCCCAGTGCACGCTGAGGAATAGCATGACGTCTGAACCATGCTGTCTAGGAGAAGAGGCATTTGACTTAGATCTTGCTGAAACACATGGTTGTGGGTGATTGCTAGGTGGCAAGGAGGGTGCAGACTCTAGGCAAATGGGGTTATTATTTGCAAAGAGCGAAGAGGTGTGAAAGTCTTGGTGTATGGAGAGAAGCTTATAATGGAGAAAGGTTCATGGTAGGGGGTGGGGGCACTATACGTGACTATAAACATAGGTTGATATAAAAAGCTCCGTATAAACAGACCTTGTATGGCAAGATAAGAGTTTAGACTTGATCCAGATGGGAGCCCACTGGGTACTTTTATGTAGGTAAATGACACATCAGATTTGACTTTTTGTTTTTTGTTGTTGTTGTTTGTTTGTTTTAATAAATTTATTTATTTTATTTATTTATTTTTGGCTGCGTTGGGTCTTCGTTGCTGCACGTGGGCTTTCTCTAGTTGCAGAGCGGGGGCTACTCCTTGTTGCGGTGCGCGGGCTTCTCATTGTGGTGGCTTCCCTTGTTGCGGAGCACGGGCTCTAGGTGCGCGGGCTTCAGTAGTTGTGGTACGCAGGCTCAGTAGTTGTGGCGCACGGGCTTAGTTGCTCTGCGGCATGTGGGATCTTCCTGGACCGGGACATGAACCCATGTCCCCTGCATTGACAGGCGGATTCTTAACCACTGCACCACCAGGGAAGTCCCAGATTTGGCTTTTTGGAAGAGAATTCTGGTAGTGGTGAGAGGATGAGGTGGAAGGAAGGGAGACTTTGTCCAGATGACCGAAGAGAATGTTGTCATCATAGGCTGGGTGAGAGGTGACAGGGGCATCTCAACTAAAGTAATGGGAAAGGGAGGAGTTAGATTTTGGAGGCGTTTCTCTTTTTTATTTATTTATTTTAATTTTTATTGGAGTGTAGTTGATTTACAATGTTGTGTTACTTTCAGGTGTACAGCAAAGTGAATCAGTTATACATATACATATATCTACTCTCTTTCAGATTCTTTTCCCATATAGGCCATGACAGAGTATTGAGTAGAGTGCCCTGTGCTATACAGTAGGCCCTTATTAGTTACCTATTTTATATATAGTAGAGTATATATATCAATCCCAATCCCCCAATTTATCCCTACCCCCCTTACACCCTGGTAACCATAGGTTTGTTTTCTACATCTGTAATTCTATTTCTGTTTTGTAGATAAGTTCATTTGTACCCTTTTTTTAGAAGAGCGTTTCTAAAGTGGAATTGTCATGATTTTGTGACCACTCGGATGTGGGGGTCATGTTTCAAGCAGGCTGACTGGGTGGGTATTGATGGATATCACCGGTCGGAGACTGAGATGGGGGATACAGAGAGCATGGGTTTGGGGCGTGGCTTGCAGGACCCTCTGCTGCGTGGGTTCAAGAGACCGTGCACATTGACAGTGCAGAAGTGAGTAGAACGATAGGTTAGTGTCTGGGAGCCCAAGAACCATCTGATTTTCAGAGATAGTTGGAGCTGTGGGATCGAGTGGGAGCCCAGCCAGAGCACTGAGAGGTTGTCTGCATGTAATTTAGGGAGAAATAGATGAGATGATGATAACCATTCAGAAGAAAATAACTATATTAATCATAGCACCTGATGTTTGTGTAGGTTTCTTTCAATGATACACTGAATGACTTTTTTTTTAGCCATGGGAAAACATACATACATAACATAAAATGTATCATCTTAACCACTTCTAAGCATGCGTTTCAGTAATGTTTAGTACATTCACATTGTTGTGTGACCTGTCTAGTTTTTTGTGCCAGATGTGTTAAAGCACCATACAGTAGCTCATTTAAACCTGTAACGAACACCCTGGGGGAAAGAACGTTTAATCGTAATTTAACAGCCAAGGAACTTGAACAGGGGATGAACTGAGGCAAAAGCTAATGTTTTAGTGATAATACGTCCACGCTTTCTCTGATCAGTATAGGAGCGGCACAACATCATCGTTAGTGACATAGCATCTACCTTCCATTGGACCCAGCAGTAACTCACTTGTATCCTCAGACTCCGTAGCTTTCTTTAAGAAAACCAAAGCAGGCTCATTCCGGGAGCTCAGCTTCCATGCTCTGGTCTGTAGGTGAGAGAGAGCTGATTCACCTTCCTTGGACACGCAGGATTAGCCAGTCTTGAAGACCAGTGCTTTGCAGCAGTCCCACCTGGGGCCACTCGTTAGGGCCTGGCTGGCCTGGCCTGTCAGAACAGGAAGGGCCCTTAAAGACTAGAGCTCCAGCCCCCTGGCTGCCACACACAGAGGCAGAGGAACAAAGCGGTGGTGCTGGTGGCACAGGAAGCCATCTGCTTCGGGCTGCTTCAGACCGGAAGCAAGGTAGGGGCTGCTTCCATTGGCTTAAGATAAGGAAAGGAAAACATACAGCTAGCAGAACCATTCCTCCTTCACACTGATCTCAGAACCCAAAAGGAGATTGTGCAGAGAGAGGAGAGCTGGGTGTCCCACCATTCTCCTTATCCTCTTTACTTGAAAGTGAAATAATCAGCCTCTAAAAACTCAGCTGGATTTGATGCCTGCTGGGAGCCAGCATCTCGGACTCCTCCTCTAAGTGACCCAAAGTTGTTCCGCAAAGGCAGAGCTGACCCTGGGAGCAGTACAGGGTGAGGGCTCCTGAGTTCAGGACCCCTAGGCTCTAACACACGGAGCCACCTTGACCTTCAAGACCAGCTTCAAAAAGCCACAACATAAGTGACTGCTTGTGTGGTAGGTACGCAGACCCCCAGAGGGCCCACCTGAGACAGCAGTTGCAACCTAAATTCTAACATTAAGGTAATCCTTTACGAAAGTACGTGGTGTTTGAGGGGTCTTTGGTTTGGGGCATTTTTTTTAACCTTTTTATTTTGAAATAACTTTAGACTTATGAAAATAGTGTAGGAAGTTCCCATATACCCTTCACCCAGCTTCTCCTAATGCTGTGTCTTTTAAAACCATAGTACAGGGCTTCCCTGGTGGAGCAGTGGTGGAGAGTCCACCTGCCGATACAGGGGGCGCAGGTTCGTGCCCCGGTCCGGGAAGATCCCACATGCCGCGGAGCGGCTGGGTCCACGAGCCATGGCCGCTGAGCCTGCGCGTCCAGAGCCTGTGCTCCGCAACGGGAGAGGCCACAGCAGTGAGAGGCCCGCGTACCAGAAAATAAAAAACAAAAAACATAGTATAATTATTTAAATCAGGAAATTAACCTTCATATGCTACTGTTAGCTAAATCTACAGACCTTATTCGAAGTTCACCTGTTTCCACAGTTGTGTCCTTTTTCTGGTCCTGGGGTTCATGCAGGATCCCACACTGCATTTAGTTGTCATATGTCTCCTTAGCCTCCTTCCATCTGGGAAAGTTCCTCATTGTTTCTTTGTCCTTCATAACCTTGACATTTTTCAAGAGTCCAGGCAGGTTATTTTGTGGCCTATCCATCCTTCGATTTGGGTCTATCTGATGTTTTCTCTTGATCAGATTGAGGTTATGCCATCTTGGCAGGAAAACCATGGACGTGATGGGCCCTTCTCAGTGCATCACGTCAGGGGGCATGTGAAGTCTTCCTGCTGGTAATTGCAACTGGGATCACTCAGTTAAAGTGACATCTACCAGGTTCCTCACTGTAAAGTTACTATTTTTTCCCTTTCAAGTTAATTAGGATCTTATGGGTAGATATATTGAGACTATGCAAATATCTGTTTCTCACCATACTTTCACCCACAATTTCAGTGTTCATCAGTGCTGCTTGGCCTCAGTAAATAGACTGTGGTCTTTGCCTAATGGTAAGACACGTGCTTTTAAACTGGCCAAGGTGTTCTGTGTCTGGTTGAGCTCTTCACGATACGATAGCTAGCCTTTTGTAGAAAGAGCATGAACTGTGCAGTCTGCAGACCCAGGCCATAGCTCCAAGAGGTTGTGGTCCTGAGGGACCCTGTGGAAGTCAGATAGCATGAGGTCTACAAAGCAGATGGGCAGAGGACGTGCCTAGAAAGGTAAGGTGGTGAGATCCCCATTCCACTCCCATTGAGGTAGTCTATGTGACTTGACCTTGGGAAGTTTACTTAATGCCTCTGAGCTGCTAATGTTTTTGTTTTTTAATCTGGATACAAAACATCTAGAATGATATGGCCTGTAATAAGTACTCAGTAAATTTCAGATTTCAGTCTCTTCCACACAGTTACCCCCACCACTGCTTCCCCAACCCCCATCCCCGCCAAAAACCAAAACCAAAAAAAAAAAACAGGCCCTGATGCACATTAGCATTGAATCCCTTACAATCAAGAAGTCAGTCAGCTCCCCAGGAGCAGATCTCTTAAGAAATAGGACCCCAAATGTGTATGTCTTGAAGAAGCAGAAGATCAGAGAGAGATGAATCATGGCCATGTCATTGGTCAGTGAAATTTGGAAAGGGGGGCCCTGCAGAGAGAGATTCAGCAGGAAATCACCAAGCTTTGGAGGAGCAGGAGATACGCCCCAAAAAAGCATGTGATGGGCTCCAAGTGCAGACTGATGGCAAAGGCAGCCTTTATAATCTATAAGTAGATTTCACCAAGGTTCCTGCTCTACTTAAGCTCCATTTTTCCTTTTGAGGAGCCTTTTAAGTAAATTTCTGCTGAATTTTCCCCTATTGTATAGAGTAGGATTTCTTAAAAGTCTCTTCCCCAACGTCTGGGCCCTTCTCTCCCTCCCTACCTCCTCCCTATCTTGGACTCCCAACCCCAAGAGATGTTCTTTACAACGTTGCTAACACAGAACCTCATGTGTGATGTGTACCAAGGAGCTGCCGCTTTCTCTGGTCCCAGCAGGTGTTCAGAGTGTCCTGTGTACTTAGGGCTGAGGGCACTGAGGAACCTGCCTGCCAGGGTGGCCGCTCCAGTGGGCGTGGGCATTGGGTGCGCTGCACCTACTCACCGCCCGTGAAGCAGTGCTGGGGATTTTAGTGGTAGGTGTGCTCTCTGTAAGGTGGCAGCACCAAGGTCAGTGAGGCTGGGGTCAGGGAGATCTGCCGGCGTCTGTGGGTCCCCAGAGGTCTCTCTCACGGTGAGACACGGGAGCAGTCCCTGTGTGAGTCCTCCGAGTATGACGGAGAGATGGGTTGAGGACGCGTTTGGTTGTAGTGACAGAACGCCTCTCGGTGGCTTTGGCGGTGTATTAGTTTCCTGTGGCTGCTGCAACAAATTACCACAAACGTGGCGTCTTCAAACAGCAGAAATTCGTCTTCTCTCCCAGTTCTGGAGGCTAGAAGTTCAGCGTCATTTCCACGGGGCCAAATCAAGGCTCCATTAGGGCTGCAGCCCGTCCAGAGGCTCTAGAGGACAATCCGCCCTTTGCCTCTTCCAGCTTCTGCTGGCTGTTGGCTTTCCTCTGCCTGTGGCCGCGTCGCTCCAGCCTCCACCTCTGTCTTCACGTAGCTTTCTCCTCTCCTGTGTTCTGATCTCCCTCCGCCTCTCTCTTACGAAGGCACTTGGCATGGCATTTAGGGCCCACCCCGATAATCTGAGATAATCTCCGCATCTCAGGATCTTTGCTTATGAGTCACATAAGCAAAGAGCCTTTTTTCTTACAAGGTAACATTCACGGGTCCTTGCAGAACACATACAAGGCAGGCAAGAAGGAGGCAGGTGGTCAAGGGCCTTTTACGTCTCTGTGGCTAGAACAGTCCTTTCCAGGGACAAAGGGAAAAGCAGGTACCTGGTAAAGAGGGCCTGGATTTCCCTGCTTCCTCGTGACTGTCCCTGGGCATTGGCATCGTGCTGCCTTAAGAGTTCTGTTAGCAGGAGAGAAACGGTGGGAATAGGTTCTGGGTAAGCAAAGAACAGTGACAGTCTCAGAGGGTGTGGGTCTCCAGACCTTCTGATGTGGTCAGATTGCAAAGTCTGAATGAGTATCCCCTCTTGTTTTGTGGAGGTGACACTATTTTAACTTCTCTGTTTAAACCTTCCCTGCTCAGTCAACCAATAAACCACCATAGTTGTTGAGTTCCTAATTCTCTACCCATCTCTGGGATCCACAGATGAGGAAAGTGAGTTTAAGGTTTGGACTCAGAAGGCCTAGAATTCATAACCAACTGCTGGCGTGACTTAAAAACCATTGACCCTCTCTAGAGCCTCAGTGGAAGTGTTCCCTCCCAAGGCTGTGGTGAAGAGGTGAAATGCAGTTTACAGGAGTTACTGACGTGATAGTTGTTTTTACCGTTGTCGGTGTTAAGTGGGGCCCACTGCCGCCTCCCAGCTCTGACCAGGTTTAGGGAGTTGGATCCCCTGTTGATTCCACACTCCCTTCTCAGCCACACCCACCACAGATGCTCAGACACGTTCTGTTCACTAGTTGTTGTCCTTTTTGTGTGTTTGTTTTTTGGCCGCGCCACTCAGCATGTGAGATCCTAGTTCCTGGACCAGGGATTGAACCCATTGCCCTCTGCAGTGGAAGCGCAGGGTCTCAACCACTGGACCGCCAGGGAAGTCTGTGTTGTCATTTGTTTATCTTCATTTTCAAATTTTGACTAGGAACGCGCCTTTGATGCTGATGTTGACACCACTCTCACTACGTCCCTGGGTGTAATTCCAGTAACAAATGGAGAATATCAGGGGAGTTGTGGGCACTAGGAAGTCCTTATCACATTCTAGACCGCGGGGAGAGGGGACGCTCCTAATTTTGCACTTTGTTTCCACTCGTGCTTGTGGTTAGGCCTGGGCCACCCTGTCCCCGGTGGCCTTGGTCCTGGACATGCGGATGGTGATGACAAGGACCAAAGAGGAGGAGCACAGATGCCCTTAGCATCTGTGCCAGCCCCAGCTCTTTCATCTGATCAGATTCAAGCCCAGGGTGGCAGCCTGCAGAGCAGAAGGAGAGATGTAACACCTGGGCAGGTGGCTAGACAGGAACGTGAGCGTGGAAGGAGGGTCCCCACCTGGCCACACACCACAGTCACCCCTGAGGCGCCACAGAGGGACGCTTCAGCATTTCTGGGGATTCTGATGCCAGAGTTTCCAGGTAGGAAGTTTCCAGGCGGAGCGCAGGAAAGGTCTGTATTTCCAAAAGCACCCTCAAGGCTTCTGATGCACCATTCGCCCAGCAGAGACACAAGTTTCTAGGAAAGAACGACGAGGTTGGGGTCAGGCAAACCTGGTTTTGGTGACATCTTTGTCACTTACCTCATGCCCTCTCAACCCCGGTAGCCTTAGGTTTAAAGCTGGCCTGAAACCTACCTCCCTGGGTTGTTGTGCGGATGGATAAGACAGGCGAGCAGGTCGCAGGCGCTTTGACAAAACCTCAGTGTCCTTCCTCACCCAGCACGGAAAGCCCGCAGTCAGCCTGGCTTGCCTCAGCTTTGGTGCCCCCACCAGCCACTTACCACCAAGTCCATCCTCATGGAAGATTTACACAGCCCTTGGCCAGATTGTTATTCTGATTAACAACCACTCCTAAAAGCTTTTACTCTTCTTTTGGTTAAAGAGAACTCTTACTTAAAGAGAGTGTACTTCTTATCCTTGGCAAATCGTTGTAAATTCTTGTGGTGCTCACTGTGATAACATCTATCCAAATGAACATGTTTGCTCTGAATGCAAGTGTCATGTGTAATTTGGGAGAAATTCTATTGTCATTGAGCATTAATTAATGCCCATTTACTGTAAAGTGTTCAGAGACACCAGCGTCAGCCAGATTTGCAAATCACAGAGAGAGGATGGGAGAACTTGGAAGGGGCAGGAGCTGCTAGCCGGGCGGGGTTGTGACTGAAGGGGTGGCCCGGGCAGAACCCTCCGCGGAAAGGGCAAGACCACCGCTCCTTCCAGAGGCAGGCCTCCGCCCCCAGGCCTGGAACACTCACAGCCGGAGACGCCCACACAGCAGGGCCGCCCACCTTCTCTCCCGCCACCTTCCTGACCTCTCCTCCCAGTTGCAGCTGCCCTGGATGTCAGTTCTGACCCTGGTTTCACCTGGCTGCACGTGGACAGCCAGGGGACCACGGAGCATGAAGTGTGATTTGCTTAGAGCCCTGCAGCCTCGTTCCCCTGCCCTGTCCCCCTGCAGCCCGGCCTGGGGACGGAGGCTGCCCGGGAGGCCTGGCAGATGCCGCTCTAGAAGTTGTCTCCGTCCCTCGGGGAAGCTGTTAAGTCAAGTGTTTATGAACAGCCTCAGTTTTCTTCAGATGCCTCCTCCAGAGAGGGGTGTGTGTGTGTGTGTGTGTGTGTGAGTGTGAGAGGTGAGCAGAGCTGTTTGGGGTGAGGAGACAGCCATATTCCCCCTTTACAGCCGGCAGCACAGCGCACTGCAGACTGCAACAGCTGTAGGCCTGTAACTTGCACCTCAGTTTTCTTATCTAGAAAAGGGGTCGTTTTACCCACCTGACAGGATCGTCTTAGTGAGTGGGAGTACGTGCTGCATCCACAGGTGGTGCTTTGTAGTTCCCGCCTTAAGTCCGGAAGTCACGACGGTAGGCATTTCCTTTTCTTTGTGTCCACACCTCGGCCACGTGCTCCCTCCCTGGAGCGGGCCTGGGGGGCCTTTCTGCCCGATGGGGGGCAGCTCTGAGCGCAGGACCAGGGCCAGTCACAAAACCACGCGGAAGCAGCTCTGACTTCTCTGGTCCACATCGTGGCACAGTTAACATTCAGTGAGCTGACCATCGCTTCTTTTCCTGGTGAGGAGAAGGTGTCTGGGTATCTAGTTTCTCCTCCATCAGATGGACTGGAGTGTGCGCAGGATCCGTCGTGGTGGGTGACACACTGGTCTGTCTCATGGGGATGTGTCGCTTACAGAGATGCATATGCGTGATTTTTTTTATAAATTTATTTATGATTTTATTTATGGCTGTGTTGGGTCTTCGTTGGTGCGCACAGGCATTCGTCTAGTTGTGGCGAGCGGGGGCTACTCTTCGCTGCGGTGCACGGGCTTCTCACTGCGGTGGCTTCTCTTGTTGTGGAGCACGGGCTCTAGGTGCATGGGCTCAGTAGTTGTGACTCGCAGGCTCTAGAGCGCAGGCTCAGTAGTTGTGGCGCACGGGCTTAGTTGCTCTGCGGCATGTGGGATCTTCCCGGACCAGGGGTTGAACCCGTGTCCCCTGCATTGGCAGACGAATTCTTAACCACTGCACCACCAGGGAAGCCCCAGGTGCATGATTTTAATAGATTCCAGTTAGGTGTGCATAACTCAGGTTTTACTGAATGCCGTTTAATCTTTCTCTGATGATTAAAAGGCCCTTCAGAATCGTCAGCATCACTATGGGGAAGAGCCCTTTTTGTTCCGTCCCAGGTGTAAGAGGCGGTAGAGAATAGAGAGCTCTGCTGGAGCACCCACTGGACTCACCTTGTCCGCCTCTCGGTTTCTAAGGGCCCTCGGCCACACCCCTCACATTTCCAGGACACTGAGAGGAGCCTAGAAGAGGCTGAGCACAAAGCCTGCCAGCATCTGAACTGCCCCTTCGAGGGCTGCTGCTTCGTAAGCACGGGCCCTGGAGCTCGCCTTGCCCTGCCTCTCCCTGAGGCTGCCGCTCCTTTGGGGACCCGGGGCCCGGGGCGCCCACAGCAGCACTTCAATTCACAGTGAAATGATTCCCTCTGCCTCATGTAATTTAACCTGCCCACATTGCTAAACTTCTATATTACATTTCTGTCAGGTTGTCAGAAGGAATGATAAGCCTCCTTGAAACGGCAACCTCTGTTCCACGCTAAGAACGTCTCTCCAGGGCCCCCCCCAGCCCCCGGTCCTCTGTACATTTTTGAGATTTTTAGCATGGCCTCTCGACTATAAAGAATACCCCACTCCACGACTCCAGCCTCTTGTTAGCTGATAGATGAAATCTTTTCTTAAGCTGGCTCCCTTGTCTATTATGTTTTTGAAATTCAAGGTTTCTCTTAGATTCTTGGGTGGCTGCCAAGTGGCCAGCCTTTGTGAGTAGGTGAATGGCTCTTCTCTTCTGCTCCTTCAACAGGAAGTCGTTGTTTTTAGCGTGAAGGAAGGGGAGGTGTCTTCCACCTTTGTTGACATTTCCAAGCAATTGGTGGGAATTTATTTCTTCGCCCCTTTTCAGGAACTTCTCCTTGGGGACCGTACCGTAGGAATAAATCCAATGGCGAGCAAGCCATCCTTGCTTGGTGGGTGCTGTGTTTTCCTGCTGGACTGTGTCACCCAGAATTGGTTTTGCAGCTTCTTGACAACGGTGCTCCTGTATCTGACTCGAGCACGGACTGCTGCCAGGAAGGAGCTCGGAATTGCTCCTCTCTGCACAGCTAACCAGAGGCCATTTCAGAATCTCGGGACAGCTGCCATGATGGACGTAGGGGGAGACCCAGGCAGATGTGGCTGCCTGTCCCTCTGCAGCTGCTCCCAACATGGGCTTATCAGAAACAGCATGATGTGGGCAGCTGGCAGTCCACACATCAGGCAGCTCGGGGCTCTCTCCATCAGCTGGGTTGCATGGTCTCCCCTGAGGAGGGGGAGTTAAGACTGCCTTCCATTTAAACCTAAAAGGGCGGAAGGACAAATGCCGTACTCCTACCCTTGTTTGTAATCAAAACTCACATTTTAAGTCATTAGTCATGTGGCTTTTTTTTCCCTTTCCCTCATTAGATTCTGAGAGCACAGCTTTGTCCCTGCGTGGCCGTTAGTGATGGGAGAATGATGTCGACTAATCCTTCAGGCGCAGTGTAGTTCCTCGTGGTCGGTCGGACAACTCTAGGACAGGCATCCAGGAGAAATGGAAGATGTTGGGGTCTCAAAACAGGGAACCTCCACTCTGGGTGTGAACTGCGTGTGTTTCTCTGCAGAGTTCCCAGCCTGTGAGAGGACATTCGTGTACTTCACGCCCATGTCACCAGGACAGTAGCTAAGCTGTATGAGTCCAGATTCAAAACAAGCCCCGGCTCTTTTAAAACTCCAGGTGGGCTGTGTCCACAGAAGGCATTTTTACCAGCGTTCTCAGTTACTTTTTGGGCACCATCCCACCATGTAACCTGAACCTAAACTCAGACAAGGCACTGTTTGTTTTGCACAATACAGAGTCTGATCACCTGGACTTCATTACCTGCAAAACTGAAGTCATAAATGCAGTGCCCCAGGCTCCTGTGCAGCTCAGTGGTGATGGGCCAGGTGTCGGAATGTGGACCAGGGAGCTTCCTCTGGGTGCATGGGGGAGGGGCCACACTGCAGGTTCAGTAAGATTCTGTGTCAGCTACAGACAGCAGAGCAAGGCTGAGTGGCAGAGGGTCTCCTGGTCCTCCCAGGACCACTGACCCCGCCCCCAGCGTGCCCTCACTGTTTCATGACCATGAGTCCAGTTTTTATGACAGGAAGATAAAAGCTCTAAAGGAAGGGGTACGGGGAGAGGCTAACACTTAGCAAGCGTCTCCCCTCCCCGCCGTGGACGGACACCCCTGCAGGTGTTAGTCTGTTCGATGCTTACCACAGTCATGTGGGATGCGCACGAGGAAATCGCCCCCCGACCAGTGGGGCTCAAAACCAGGATTAGAGGCAGGGCTGCCCAGCTCTGAAGCCCGCCCACTTTCCCATGTTGCTAGATCTTCACTCAGACTCCCCAGAAGTCTCTGTGCAGTGCTGCAGGAGACCCAGGGAGGGACTGGAGAAGTGAGGAGGGCTTCCCAGCCGCAGAACCATATCCTGAGAGGTGCTAGCCGGAGCTGGGGGCGGGGGGGCACCCTGGCTTCTGAAGTACAGTCAGAGCCACCTGCCCGCTGGGAGCCCAGGTATAATGTGCTTCATTTCCTTGTCTGTAAAGTGGGCTCAGAGTGGCCACACCACAGGTGTGAAGACTTGGGAGGACTCTGGCTCTGCCTCGTTGGTGCCTGGTCAGTCCTGCATTTCTCCTCTCTGCAAAGGTGCAGACTCGTAGAATGGTCCAGCGTGCCCGGGAGAAATGGGGAAATGGGTGCCCCCGGCGGCCAGTGAGCCCTGTGCCCCTGAAGGGAAGTGGGTAAGCGGCGATGGATAAGTCTAGGAAGGTCTGTGGTGTCAGGTGAAAAAAGACTTTGAAAACCCACTGGTTTCGTTCAGAGGTTTGGTTTGGTTTGATTTGGTGGAGAAATGGGATGATGAGATTCTCTTTGGGGGAAGATGACGACAGTAGTTGAGGGTCAGAAGAGTCACCCTGAATGGTTTGTGTAGCTCGAAGGCAGAAAGAGGGAAGTCTTGTTCTCACGTGGCACGGGGGTGGGGTGGGGGGCTGTTGTATAACTCCTCAGTTTCTGGAACAACGCCTCTAATAATAACAATAGGAACACTTGGAATTGCTGCAGAAATTTGCTTCTAGAATGTTTGTAATTACTCGCCCTTTTAGTCTTTAAACCAGCCCTTTGAGATGGGGAGGGAGGACACAGGGATTCTTCTCAATTACATACCACTGTGAGCTTGACTAAGTTATTCACAGCTGATTATGGGCTCAGCGGTGGAATCTGAGTGTCTGCATCCCCACCCCAGTCTCCCACCGTTTCCTCTCACCTGCACATCCTGTTTGAGGCTGTTCTTTTCTCTCCAAGGCCCTGTGGTGGTAATGATAACATTGATAATACTAATAATGATCGTAGGAACAGCTATCGTTTACAGAGCATTTACTTACTGTGTGCCAGGAATTTGCTGCTAGTTTTGCTTTGTTTTGTGTAATTATTATCTCCTCTTTACAACTAAGAAAATTGAAACATAATGTGATCACTGACGCAAGGACACATAGCAAGGATGTGGTCAGATGGGGCCGCACCCCTCCTGGGTCTCAGTGACCCCTTTGTCAGGTGAGGAGTTATCTGTAATTTCACTCAGTCCTCCCTGGAGTCCGGGGACAGCTGGAGGTGGGCAGGGGCTGTCAAGACATCAGGGGCCTGACCCTGCTTCAACCACAGTAGCTTGATTTTTTTCTTTAGAGGTCAAAATCATTGCCTTTTTTTAATTTAATTTAATTTTTTTTATTGAAGCACAGTTGATTTACAACGTTGTGTTAGTTTCTGGTGTATAGCAAAGTGATTCCATTATACATATATATTCTTTTTCATATTCTTTTCCATTGTGGTTTATTACAAGATACTGAATATAGTTCCCTGTGCTATACAGTAGGACCTTGTTGTTTATCTGTTTTATATATAGTAGTTTGTGTCTGCTAATCCCAAACTCCTAATTTAGCCCTCCCCCCCTTCCCCTTTGGTCACCATAAATTTGTCTTCTACATCTGAGTCTGTTTCTGTTTTGTAAGTTCATTTGTGTCATATTTTAGATTCCACATATAAGTGATGTCATGTGGTATTTGTCTTTCTCTGTCTGACTTACTGCACTTAGTATGACAATCTCTAGGTCCATCCATGTGGCTGCCAATGACATTATTTTATTCTTTTTTATGGCTGAGTAGTATTCCATTGTGTATATATACCACATCTACTTTATCCATTCATCTGTTGATGGCCCTTTAGGTTGCCTCCATGTCTTGGCTATTGTAAATAGTGCTGCTGTGAACATTGAGGTGCACAGTGAGGTGTATCTTTTCAAATTAGAGTTTTCTTTGGATGTATGCCCGGGAATGGGATTGCTAGATCATGTGGCAACATAGTAGCTTGATTTTTATCTGTTTCATAGATAAGCCTTTCTCAAAAGAGTTTATTTAGAAAAGTGTTCTTCAAATAGCTTTTAAAAGGTAATTTTTTAAAGCAATTAAAAAGAAGTTGGAATGATAGATAAATAATAGGCTGGCTAGATGGAATAGATACATGGTAAAGCAAGTATAATGAAATGTTAACGGTAGAATATTGGTTTAGGGTATATGGGTGTTCACTGTAAAATTCTGTCTACTTTTCCGTATTTGAAACTTTTCATAATGTTGGGGGAGAAGCTGAGTAGATAATTTCTAAAGGCCCTTCCGTATTTTTAAAAAATGCAGTTCCCTGTGCTTCCCTCTATGTACCATTGTAGTGTCAGTGTACAACTGTGAGAATGTGGTAGACCAAGTCATTGTTGGATTGTGCCGTTAAAAAAAAAAATCTGCTGAGGAAAACAGAATCAATCATCAGTCACTTTCTTCTCCACCTACCTACTCCCAAATTTGGAACTGACAGGTTTGGTTGGTTTCAGACACGCCCACGGGAAAGCTGTTAAGTCTGTAGTTCTCCAGATGAAAGATGGGTTTAGGTATAAACATCTCCTATTTCAGGGCAGTGAGTCATTTTGGATCTGTCCCTAGCAGAGGTTTCTTGAAGCTCTCCAGCCCCCCAAAAGACACACTGTTCCTATTCACTCACTTTGGCAGAGCTTTAGGAAGAAAGAGGAGAGAAACACTCACCCAGTAAGATCTAGAAGCCTTGAGAAAACCCCAGCAGAGGGCAGAATCTTTATCCTTGGGGGCGTGGTCATAGCTCTGTTACAGTTCAGTCTTCCCACTGAAGTCTCCCTTCCGCATGCAAGGGAGTTTCACGCCCCCTTGCTAGGGCCATAGAGCGCATGTTGCAATGCACAATGAATGGACTTTGTCCAGCTGGTTGTTAGAATAACCTTGTCAGCACTTTGCAGGGAGTTTATCAAGGAGTTTTGCCAAACTATGATAAAGCAGCACATTGACCAGCCTCTGACGGCTGGTAAGCTCGGGAGTGCCCGTTAATTGACAAGAACTGCGCTTGTCAATCTTTTGAGGCCATGGAAGTGGATCTCTTGTCTCTTCCTCCCTCCCGCAAGCCTTCCTCCACCGCCCTTTGGTAGATTCAGCATGGCCTTGCGTCCGCATCAAGCACACCTCCCACCTTTGTTCTCGTGTGTTCACTGAGTAATTAATCTCATTGTGCTGGTATGGAAATAGTCTATTAAAACACTCAGGCAGGACAACATGGAGAGGGAGGAAGGAGCATGAAGACTGGTAGAGGGAGGGGGGGGAGGGAGGGAGTAGTGTGCTGGTTTAATTGGTTCTTTCACTTAACGATAGTTTGTCAATTAAGGAGATACTTAGAGAAAGTGAAATTAATCCATATGGGTCAAAAGCAGCTATTAATTTTTAATCTAAACAAAACGTTCAGCAAATTGTAGCACTGCTCAGTACAGATGCGAGCATGCCACCAGCCTCTTCCTGAAGGATTTGGGAGCAGTCACAAGAAAGGGCGGGTCGGGGCGCTGTTAGTTTAGGAAGGATGTGCCTCCTCGTATGGCCTCTCGCACCGCCAGGTGAGCGCCTCACAGCCTCCTGCACCTTTCTTCTGCAGCATCTGTTGGCAACGCCTGACACACAGTAGGTACTCAAGGACGTTGCTTTTCTGGAACGCTTTGAATCCCTGTTATGTGTATCACTTTGAGGTATTTCAGGTAGGTTTTAGGCATAACATCTATCCTTTAAGAACTTCCAGCCTGATTGTGGAAATATTTGTGCATCTGTTGCAGAATCACAGATCAACTCTGCTAATCTCTACACTGACACGGTGCAGTAGGCATCATTTTTTTAATCCCCATTTGAGAGGAAGGTCACTGAGGCACAGGAAGTTTAGATAACTTGCCCAGAGTCTCACAGCAAGTACGGTTAGTCTGCTAGAGGCTTGCATTACCCAATATTGTAAGTGCCCCAGTGGTCCCAAGAGAGCTGGTGAGAGGCAGTGATGAGGGCTCCTGGATGGTGGTTAAAGGATGAGCTGATTTTGGAAGGTGCTAGGGAAAGATGCTCCCAGCAGGAGGAATGGTAAACAGCACAGTTTTGGGGGAAAGGAGTGAGCTTCTGGGTAACTGGAATATGAGGTTGGCCAGATTAGGCAGGTCTAGGTTAATATATTTTCGGGATCTTGAATGCCAAGGTGAGGAACTTTTGTTAGGTCACCCCGAAGTTTCTTATTGTCTGTAGGTTGTTTCCCAGTATAGGGGAAGCTCCCTTTCCCCCATTTCAGCACTTGGGCATCAAGCTCTCTTCATTATCACTCTTACCTCCTCTGCCTCCCTCCATCTGGCATCTTTCTTTTCGTTTATGGCATTCTTAGCTTCTTTTGCTTCCCGTTTAAAAAAAGACAGCAGGAAAAGAAAAAAAAATCAGGAAAGTACACCACCCAGCCTATTTCTACCAACGTTTAGAGATTGAATGAGGCTGCCTTCTGCTCCTGTCTTGTCCCCAGCCCCAGTTTGGTCCTTGGACTTTGAGAGGAAAAACCAGCAGGAGGACTTACCCTCAGGGAATGTTCTTCTGCCTCTGCCTGCTGACAAGAAAGCCGGCCGTAGGACGGTTTGGCTCCCTGACATTTGTAGTGACGTGATTTAGGGACATCGGGAAGGACTGTATCCCAAGGGTACCTCTCCAGGCTGCTGACAACTGCCTGAAACCTGTCACTAGGGGCAAAACCTCTCATTTCTCACAGAGAGATCAGGCTGCAATGCAGGGAGCCTGGGACAAGCGACAGGGTGCACTCACTCAGTTTCTGCCCGTTGGCTGGAAGAAGCTGGGGACAAGTCAGGAGAGGTAGCATTCTTTGGATATGTTCTTCTTTGCTTCCTCAGTGTTTTATCACCTGGCCTCCTTGAGTCACTGGGCTGATGATAACTGGTGGTAATTGGCTGGGAAACAGCAGTGGACTGTGCCGTGACAACAGAGGAGATAATGGGGGAGTAGAGGGCCCATGTGAAGAGGACCTGCAGCCCTCGCATTCTGGAGCAGTTAGTAGGTGTTGCTGTAAACCAGGGAAGTGATCAGGATCCGCCCCAAGACTGTGCGCAGAAGTGCGAAGCTTAGAGGGGCCTGGGCAGGTGTGCCGGCCGGCCTTGGGGAGGCGGGCCACGGCTGTCTGCACACCTGGGTACCGGGGGGCGGGAGGAGGAGTTCAAGGAAGGCTGCTTGCTGGAGGAGGCAGACTGATCAGGGCAGCACAGTGAAGACTAAAGTCCTGGCCAGGAGGTGGGAGGAAGGAGGCGGATGGTACAGGCAGTGAGCTCAGCCCGTCTTCTGGACCTGGAAGAGGATGGAGGAAACAGAAGTAGCTGACTCTGTATGGTTCACGGTAAAAAACGGAATTTGGGTTTCTTGACCAGCACTAGCATTAGACTCTTCACCAGCAATGGAACACATGTTGTCTGGGAAAGTGAGGGTCTGTAGAGGGTTACTCACCTGAACTACACGTCCCTTGTGCTGAGCAAGGGGAAGAACTCCTGGCTTAACCACGGCACCAGGTGTCTGGGAGAAGTTGTTATGTCACAGGGAGGAGGACATTTCTGGTGCCTAGTGGTTAATATTAGATGATAATGTTATTATGTAGTACTTATAATCTTGCCTATCCATCTGTAAAGGCTCAGAACACTGTAGTAGTGAAATTCAGTATCTTCTGTGTGAAAGGCAGTTTAGCTAGTCACATCTGTCTTTTGTACATTCCATTATTCTTTCTTTTGACAGATGCTGATCAAAACCTACTGTGCGCTAGATCATAAAGGGGACTCCAGGGACACAGCCACAAACAGAATGGACATGGCCCTCGCTTAAAATTTAGTGTGAGATGCAGCCTTTAAAATCACTAGTCTTCTTTATTGGTTAAGATTTTCTTTGTGGACAAATACATGATTAATTTTGTAGCTATTCCATGCACATATGAATAAAATCAATAACTTCTTTTCACAGTTAAGAAATATCTAAATATCTATTAAATAAGATGTATTGATTTTAAAAATTGGTGGGAGACAGCGACATTAAGTAACAGATGAATGTGTGTGTGCGTGTGTGTGTGTGTGTGCACGCGTGCGCGCACACAGTCACAACCTTGAAAAGACCAGTTGGGAGTCACGGTAGCATTTGAGGCCAGGATGGACATGATCCGATTCGTCCTTCAACAAGCTGACTCTGGCTGCTGTGTAGACAGTGGACAGTGGCAGGCAGAGCGAATGCAGAAGTCACGAGGCTCCCTAATGTCCAGGTGAGAGACGATGGTGATGCAGGTGGGCAGCTGTGGAGGTTGAGAGAAGAAAAGGGACTCTATTCATTTCGGAGATCAAATAAGCAGGACTTGATTATTTGATGGAAGATAATGGGAAACAGCTGTCTACTTCCTAGGTTGGTTGTGGGAACTAAATGAGATATTATTAGCTTCGTTTTACAGATAAGGAAATAGAGACTCCAAAGTGATTGAGACAGAAGTCTGCCTCTGAGCTCCCCATTGCACCATGTGTGAAAGTGGGGTACACAGAGGTGGCCTTACCAGGAAGCTGTGGAGTTTAAACCTCAAGCCACTTCACTTGCCAGGACCTCTTCCAAAACCTAACACCTAATCTTACATTCATAACTTTTTGTTGGTTTTCTTAAAAAGCACCCCCTATAGGTGTTTAAGCTTCAGCCTCCACAAGACCTCTGTCTTCCTCTAGCTGACTAAAGATGACTCGGTTGAGTAGGACTGAGACTTGACGGGATGAGACCTGGGATGGGAATCTGACATGATACTTGGGGAAAGTGTTGACTTTAGGTGGGGATCATTAGGGAGAGAAAAAGATGCCATTTCGAAGGTGTGCATTTAACATTTCTTTCATACTTTATTTATTGAATACTCGCTTTTGTCAGGCACTGTATTTGATTTTTTTAAATAATTTTTTTTGCTATTATCTGGTGTAAACCTTATATGACCCCCTGAGATGGGTGCTTTCATTATCCCCGTTTGATATATGAGGAACCTGAACCCCAGCGAGATTAAATAAACGACCACATTATCATTACTAAGTAGGTGAGCTGGGCTGGCTTCTATAAGGCCTGACTTAGAAGTTTGAGGCTGTCCTTAACCCCCACTGCTGGCAGGACTGTTGTCCAAAACCAGACCCTCGGATAGTCTCTAAACTTACGTTATTAGCATTTCACCTCCTAGAGGTTAGAGGAAGCAAGGTCTAATTCTGCCCTGCTCCCCCTGAAAAAATAGTTGTTCGATGAAATATCAGCAGGAGAAAGTAAGCTTTCCATCTTCAAATTAAAAGATTGAGACCATGTCTGACATATGCTGTAGACGAAGACAAGATTCTGAGGCTTAAGGGTTTCAGACGTTCTCTGAGGGAGAAGGGAAGCCCGGAAGGTTTTCGCCGTACAAGTAGTATCATCTGATTCGTGTTTTAAGGAATCACCATGGGGTAGTAATAGGCTGGCTCTTCAAGTACAGCACGAGACACATGTGGCTTGGAGATAATAGATGGGAAACGTGACCTAGAGATCTTAGTGAAGACTTAACCATAATCTTGGCAAGAATGTCACTTGCTTGAGGAAAAGCTAACAGTATTCAATGTTGTATTGTATTTATAATGGCCAGTGAGGAATGGTTTTTACCCCATGCCCCCCTCACCCTCCTGCATCTCTGAAGTCTGTTAGGATAAGGACCTAGTTAGTGGTCTGCCAAGCTTCCCTAGGACCTCAGCGTCTTATTGACGTGGTCATTACCAGCCCCACCTAGCAGTCTCTAGACTGTAAACCACCCAGCAGAGAAAGAGGAATATCAGAGGACCAGCTGCCATATTTGGCCATCCAGACTCTGCTATTGAAACACAGACCCAGGAGACAGGGCAGAAGGACGTGGGAACATTCAGTGTAAAGAAAGCCTCATGGTTAAGCTGATCACTGCATTGAAGTTCTGCTTGATGGAGGGGATTAAACTTGACCATGGTGGCTATTACTGCAACAGTTTTCTATTCCACGTATACAATATATTTCTTATGGTCAACACTGTCTCAGCATATCCTGGGCAACACAGGACTGGAAGTATGTAAACTGAGACTGGACAAGCTTTAGGTATAATTACGTAGAGATTTAAGTCAGTAGGCAGACGCAATGCAGTGTCTGAAAATAGGAGAGAGGGTAGGAGTGGAGAGAATCATGAGGATAAAAAGGGCAGAGAAAGGGAAGCCCATGGGTTGTGGATGTGGTCTTTACCTCTAACCCCAAAGGGAACAGCCACGTTGGCTTGGTTCTCCCCCTGTTCCCCATTTCTCTTGCCCTCCAGCCAAACCAGCAACAAACAGCATTGTATAGTAGTGTGTGTCAGAAATAAAAGCCATGGGGATGTGACCCCCGGCAGTGTGTTTTCACCCTGTGAATTTCCTGGATATCTTTACAGGGAGTCACTCCTGGGGAAGGGCAGGCTGGAAATAATATAAGGAGATCAAGAAGGAAGTCAAGCAAGTGACACCTTGAAACAGGCGAAGGGAAGCGGGCTCTTCCCCCCTGGGACAGTTAGAGTTATGCAGGGCTGTAATTAACCCAGCAGCCCACTGGATATGTCCATTTCACCTCACAAAGGCTGTTGAAAGAAGGATTCTTGAAGAAAGAGGCTCCAATTCAAATGGTATTTGAGTAAGTCCCTCGTTGGATATACTGTTTCTAGAGTTTATGGCTATAATCAACAAAACATGGCCATTCTTTCATGCAAGTTTTTCTTATGACTTTCCTAGTACTGACCTTTAAACAGAAAGAAAGAAGGCATCCAGAATTGGCTGGGGGTAGGATGGGGAGAAAAAGAGAGAGATTTATGGCTGGAATCAAATTAACGACTTGGGCTTCCTTCTCAGGATCTTGAAAATGTTAAAGGAGCAGGTGGGTCATTCTTTCATATATTGAGACTCTGATATATGTAAGAAAATTGTCAGTTTTGTATTCAAGTACCCCCAAATTACTGAATTGGCCTCCCTAACTTCAATTCATTTTTTTTTAACAAATATTTTTTGGCATGCCTCCTCTGTCAGGCACTATTACAAACACTACAGATGTGACTAGAGGTAATAGTGGGGAGAGATAGACAAAAACACATAAATATCTAGACTAATTAGTATATTAGATGATGTGTTATGATAGAAGAAAAATAGCAGGGTGGGAAACAGAGTAGGAAGGGATGTCATGTTACATACAGACAAGGAGGGCCTCACTGAGAAGGTGATGTTTAAGCAAAGATCTGAAGGAAATGAGACATGGATGTACGGGCAGGGGTTGGTTGCGAGGATTGGCGGCACCCCAGACACATTGTGCAAGAAATGCAAGCCCTCAGGTAGGAGCGTCCATGGTGTGTTAGGAATAGCAAGAAGGCCAGTGGGGTTACAGTGGAGTGAGGAAGGACAGGACCAGTGGGGGATGAGAGCAAAGTTGGTTGTTTGGGGTTCTTTGGTTTTGGCTTTGTTTTTGTTTTTTTTTTTTGGTTTGGGGGAGTAACTATACAATCTCAAAACTTGAAGGCGCATTAGGGAGGCTGTCTCCTGCCATGAGTCTCACCAGTCACTGCGAATGGTTGAACGTGGAGAAGCAGAAAGTTTGCGTGTGTGACTGACTGGTGGACGTTTTATCGGTAAGTGTTCTAAAACGTTCTTTAAAATAATTACTGGCCCCTAAAAACGTGTTTGTTAGCTACAATGAGGAAAGCTTTGTTTAAAGGGGTTAGAGAAACTCACCATCCATAATCAAGATTTCAACACACCAGTCTGCATTTTTAGGGTAATATCTCTGTAAGTAGAAACAGGCGTATCTGGAGAAAGACATTAGTTTCTGAGGTCTGGCCAGCTCCTGTTCTTACCCCTCTGTCATCTCTGATTGGATTAGACGTCACAGAAAATGCCTCAGATCCTTGTTTCATGTTAAGTTTAACCCCTCCAGTTGAATACCATCCTTGTGGAGCTGAGCGGAGAGAAATTAAATTTCTCTCACCGGAGCCATGGCACTGACAGAGGTATCAAGGGTCTACATCAGTAAACTTGGTCAGTTACAAGATGTATGTCCTTCCCGAGGCTCTGGAGCTGTTAAGTTGGCGCTTTCCAATCACGGTCTGATCTTTCATTTTAATGTAATGCAGTTAGACAACCTAGTTATTCAGGCATAGACTTCTCTGGTTTTCATTATCCCTGAATAACATTTGATGCTGAAATGGGGAAGACGGGAAGGAGGGGGGAGGGGAGCCCAGCATTTTTCACAGCTTGTGTGAAATGCTTAATATTTGAAAGTCTTTAAAATATACTGTACACAGACATTCCAATTTTATAAGACTAACATAACATGTTCAAAAGTTTTATGAATTTCAGCATGTAACGAGAGTCCACGTTGGCCTATTTTAAATAAGCCATAATGGCCTGGCAGCAAACCTGCATAGTTAGCAAATGCCTCCTCTGTTTATGAGCAGCCATTCCTCAGCAGGTCACTACAAAATACTAGCTTTATCGGTTTCCGTGGCCTCTGCACGTCAGTCTGTGTGCCGATTTCGGCGCGACTCTGGTTTGACAAGCCCGAAACCAAGGGCATCGCAATAAGGCGGTACTGTGCTTGTGCTTTGATTTTAATGAAATGGTATGACTCTGAGTTGCTTGAGAATATGTTCAGGCCTCTTATATCCCATTGGGAGGCTGGGTCTCTTAAGTGCTGTTCACAGCACAGGGCCACACAGAGCAGGCTCACCCTTTCTCCGTGGAGCCTAGTGTTGTCAGAGCCCAGAAGATGTATTTTTTACTTCCTCAGGGTGACAGCCCCTCAAGTGATGCTTTTTTTAGGTGAGGATCTCCTTTCCATAAAAGTCAAAGCATAAAACGTGCTGGGACAAACCCAATTCTAGCCCGTCAGCCATCCTGGGTCTAATGTATCAGGCAGTCGTGCTTCTTAAAGGTGAGGGCCCTGTGTTATGAGCTCCCGCATTTCAGGGGAATTTGCTAGCTCCCCTGATAAAATCACACCGCTTCTCCCGCAGGGCAGAGGAGGAAGATGTTCTGTGTGTTAAAAAGTGGCTCAGCCCTTCGAGTGCAAACTCTTTTGCCCTTAGATTCACCTTGGCCCCGGCGATCCCTCAGGAGTCAGCAGCCACATCACAGACTGGTTTCGGGGGACACTCCAAACCCCTTTGCGCTCTGGCATCAAAAGCTCCTTTAATTACAAATAGTGCCATAGAGAACAGGCTGGAGCATTGAAATAAGGCTGATCTAAAGGCTGTGGGCCAAAGAATTCTCACAGAGGGTAACATAATTAGGAAATCTGACTCACGAGATAAAGTTCACTCCCTTTCATTGCAGGGCCCCAACCAGCGTTCTAGCCTCGCAACAGCCGTCACGTTGTAAGCCCGGCCTCCCCAGGGGCCCCCGGCCCAGTCTTCATGCTTCCAAAAGCAGACTCCAGGGTCTCCCAGAGAACAGCAGAAGCTTTCTTCCTCTTTGTCTTAGAACACTGCCCCCCAAAACTTCCTTTGAATGTTATGTGCCCCCTATACATCATTGAAAGCTTGGCTTTGGTTAAGTCTCTACTCTTCCTTTCGAGATAAGGAATATATGAGTATAACCACCCATGGCGTCATGTGAAACTCCCTTATATTTACCTCATTTATTCATCGTGTTTAGGGGAGGCACTGTTCAGGGTGGGCAGTTCACGATCATGATTTTTTTGCCTTTAGTTATATTCCCTCTCAGTCAGTGACATCCCCAGAGATGTCAGAACTCATGCAGGAAAACCCATTTAATTAGGACCCACTGCGGGGAACCAGGAAACAGATCCTAAAGTACTTTATGGCGGAAGCTGTTGATCAGGAAACGGGATATTGTCCTTCCCCACAGTCTAGGTCTGGCTCGAACTCCTTTGGGGAGATCTGGGGGCCTGTCTCCATCTCCACTGAAATGGAGCCTGTAACCTTCTTCCAGTCAGGTTACCCCAGAGGGCAGTGACATCTAGATCTGCTTTTTTATTTGTTTGGCGTTCTCTTTTTGAAGACGTAAGCGGCAGGACTTTAGCCCCTGGAATCTCTGCCCAGAGGCCGGGCATGTTGGACATTTGCCAGTCTGATGTACGCGGGGCCTCCTGTCCACACTCTGTCTGCTGCCCCTTGGCCAGATAGCGAGTTACCAGGTTTTTCTTCGAGGCAAGACAAACCTTACCTATCCTTAATGTGCACACTCTTCAGTTGGGGAAGAGGGGAACTGATTTAATACATGTTCTCAAGTGGGATTGAATCCAGACTTTTCTATCCTTCATCCTGGGCTCAGGTCCTGTGAAGCACCAGCCCCCCTCCCCCCGCCCCGAGCCAGAATGATCTCTCCCCGTCTCCATTAAACCGTAGCATTTCCTCTACACCTCTTTTTCCCCTTCATAACGTTGACTGCTCTTATTTCTAGTTAGTGCTTTTCACCCTAGTGTTCCAAGCTCCATTTAAGGACCTAAATGGCTGGGACCACATCTTCTACTTATTTCCCTCACAGCACTTACTCATTTATAACTTTGTTAATTCTCCCCACAGTGCCTCACACACAGTGCTGTTCAATTACAGCATTTTCACTAAGTCTGTTTGAAAAGAAAGAGGCTACCAGTGGATAGAGCGCTGTGCTGAATCCTTCGAGGGCCACAGGACGTGTGAATGAGACGCTCAACCCTCAGGGAATGTATAGTCTCAGGGGGGATAAAGAGGATATGACAAAACTACGTGAAAAGTCAACTAATAATACGGTTCCATACAGGATCTGTGTCCAAAAAGGACAAGAAAGTGCCAATGATGGTCATGAGAGCTTGCACGCGTTTTGCCCACATCCCCATAACGCCTCTGGAAGGTAGATGGCACTAGGCACTCTTAGTCTAATTCCCTTGTCTAGGGAGTGAGGGTAAGTGACTTCTCCGAGGAGCGGGGGTGAGGAGGGCTGGAATTCAGACAGCCTTGTGTGCTCCAGTGCGAGAGCCACACTGTGTCTCAGAGACTCTGCCTCTCCTCTCTCTCTCACTGCCCTGCTTGATGTGTGCCTGCTTGGTGCCAACCCTGTAGATGTATTCAGGAAGTTAAACGTACTGCTCATTGCCATTAAACAAGATCACAGACAAAGAGTCTTTTGAGCAGTGATGACACTTTGCTGTTTGAACCAGAAAGGAATTGTCCAAAGACAATTAGTCCCTTGACACATGAGTAAATTAGAGTTATCACACACTGGTTGTTTGTTATAATGGCATAAAAGTACACGCCAGCTTTTCTGAGGCATGTGCTGAGTGGACTGTTCCCAGAGATTTTAAAGTGGAGATGAGATTGCCATCTGGTTTAGGTATTCATCTTCATGAGGTCAGGAGGCCAGAGCAAATGCCCTTCTGAGGTGCTCAGACTACAGTGTGTCCACCTGCATTGTCATTAACTATCTCTGTAGGAACAGACCTAGGTTCAGATTCTGGGTCTACCACTTAAAAGCTCAGTAGCCTGCTTAGTCAACTTCTCAGAGCCTATCTTCTCATTGGTAAAACAAGCATGGTAATGCCTATCTCAGAAAGTTATTGAAATGATTAATTACGGTGAGTGTAAACATCAGTGCCTGATAATACTCAGTAACTATGGTCGTTGTGAGTATATTATTTTATTTTATTTTTCCCCCTTAAACGTTGCCTCTATCCTCTCCATCACCCCCATTATGTAGAAAATAACTTCCAAACCTCCAAAGGAAGCCTTCTGCCGAAATTTAAATCAAAGATAGAACTCAACACTTTGAAAAGGAGTATTTGCTAAAGAACAACTAGGCATTTATAATTTCTGATATTTAATACCTAATTACCCATCTTCCCAAAAGTCTCCAGTTGTGGAGAATATGACAGCAGATCAGGAAGTGTGGCATGTAAGTATATTATTACATCCCTTCCTGAGCCATAGAACTTGAATTTACATTCAGAGCCGGAGACCCCAGAACTCTTCCCCCAAAGGGAGCAATTTAAGAGAGTTGAAATAGCCTCTCCTTTCAGGGAGGATGCCAAGTCTTTTCTGGGTTTCCTGTAAGTCCTAGAGGATAGGCTATTTGGATAAAATCTAGCTGCTTTGACCTGTGGAAAGAAATTCCCATGTATACTCTTTATTTTGACCTCCTAGCCCTCCTGGACAGTTCCAGACTGGCTCCAGGCGTTATGAGAACAGTGCTGTCCTCTCTTGTAGAAAATATTCCTTTTGAATGAATCAGTTTTTGATCACCTCTTCCTTTCCCAGGCATGTTTTTCAGTTTCCAACAGTGGGATCAGTGAGGGGCAGAGACATAGCCATCATGTAGATGAGTTCCAAGATATTGTCTTCTCGTTTAAAGAAAGACAGGCATACCAGATTTGCCTGCCTGTTCCCAGGGAGGGAGAAGAAACGGCAGGCAGGTGGTGTGGAGAGAAAACCACACCCAGAAGTCACTTTTCCAGCCTCCCTCAATTACTCAGGAGGAAACTAACTTTGAGTGTCTTCTTCAAGGTTAAGCTCCCTGATAGTGGATGGAACCTGGCCAGAGGCTGTGAACTTCGCACAGAGGGCATCCACAGAGTCGCCCCCTGCTCATTGGGTCACTGCCCTCCCACTACTCTGCCAGCACGTACCTGATTTGGTTGACATTTCCATAATTAATTTATAACATCAATAACCCCGAGATGAGCCTATTTATAGGTTTGTGCAACTGGGTAAGAATATAGATTAAATCTTGGGCCATTAACATACTCTAAGTACTTGGGAGAGTTTTGTGATTGTCAAATAATATGATTAGAAGGCCTCCACGCTTGGTATGTACTGGCAGTCCACAAGTTTACTTCCCTTTCCACGCTCAGAAACTACAAAAGAGAAAAAAAAAAAGTGTTCACCCCTCCCAACCACCAGAGATCCTGGGTTGTCATCGGGAACAACTTTATCATTCCACCTGCCCCCGAACTTGACCCGGGTAGGCAGTGATGGCCCGAGTGAGTGCCTGACAGCTGCTGCCCCACAGCTTGAGGATCCCTGAGACTTGGTCCTGACCCTCAATAAAATAGCATGCGTGTCCCCAGCAGCCCTGCCGGGAGAATTGCTGTGACCGTCCACAACAACAGAGATGAGAGTGTGAGAAGGGCAGCCTTTATTTGAAAGGATGTTATTATGACTTGGACTGCTCTGTGGACCCAGTCTTATTTCCTTTCTTCCTTTTTATGTTCTGTTGTTCTGGTCGTTACTTTTTTGAAAAATAACATGCATTGCTTTTCTATTATAAAAGTAACATTTTCAATATCAAAAATAAAGATCAGTACAGAGAAGAAAATAAAGAGCACTCATAATTCCACCACCCAGAAATAACCACCACTAAATTTCTGTGTGTCCTTCTAATATAGTCTTCATTCTGACATCCCACTAGCAGAGCTGCTCTCTAGACGGGGAAGCCTCCCATTCAGATGCTTTCTTTGGCAGATGTGTTTCCTTTCGAGGATAGCACTGTATGCTCTGGGGGTCAGAGTTTTCCACCAGTAACGAATGACTAGTGCCTCCCCATCCCACCTTCAGGAGCCTTCTCAGAAAACCACCACCCAGAGATGCGTTCCCCCCCGCATCTCCTTTCCTTTTAAATTTACTCAACCCACCCAACCCTCCATAGCCTTTTTGCCCCGTATCTGCATCTGCAGTGACACCACATGTCATCCACCCCTTCCTTCCTCTTGAAGACCATAATTTCTTTTAAATCTCTCATGAGTCTTCCATGTCATTCTCCAACGCATTGTTGGTGGTCCTTACTTGTTTTTTACTTTTGCTCTAGTTTTTTTTAAAATATCAAACTGGCTGCAAAACTCTTCAAATCAAACTGAAGTCAGTATGGATAAGATCATCATTAATGACGACCCACGTACACAAATAATTACAAATTTTAATAGTTTTATTTTTTTAATGAATTTACAAACATTGAGCTCCTTGAAAGTAAAGATTAGATACTATTTCGCCAGACCCTTAACACAGTACTTGGCATATTATAAATACTTGATTAATAGTTATTGAATTAAGGTGAAAATGAAGAGGAAATTTATTTACCCAGTCTACTTTTTTATCTCAGTAGTTTAAGTGCAGACCAAAAGGAGGTCACATAAAAATGATGAAAAAACAGTATCTTAGAACAATTTTTAATGGTATATCAGTGCCTTTTTTTTGTGCTAAGCTATCACTATTAACCCAAGTGAGGACCCTTTATAATGATTTTTTAAAACCTTGATGATGCCCTTTTCACTTCTTTCCTAAATGAACATTCATATAAAGCCATAAAAATCCCCTTGGAGGGCTTTATGAATTACCGCGGTATAAGATGCGGAAAAGGCCATTTGCAGGCTTTTGTTTCGTGGAGCTTGACTGTGAAACCTAGCACCACCCTGACCCTCCCAGGGGCATTACTCTGAGGCACGGAGCTTTTCCTGGGGACAGTGAGCACGGACCTTCTTCCCAAACAGCCCCGAACATGTCCTACACATGCCGTTTCCCCCAAGTCAGCAATGTCAGCCCCAGCCCTGCCCTCCGCGAGTAGCCCAGACACATGTGGGGAAGGGGAGCAGACGTTAATAGTGATACATTGAATAGCTCTTCTTCTGTAATGTAGATTGATTTTCAGTTCGTCTGCATAAATCTCTTTTGCTATATGACTCTTTGGTCATTTAGTACTTGAAAAGAATGATGCCAAAGACTAGACACCTGGCCTAGGTAGGGCATTGGTTTTCAAATTCTTTTTACCTGCTGAGCTGTTCTATTTCTATTAGATGTGGGATGGGCATAGAAGCCTAATCCATTATAAACAGAGATGGGGGTTTGAGTGCCCGGAGCTTCCCCCCAGCGCTGTGCTAACCCGAAGTCAGCATCTTGGAGATCCCTTTGAAAAAACCCCAGGCCTACAGAAACCAAGACAGAAGAGGCTGAAAGGGAGGCACAGGAAAGAAAGATGTCATGAAAATGATAAAAATAATCGTAGCTTACTTTTTTTTTTTTTTTTTTGCGGTACGCGGGCATCTCACTGTTGTGGCCTCTCCCGTTGCGGAGCACAGGCTCCGGACGTGCAGGCTCAGCGGCCATGGCGCACGGGCTCAGCCACTCCGCGGCATGTGGGATCTTCCCGGACCGGGGCACGAACCCGCGTCCCCTGCCTCGGCAGACATGCTGTCAACCACTGCGCCACCAGGGAAGCCCGTAGCTTACTTTTTCAGAGGCCTCCTGTGTGCCACAGTAAGTTCCGATTTGCCTCAAAAAAAAAAAAAAAAAGGGCAAATTGTGACGTCTAAGGCAGAGTATGGCGTTGGCTTCCTGAAAACACTTGAAAAGGATATTGGATTGTTTGCAGGCAGGCAACAGGCCAGATAATCTTGAAGGATCTCTCTCTCACTACAGTTGACCTTAGCCTCCATTGCTCTGTTGGAATAGACCTCTCTCAAGTGAGATCAAGAAAAAAAATAAGTAGAACAGAAATGTTCACTCTGTGTGTGTGTGTGTGTGTGTGTGAGATCCAGGTCGTCATGCACACTGAATTGCACGTAAGTTAACACATCCACCACAGTAGGTGTACCGTTTTACAGGTAATTCAGAACTTTGAGGTAGAAACAGCTCAGAAAAAATGATAAAACAACAAGGTATGTGCCTTTGTCAAGATAGCTGGCTGTACCCTTGAATGCACGTTTTGACAGATCATAAATTCACAGAACAGAGCAAATCCTTACGCCTCACCTAGTTCCAGTCCCCTCTTGTCACTTTGGACAAAAGGTTGTCCGAACCGACTCAGCAGGGGGGCCCACTTAGTCTCCTTTCCATCTTCATTTCCTGAGCATCTTTGGATGATGCGGTTGACCAGAACCCCAAGACCAGATGCTCCTTCTGCCTGAGGAGCACCTGATGAGCTAGTCCACGAGTCAGTCAGTCCACAGCCCCTGTTCCGTTCTGGGTCCCCAGTCGGGGTCTCTGTGTGGAAGGAAAGAGGAGGAAGGAGTGGAAGCTCCAGGAACTGAGTGGAGTTGGGAGATTAGCGGGTGGGCTGCCAGGAAACGATGGAAGTGTGGGAGCTCAGAGAATATCATTTCCAGGCTGATCAGAGAAGGGTTCAAGGAGCAGGAGAGATTTAAGCAGCCTCAAAGGTTGGTGGTATTTGGGTAGCTCAGTTGGCAGCACGTACATATGACGGCCCTGAGGCGTGTCTAGGGGAGTTGTGAGGTCACGCTGAGGAACCCCGTGAAGGGCGCGCCCGGTGTGGACCACAACAAGCGCTGAACGCCCGGCGACAACATTTGGAGCCTTTTAAATATTCTTGAGCAGGGAAGGGACACAAGGAAAGCAGTGAATCTGGTTCAGCTATTAACAGTAGCCAGATACAGAACTGAGGGCTCAGGGCTTATGTGCCCGCCGAACTGTGGATTTGCTTGGTAAGCACAGTGTGAGGAAAACCCCAAAGGAACAAGGTTCTTTCTTTTGGAGCCCTGACCGAGGGAGGCACAAATGAGCAGTTAGTTCTCTCATCGGACCAGCATTTTCTAACATGAATAAAGCCACATGATGGGTTCATGGTCATAGCAGGCTTAACAACGAGAGCGAACTGGCCGTCGGGAATTTCTCTCGCAGCGTCCTGACTTCCTGCAGAGCTGGTGCTGAAGTGGGGGGAGTAGGTCCTGCCGGGTCATCCCCCAAGCCACCTCACATTCAGCACAGTCCCTTTGGGTCCAGTTCACACATCTCACTGGGGCCCATTTAACCGAGCTGGGCCTGTTGCAGACCTTCAGATATTTAATTTGTAAACACTTAATAAAGCACTGTCAGTAGGTCGACTTGTCTTCTCCGTCGGCCACATCAAAATCAATACATCCCTTGGGTGTTCTGCCGTGATTGTCTGGGCTGGGGAATCTAATAGGATTAAGTGTTTGGGGTCCTATCTGAAGCCACAGTCCACAGTCCTAGTTAGATGAGGTTAAAGACTGGCTTGCCATTGTGGAGGCGCGACTGCTTAGGGGTCTGAAAAATCATTAAAGCTTGTCCTCTTAAACGTTGATTGTTCCCTGGTGATTTATTGACAAAACACAAAAAAGTGCTCTATACTGCACTCTAATTATATGTATGAGGCCATAAGATCTCATGGGAAATTAAATAAAATTTACAGCTTGATGGTTTTATGCTCCTGGGAGACATACCTTCTTAATAAGATCTTATAGCTGGGAATATTTATGAGGTTAAAGTCCGTAGGCTTGAGCAAAGACCTAACCTTTCCGTGGGAGGGGGAAGGGGGTGCGTTTTGATTTCTTTTAAGATAAATGATTGTAATGAAATTTCAGGGGTTGAGGAGGAAATGTTCAGTGAGACACATCAAGCGCTCCTCCCCGAGACCTCTGGAGGACAGAACCGAAAGGGCACGGGGACTTACTGCCACCATGTATCTCACACAAGGCTCCGGGTGGTCCTACCCACCACCTCAGCTCTCTGTGGCTTCCTCATCTGATCAGCCCCCATCACAGTCTGAAAGGGAGGGAAGATCCTAGTTAAGGGCAGTTATCTAAGAGGTCAAGGAAGGGGAAAGAACTTGAGGCAGGAAAAAGGGGAGAACCAGAGAGAGAGAATATGAAGGGGAATCACATTGATGCACTTGAAACCCTAAAAAGCAGTTTCACATCTTCAAACAGCCCCAAAGGAGTTACTGGACATTTGCTGTTTTATCAGATCCCTTTCTCTTTGTGTCAAGGGGTGGCTGGGGCCCAGACCCTGTTCCCGTAAGCGTTATAATGTGCTGCTTGGACAAAAGGTCAGAATATAGTAGTGGTGAGGGTGTGGAGGGAGCTTCTGCAGGTGGCTTAAAGATGAGACTTTCTTGACTCTGAAGAGGGTGTTTACAGAGGTGCACATTATAAACCGTCCCCGCAATTTTTGTTACTCTCATCCCGAACTCTACCCTGGACCCAGTTTCCTCATCTGTAAAATGAAGAGCTAAGGCTAGATGATTTTAGGGTCCCTTCCAGCTCTAAAATACTATTTTATGGTTCTAGAATATATGTAGGAGAAAAGCATTTCTCTCCATCCCTTGCTTTAGTCTTCTGAGTGAAAGTGAGATGTCTCTTCCATTTAGATAGAGCAGCTCAAGCCCCAGGTCTCAGATAAAAAGAGAAGAAAAAAAACTTATTAAAGATAGCTAAGTTCCCCTGATAAGCAGCAAGTGAGAAATCCCTGATTTAATTTAAATATGATATTTCTGTCTTCATTAATTTAAAGCATGTATATGATAATGTGTCCTTTTTTATTTAGTGGTCTGTGCTGGAGGGAAAGAAAGGCTTGATGGTGAAGCAGAGGGGTGAAGGTTTGGATATGTTTTAATAAAGATGAGTATCCCTAAAAATGCTTGAATTATATGGAAGGAAGATTTGTTGCAAGTTACAAATCAAAGCCTGAAATGTCACTTATCTCCTAATGATACTTCTACACAGATTATTAATTTCATTTTAGAAGCCCAATGAATGTTATATTTTATGACATTGATTAAACATCTTGCTGCCATCTACCCATCCATCCTTTTCGTTTTCAAAAATCCGTATCGGAATTTAACAAAAACAGCTCATAAATGTGTATTTTACAGCCCAGCAGAGTCGACTGGTTCCCCCACTCTGCTTACAAGCAGACCCGTCTTGAATCCTGGGCTTGGGCCGTTTCTATTCTTAGCAGTCGGGCTTTTCTAAACTGACCTTGTGTTTTGTTACCAGAGTAGGATCGGGGGATTTATTTGGAAGAGCATTTGTGGCTTCTGGAGCTGCAGAGCCACGAGGGGGGCTGTGGTGTGGCCGGGTGAGCCCCTGACTGGGAGTCAGGGACTCCGCTTTCATTCTGGCTCTTAGACAAGCCAGTTACCTCCCTCTTCTGTGTCCTGGGGATAATTACAGCCTCCCCTAGTTGGCTCACAGTGTCATTGCGGGGATGAATGAGATAATAGACGCGAAAGCTCTTCCAGCCCTTCAGAGGGAAGCAGTGTGGTCGTGGATTTAAGAGCCAGTAGAGAATAGAGTGGGATGATTGGTTTTGGATCAACCTCAGGCATTTTGGGAAAGGTTTAGGATGACCCTTCTGAAAGCAGGGAGAAAAGGCGTTTGGAAATAGGTCCACTGTGTTATTATTTATGGTACTTTTGTCAGTAGAAGTACCTCTGGTTCCTCCAGACTCACACCTGTGTTTCCTCAAAGCCACTGTGGCCTCATTCCCCGCCTGGATTGGCTCCAGTTAGAAGACCCCGTTTGTTCCTGTGGCATTTCCCTCACGGTGACGTTTATAGTTGCTGTCATTTTTCTCTGGAGAGGATGCTGGCACCTGGATCCCCGTGCCAGGGCACAGCTGCGCCTGTTCCTTCCTCCAGGAAGGAGACATAAAAAGACATATTCTGAGGAATCTGAATCAACTCCACGTGAAAGATTAAGGGCCAGTCCCCAGAGGCTGCCACGTCCGGAAGAAATAACCTGTTAAGGCTGGGGGGACTTGGGGGCGGGGAACTCGAGGATAAACAGTTCTGCAAGAATGGATAACATCAGGGGAAATCACTATTAAATCAGAAGCGGGCCTCTGTCCGAGGATCCTTACCACAAATGTGCAGGAGGCTTGGGTGGTGGAAGCAAGGAGCAGGGGCGGTGAGGTTCGCGCCCCTAGGGACGAGAGGGTCAGCCCGAGAAGGAACAGGTGCTGCCAGGTCTCCCCGAGAGGGCCGGTCCCTCCCGGCAACAGGGCACAGAGGAGCAGGCTGCAGCTTGCGGAGTGACACTACCTGGACTCACTTCTTGTCTCTCCCGGTGCCCTCAGGGAAGTTACCAGACTTTGCTGATCTTTGAATTCGTCGTCAACACCAGCCCTGTCCCACAGGGACCTTGTGAAGGCTGAGTGAACTACTAAAGTAACGTGTGTGACCTGCTTAGCGCGAGAGCCGGGCCCGAGTCAGTGCTTAATCAATGTTACCTATGGGCAAGTGTCTGGGTAGTAGCGCCTCAGTCAGGGGGTTTTGTTGTCGGTGGTGGTAGTGGTGGGTTTGGGTTTTTGATTTTTTGTCTTATTGGTTTTGTATTTTCTCTAAAAAAAGAAACACTGTAGAACGGCATCTCTTAAAACTCTGCAGCAGACAGTACTTGGTCTGCTCTGCAGGGCTTTTCGTTGTGGGCATGGTGACAAACTGGCTTTAAGTGACAGAGCATGTTAAGTGAGGCTGGCTGTTGGTGACGGCCCCGCCCTGTTTGGGGTATGGGGAGTGGGTGTGACCGTCACTGGGACAGGACAGTAGCTGACCGTGAAGACCTCCGGCATGCTGTGAGACGTTCTCCGGTGACTTGTTTTCCCCCCTTTTCTGACTCATTTCTCTCCCATCCCCCTCCTGTCCTCCTCTTCCCTCTTCCCACCGCCCTCAACACCCCCTCCCAGCCAGCCCTCCCTAGCGTGCTCCGGCACTGGGGGTGTTGCATAAAGGGAAGATACGGCATGTTTACGGAGAGAATTTTCAAGAAGTGTTAGTTTAATATGCTAAAGTGTTCCCTTCAGCATTTTACCTTTCTTGTTGTTTTCACAAAACAGCCAAGACTAAATAATGAGCCCAGGGCTGTGCCCTTTGGTAGCGTGATAGCTCATTACCCACTAGCGGCCTCCATCTGCCCTCATGGCTGCATGGGGAGCCATTACGATTATGATGGAAATCTCAGAAGCCATTACCAAGATGCAACAGAGGGCCTGCTGCAGACAGCCTAATGGACTAATTTGTAATTGGGAGAGGGAAATGAGTTAGCGAGCTGGGGCCGGTTTTGATGAGGGTGGAAGTGCGCATGCTAAATGTGATAAATGAGTAGGAATGTGTGTTTGCGCAGTGGGCTCTACAAGGCTTTCCATCTCTCCCGGGGATTGGAGGCGTGCTGACAAGCCGTGAGGCGCGAGGAGGAAAGGGCTCGGGGGAGGCAGGCAGGATTCAAGGAGAGTAGCTAAGGATAAATCGGTGAGGAAAACTAATGGCAGTAAAATCCAAGGAAATGACTGCATCTGCCATGAAAGTAGTAATTAGGAAGCATTTGGTGTGCGCGTCTTTAACCATTAAAATAGGGACGAGGGGGAGCCCTGGCGCTTGTTGTGGGAAAAGGGGGTGGGGGGTGGGGGTGGGCTGTGATGTTCTGAGAGGGAAGCCCCTTGCAGAGGGCTCTGATGGGAGAGCGTCCTCAGACCTGGTGGTCCACACAGAGTCTGCCAGCTCCACACAGCTCGTTCCTGAATCACCGCGAGAGCCCTCTCTCCCAGGAGCCCCTGGAGATCCCGCAATGGCAAGGCGCTGCAGGCCCAGAGGCAGCCGTTGTGCAAGGGAAGGACCCCGGCTGGGGGTGCCAGACCACCAGTGCATCTAGGCCAGAAGGCTTCCCGTCCTGGGGGGCTGGAGAGTCACCTCGTAAGCACCCACGCCCGGCTCTCCGACCTGAGGAGTGCTGGGTGCAAGCATAGACACACATGGGGCTGATTTCCAGAACCCGGCGCTGCCTTCTGTCCGTCAGTCAGCTCCCCAGATCTCAGCAGGCGGGTGGAGAGAGTGCCCCAGGCGTTCCCAAGGGCAGCCCGGGGCCTTTGTTGCCTCTCAGGCTGATGTGGCCTGTTGACCGCGCATCCCCAATCTGTCTGAGACCATGTCCTTCTTGGAACTGTCCTTGTTTTACTTGTTTTCTCTGCCATGTAGCCTCTCAGCTCTAGTCTGACCTCCAGACTCTGGTGTCCTTTCCCATAAGTCAGACCTTCGTGTCCCTAGAGCTGCAGCCTTAGTGCGTCCCTTTCTCCCAGCAACCTGCTGTCCTCAGCCTTCCTCTGGATCTCAACTTTTCCCCTGGGGCGGCCTGATTCAAGCCTTCAGGGTTGTCCTAGCACTCAGGGCTCTTCCTGCTTCCAAGCATTCCCATCGCTTTGCCTAGGAAGACCTTTCAGCCTTTCTAAACAGCCTGGGGGAAAACATACAATCCTTCAGGGAAGAAGGAAGCAGTGGAACCAATTAGTTGAGCCCCAGCCCGGGGCTGGCAGAGCACCTTACCAAGGTAAGAGGCCAAGCGGGTTGTCTCCTGCCCTCAGTGCCACCTCTGTCCCAGGGGCACCCTCCCCTCATAGCATTCCCAAGTACACAGGAAAACTTTCCATCTTCTTCACCAACCACCAGAAGGTAAGATTTCTAATTAGCTCCCTAATGGGTTGATGACAGTCCTGTTCAGCAAAATTTAATTGGCAACCTATGTTGTCATGATTGATCCCACCTAACTTTGAAAATGAACCTGAGGAAACCAGCCGAAAAACACAGATACAGTGAGACCCCGAACAGCTCAATCTGGGAGAAAGCAATCAATCAGTAAACGAGGCTGAGAAACACTATCAAATATTATAAGCTAAAGGAAGTTATTGAAAAAACACCAAGTGTGGTTCTGATTTTCCTAGATGTCATGGAAAGGGGACAGCTGAATGGATGCCTTTGACTACTAGCAGAAGCATGTCATTGCATCAGGAGAAACTGACTTTTTCCCAGCCAGTGTCTGCTGTTAAATATACCATCAGTTATGCTGTCAATGTCCCTTCAACCAAGAGCCTCATCAGACACTCCATCGATATTAGAAGATCGAGATTTTCTATAAAGAGCTATTGCTTAGATGTCCTTTAGTCAAAGCCGCCCCCCTCCCCGCCCCGCCCCGACCTGTGTCAGCGCTGGATGAAGCCCTGGAGAGACTATAAAATTCAAGGGCCTGCTGTGCCCAAACTCCCATTCTAGTGAGGCAGACCTGAACTTGGATAACTAGTTCAGTTACATAGACAGTAACAGAGGGTTTGGAAAACACACAAGAAGTCATCAACCGGTTTGACAAATATTTATTGAGTACCTGATGTACAGCAGACACCGACCTAATCCCTGGAGATAGAGCAGTGCATACGTGGCATGGTCCCTGTCCTCGTGAAGCTTACGGTCTAATTCTGACCCAAGGGGAAGGAAGAAGGTCCAGGGTGGGAGACAAGGGGGTGGTATTTGAGGTGGGCTGTGATGCTAGAAGTTCACTGGAAATCACCAGGAATGAGATATCCAGGAAAATCCCAAATATTTGGAAATTAAACAGATTTCTACATATGGGTCGAAGAGGAAATTACAAGGGAAATTTGAAAACATTTTAAACTGAATGGTAGTAAGAATACTACATATCAAAATCTGTGGGTTGCAACTAAAATAGTGCTCAGAGAGGAATTGATGGTTTTAAATGCTTATATTAGAGTAGAGGAAAAGCCCAAAATCAATGACCTAGGTTCCACTGTGAGAAGGTAGGAAAAGGACACAGATAAACCCAAAATGAGAAGGAAGGAAATAAAAAAGAAAACAGCAGAAATTATAGAAATGGGAAACAGACAGTTGAGAGAAAACCTTAGCTAGACTGAACAAGGGGGGGAAACACACCAATACCAATATATCAAGAATGAAAAAGATGTTATCAGTACAGGTCTTACAGACATTTAAAGAATAATCAGGATGGGAGTTCAACAAGCAGAAATGGAGAGCATGAAGTCCAAATAACAAGAGTTGCTAGTTTTATGTGAGTTTGGAGGGGCGTGGGAAGAGGGACTTGGCATAGAAGAGAGTGAGGCTAGAAATTTCGCTTGGAATCAGGTACTAACGAGAATTGTCACTTCCTGCAACGACCCAGGGCCCGTGTTCACAGTCCCACTCACTGCTCCTTGCAGCACAGTTCCCGGTGCACAGGTTCGGATGTGTTCTTTGACCAGCAGATGCCAAACCCGAGGACAAGTCACCACGTGGGCCATGATGCCCTGCTTTCAGGGCCCCTGAACTTCCTCAAAACATTTTTGCACATGGGACATTTTTGGCCAGTAAGTAACTCTAACAGATCTGAGTCTGCCGCCCCCAGAATATGAGGAGACTTTGTTTCTCCCCTTCCAAACTATTAGGTCCTTGTCAGTTGGGCTCACAGGTTTCAAAAATGATCTGATGCCATCCTTAAGACCATGCTATCATCCTTGCCATGATTTATATGCTTCTGAAAATGGGACTCTTTTTTTAAGATGAGTCTGAATGTTCATAGCAGAAGATGTTTGTCACAGCCTAGCTGCTCACTTAACAGCTTCCGAGTCAGCAGGAGCCCACCCAACACCTAAGAGAGTGGGGTGGTGGCGTGGGCAGGCTTTCATCTTCCTGTGCCACGAGTCTGTGGACAAGGCCCTAAGCTGCTCAGCCTTTCACCTGCAGGAGTCCTGGCTTGTCTCTGCTGCTTTGTGGTGGAACTGGTCCTTCTTTGCTCTCTCTTTCTCCTCTGCCCCAGTATCCACCTGAGAGGCGATGTTTCATCATAGCAAAGACCATAGACTCTGGAGGCAGACTCTGTGGTCCTGAGCAAGCTGCCTTCCCTCTGCGCCCCTCAATTTACCATCTTTACTGTGAGCAAATTGAGAGTGGCTCACTCACAGGGTCATGGTGAGGAGTTAAATGACTTCACATACTTAAGAAGGGCCTAGGAGTGCGGGCAGGAAGGGTCAGAGCGGGTGAGTGTGCCCTATATGCTAAGTTGAGGGGCAGGGCTCTGGGCACCTGTGTCTTTATTTACCTGAGTATCCTTGTGCCCAAGAGAGCAAGGCATTCAATAGCAAATTTAAACACGCACGCACGCACGCACGCACGCACGCACACACACACACACACACACACACACACACCCGTGACAGGTTGACACCTGGTAAGTGCCGGAAGTATTAGGAAGTCTCAGGCTTGGCTCTTGGATTCCTCGGGTTAATTACCCTGGCAGTCCTCTTTGGGTGGGAAGCTCCACCCTGTCCCTCCCACTGTTGACCCCAAGTACCCTGGGTTGGACAGCAGCAGTTTGGTCAGGAGTCCCTGCCCTGCTGGGGCTGGCGTACACTGACCCTCAGTTAAGACTGAGGCTCTTGTGGGGTCCTCCAACCTTCTGAGACAGTAGATTTCATGAACTGGAAGCTTTCCCCTTCCCTAAAATAGCCGGGTGCCGGTTGCTTGTGCTATGACATCGGTGCAGGCAAGAGAGGAATATCTTGAAAGGGCAGAAAACCTGGGACAAGGCTGGGGAAGAAGAGGGAGAAGAAGCCGTCACGTGGGGCTTTGATTTCAGCAGGTGAGAGTGAGTCAGGCACTTGTGTTTGACCTGACATTTTCAGAACACTCTCACGTGCACTATCTTACCACTTCCTTACTACAAGTTTGGGAGCAAGGGATGGCCTAAGTCAGTATTTGCACTGGAAATGAAAAAGCTAGAGCCCAGGAAGGCCAAAGGGCGTGCTCAAGGTCACATGGCTACTTCCAGACACATTGGGGACCGGAGCCCAGAAGTGCTGCCTCCCGGGACTCCCCTCAGGGGAGTGTGGAAAGTCGCCGTGAACCACCATCTGAGCAAACGGCGCGACCCACTCTTGGCAAAAGGACGGGCCTGGCTGTAGCAAGACCAGCGCAGAGCGCTCTGGGACCCTGCTGACACCGCATTTGAAACTCCGCCAGGGAAGGGGGACGTCCTGGAAGTTCAGCCCTCTGTTGGCTGTTTCAGAGAGAGCGTTGTTCTCCGATGCTGGATTTAATGAATAAATTATAATAACTTTTGCATTTTTATCCATGTCGTGCGTGTTTATCTGCCCTCCCCACGTAAGTTCCCTCTCCCCTTCTACATACTATATTTCTTTTCAAGCCACTGAATTTTTTTTTTTTTTAAGTTCTCCTCAGTAATTGCTGATAAAGATGCGTGCCTCCTTGTTCTGCATTTGTACGTGTATATGCTCAGCGCCAGGAGCTCAGGGAGGAATGTGTGGAAGAGGGTATGTTTACACTTCCAAGGGGAGGTGACTCTGTAGGAGCTGAGAAATGGAAAATGGTCTATGACCCCTGGTGGTATGTGAACTCCTTAGCGGGTAGGAGGTGTCTTGCCTGGCTGTCTCCGGCACTGGAATAGGAGCTCACCTGCAGGAGCATGGAAGTGCATCTGTGGAATCCACATATCCGCGAGCAGGCTGGGTGGCTGAGGGGCTGGATGACCAAACGAGTGGATGGAGAGATTGACGCTGAAGCGTCAGAGTCAGGTCTCACTTGGCTGGTTGTGTGAGGGAGTCTTTACAGTTACTCCTCCTCTGGATTTCATTACAACATTTTGTCTCAGTTTTATTCTGCCCAATTCTCAGGATTTCTTTATGTTCTTTTTTTTTTTTTCTTCTTTATGTTCTTAGTGGGAAAAGTTGCTTCTGTTATTTTTATGAAACCTACTCTTTTCCCCCAAGTGCTCAATCAGCATAACTGTGATTGAGAGATCAGAGTGAGCTCCAGGAGGAAAGTTAAGGAAGCATGAGAACAGGCTGAAAGTGACCTCTCGTGTGCAGTCTTTCGGTTTTCTACTCTTCCTACTGGTTTATCAAATAACCTTTCTTGGAAGGTCTACTAATTCCTTTGAAAAAAGATACTCATTTTACATTGTGTTATAATATACTAAGCGCTGTTATTACTAGGATGTTTTGAGAGACAGGGAACAGTCTTTAGAACTGAGATACAGTTCTAGGAAATTAAATAAAATCCACTGACCAGAAAGAAGTGGAACATGATAGGGCGGGAGAAGAAACAGTCTCTGCCCGAAAAATCAACCGTGAAAATAGTAAGGATTTATGTGCAGCAAATCCCGAAGTTAGAATTTAAAATAAATAAATGGAAAGGATGGTATGATTTGAAATCAGCTTCCACTCTGAACTAGGCATTCAAGACCCAGAATAAAAATGGTCCTCTTCATTGCAGAACTGATCTTGGTAGCCAACGCCTCGTCTCCACCAGGAGCACTTTATTTGAGAATCAAGGGAAGTCATTGCTAAGAAAGCTTGTCTTCTTAAACCAGGAGTGACTTTCAAAGAAACAAATATCAAATTGGGAAAACCCTGCTAATCTTTTCCCTTTAGAGTCTAGGTTTGGGGGTGTGTGTGTGTGTGTGTGTGTGTGTGCACTGGAAATGAAGGAAAGATTCATTATTCATTATATATCTTTTTTTTTTCCTCAAAATTACTAGTCGTCAGACTCTGATAGAGTACTCCTTCTTTTTACCACTCTTGAAAAGCATAGTGCACCTCAGGTTGATTCAGCCAATAAACGGTCAGCTTCCTAAAGAGATTGTTTGGGATTCGTGAGGAAGAAAACGCCAGGATCTGGGCGGTGTAGAGATCAGAGCCGTGATCAGAACCAGAAGGGGAGTTCGGACTGTCCCCAACTCTCTTTCCTCTTTAGATGAGCTCCCCGCATCCCCACTGCCCTCTCCCACCCTTGACCCTCCAGTCCCACCAGCTGCTGTTTTTCCTTTCTCTGTAGCCTCCGACTCAAGGCCACTGAAGAGAACAGGCTGAAGGCCCCTGTATTCCCTGAAGTGATTCATTGCTTAGTAGGAACTTCACTAAACTTCCCAATTGGAGTTTTCTTAGTTTTGAAAATCAAACAAAGTTCAAAAAGTAAACATCACAGGTAGACATCCCAGCCCAAAGCAGAAGAAAAATGTCTCATGTTAAATGTTTTGGCACAGAACAGAATTTATGAGCATTTTCAATGTTTTGATTTTTTCCCCCAGTCACTGTTATTCCTTACCCCACCCCCAGAGTTAGGTGTGGAGAGAGTATGTTGGCTGGTTTCCATGGTGACACCGAAGAAAAGTCATTTTTTAAAGTAGGTTTCTACTGTGTTATTTCACACGCATGAAACATCAACATCTACGCTGTGTGGCTGTTACCCCCAAACGCGAAGACATATAAATGGCTGGAGTATTTTATATAAATAGACAAGCGGGGGTGATGTTTTCCTTGGTCTCGCGCCGACCCTAGTAACAAAAGTCTCTCAGTTACCCAGGGCACCTGGGCCGGAGCAAGAGAACAGTTCTGCTCAGTGTTAAACAACCTTCTCTCCTATGAATAACCATTGGAAAAAAAAAAAACCACAGCTCACATTTAAAGTCCACCCCCTCCAACTAAAAAGTAGTGCTCCGATGAGAAGTTCCCAAATAATCAGAATTTTCAAACCTTCATCTGTGTTTTCAGTCTAACTTACTTGATCAACCACTGCAAATACCCCCTTCTCTGTCCAAGGAGTCATCTAGAACCTTCCTGCCCCAGGAAACACGCAGTTGTCGCCAGCCTCTCGGAGAGATGAGGTTAGGAAAGCGGAACTTTTAGTAGCAGAAGTTTGGTAAAGCTCTCGCCTCTCCTCTGCCACCCCAACTCGCCTGCAGAGTTTTGAAGTGGAAGAGCATAGATAAACTGTCTCATTGTTTCCCTTCCATGTCACCGTGATGTACTTGTTACATTCTGTAACTGAGAATATACTGGGTTTGGGGAAGAGTAAAATGGACAGCACTGCCTTATCTTTGGAGAAAGTATCATCTTGCATGTGGAGAGTGCCTTTAACTTTTCCAAGTTCTCTCTTGCATGTGAACTTTCTAATAATAGTGGAAGATAGTTTTTTCTTGGTATACTCTCCTTGTTTTAAAGCTACAGGGACAGAAGTCTAGTTTGCCCAGCATGTGAGGAACAAAGCCAAGTCGAGAATTCAGAACCCATGATTTCCCCCCAAAGCTTATGTTACTAATCCTGCACTTGGCGTCTTCCAGACAGCCAGTCTGCTCAGATACAAGGTGAGCGGGTGCAAGACCACAGATTTCTGGGACTGGGTCTCAGACACACACGGACCGTCAGGAGGAGGTCATTCTTCAGTTATCAAATAGTTATTGAGCACCTGCTACCTGCTGGATGCTGCTTTAGACAGCGGTGGCCACAACAGCCAAGAATCCCTGCGTTCCAGTGCGGGGAGGGGCAGATGACGAACAAGTGAGTAAAACGCAGACTGTGTCAGAGGATAAGCGCTAGAGAGAAAATAAAGCAGGAAGGTGGGGGAGTGCTTGCAGTCTTAAATAGGGCGGCCGGAGAAGGTCTTTCCAAGGGAGACATTTGAACAAAGAGCTGAAGGCGCTAAAGGAGTGAGATTTGAGGATCTGGGGGGAGAGAAATCCAGGCAAAGAGGAAGGGTAGGGAGTGTGGGAAGCTGCACGTATCGCTTTCCTTAGATCTGCAGATGCCGGGCCCGTACTTGCTGCATGTGCTTGTATTCATGAGTGTATTGTCTGTTTGAAAACTTCTCTCAAATTCTGAGCTTGGTACATGGCTTTAATTTCTGCGGTAATGACTTCCTGCGCCTGGGGAGCTCTTTAATAGGTGCATTCGGAAAGTTGTAATCATTAGGCCTGGGTTGGTGTCCTATTACCTACGTGGAAAAAGCAGAATTGCTTTGGCACTGATTGGATCTTGGGGTGGTGACTCTATTTTCTTGGTTTTTAATGCAGATCATTGAAAACATGTCAGGGCCCTGATCTCAAGTGTTTCTCTTAAATAGGGAGAATCATGTTTTTATATGCAGGGGGTACAGGAAGGGACTTGGGGTGGAGGGGGGTGGGCAGAAGGGCGCTTATATTTTAAATGCCAGTCAGCTGCAACCACTGGTTATCTGGAGCCTGTTCAAACTCATTTGGAGAACAGTTGAATTTTTAAAGTGCCTTTTGATTCTCTCTTTCATTTATTTTAACTGATCTGCTGGGATTAGGAGCTTGGTAGGGGAACACCAGAATGCTTGCCAAAATGTGTGAATAATTAGAGCTCTGATGATGTGTGCCAGATAGAAGGGGAGTATTCACACTTCTGATTAGATTCAGCTAAATGCAGTTGTAAATCACTGCCGCCCCAGTCACGGAGCCCCGTCAGGAGTTAGCAGGGGAGGAGGCTGGGGGGCAGTGAGGGGACGAGGGGCTGCCCCAAGGCACGGGGAGCGGCAGAGGGGGGCGAGCAGGGTGGTTCCAGTGGCAGCAGCCAGAGTGACGATAATTCTGGCATCCCTCTTCCCGTTCGGTTCTGTCATCTCGAGTCTTGCTGGGCGCCAAGCTGGCTGCCATCTTGACAAATGTGGATAAGATGAGTCGCTGTTCTCTGGACACGCACTCTCAAGGGAGGTGAATGAACAACTGTTGAGCTGTGTGATGAGTGTGTCAGAAGGACAGACACCAGACCGAGAGACCCCGGGGGAAGAATGGGGTCTGCAGAAGGGAAAGGGGCAGAGAGAGTTGTATTTCCTTCTCAGACAAAAGGTGAAGCTTCAGAGAGCTCAGCAAGGTGAGCTAGTGGTTAGAGGAATGCCAGGCTAAGGGAACAGCATGTGCAAAGGCACAGATGTAAAGGGGCCTCTCTTAGTCTTGGCGTGATGTCCATTGTGGCTGGAGGCGGGGAACAGGACAGGGCAGGAGGATGGGCATTGAGACCTGCAGAGTAGATTGGGCTAGACTCTGAAGGGGCGTTAGTGCTCAGTTAGAAAGCTCCTTTTCAAACTGCAAATCACTCCAGGCGTCCTGATTCAGCCCTGACAAAGGGTCGGTGTCCCACCCCAGTGAGAGAACCCGCTTTAGTCACAGTCATTGATGGGAAGGTGTTGGTCTTCTTTACGGACATTGGGGCAGGAGAAAGAAACACAGGGAATCACCACTCTCACCAGTGGGGAGCCTTTGGAGGTTAGTAAGGGGAAGAATGAAACAGAAGGTGGTTGACTTAGGAAGGTAGCCGGCAGAAGCTGTCGTGTAGAATTATCAGTCTGTGGGGTGAGCCTGGATTGGATGTAGATGGGAGGTTTTGGCCAAGGTCTGAACAAAGATGATGGCAGAAGGAATCCACTTCAAGAGAGATTTCAGAGTGGAATCAAATAGGGCCTGTTGAGGACTCCAGCTGTGTGCTGGGTTCCTTGGCTGCATGGAACTGAACGGGGCCCTTTCAGAACCCTTGCAGTGGTCCTAGTTGTACACTAATCCTTCCTGATTAGTATGGAGCGCTATAGCCAAAGACACAGCGTCCTGCAAAAAGCAGACAGTGAGTATATGTTTTAAAGACTGGCCCGAGGTCTGGAATCCTGGCGGTTTCCTAGTCACATCCACACTTTTTCTCCCTCTGCTACACCACTCTTATGCTGCCCACTGCCCCGTGTTGCTAAAGGGTAGTGGTGGTCTTTAAAAAAATCCTACTCACTCCGGGAGCACATCGCAGCCCCATAAGATGCTGTCTCTGGTCCCTCTCTCCATCCTGTTCTTGGAAGAGTGGCTCACTTTCTCTGTCTTGATAATGTAACAAGATGCTCTGAAATGAACTAGCAGCTTGAGGTGGGCGTAAAAGCCCAGGAAAAGGAATGCAGGGGAAATGCGACAGAATGGCATGAAACCCAAAGCAAATGGTAGAAATGAGCAACACATGGCGAATGTGGAACAGAGAGAAAAGCAGAAAAATCACAACCACATCTGACATCTCTTGAAATGGCGAGAAACAGAGGAAACAACACATGTGGTTCTCTTCAAGTCAGAAAGATTCCTCTTCACCATTCCATGATGGTGTGAAGGAGACCCTTTTGGAAGACTTGAACCCTTTTCAAGTGGTTCTACCAGGGCTTTCATTTCTTCGTCTTTGGCCAGTAAGTTCAGACACTCAGAGAAACGCTTAGCCTTTTGCACCTTTCCCAGGCACAGAATAATAGACTAAATCGATGCTTTCCAAAGTCCGTGTCAAAGAAAATAATCTGAGATGTGAGGAGAGAAAATCTAGAACTACTTATTCTTATCTTACTCTTTTAGATTTATTTATTATGTATATGTTTTAGAAATAGTAGAGTGGTGTATGATTACAGTGTATAAATAAGTGAAAATATATTGGCAGGGTTAAGCGATTGGTTTTTCTGTTTGTTGCCCCTTTTGGGGGGCACATGATCCATGTGCAAACCATCAGGGTAGTTACCAGGGTTACTAGTTGCGGTTGGGGACAAGAAGAATGCTCTAGAATTGTGTGTTTCCTTATAGAAACAGGCGAGTTACCTGGATGGTCTGTTTCCTTCGAGCCTACGGGATAGCCTCTCAGGTCCTCTTAGATCCTCAAATGCTCCAGATCTGTAGTCAGAGCCCAGAGAAAAGGAAGTTCCCCAAGAATCGTTTGGACAAGAGACGGCCACATTTATGTAGCCTGTAATCAGTTGCAGAGCTGCACTCACAGGTGGCAGAACACGGTCAGAAGTCACCCTCAGGGACCCTCACCCTCATAGGCCTGACTCCTTCACTGCCCTTCCCCCAATGTTGCTGTCACTGTTGGGGGTGCAGGGTGTCTGTGCCGGGTTGTCTCACCCCCCAGCACCCTCCTCCAGGCCACAGTGTGCAAGGGTGCTGCGGTGATGTGAGCCTTGCCCGTGACAGCGCTCCCCACACCAAGAGAGCCATAAAGATGACACATAATCGCTACAGCCAGACTAGAGCCAGGAGCGCTGTGCTGCGCTTGGGTGCTTTTTACCTTCCTTGCAGCCATCAGCTTTTCTTTCCTCTTTTTCCAGACTTAAACTCCAGCCCAGCTCAGCCTCAGAAATCCCATTAGTGTTGGAGAAGCAGATGGCACAGGGGCGCCCTTCACTTGGGTCGTCAGCCGTGTCTCCACAGCTCAGGGACTCACCCTCCCACCCCACCACCCAGGCTCTGTCTCTGGGGAGTATCCTCCCCATTCCTTCCTCATCTGCTAGACCTCTGCCCCTAGGCAGCCTGTTCCTAAACGATGCATCTCTTGTAGAGATGTGCTCTGGTGAGAACAGAAAGACTCTCCTCACCTCGCTGCAGACAGCTGTGCAGCAGGACCCCTCACCTCCAGCTGCGAGCGCTTCTCGTCAGTAGCTTATGGACAGCCTCGGGCTCCCTTTTTCCCGGTTTCCTCTCCAGCCGTGTTTATCACACAGCTCCATCTTAACGGTGATCTTTCTAGATGTTAGACACAGATAGAGCTCTTGTGTAAGAACACACCATCAGCAACAAATGGAAGATATTACGCGTTCAGGTCGTCAGTTGCCCCGTTTCTGTCTTACTGAAATAGGAGATGGACCACATCTGTTTGAAATCAGTGGAGTGAAATAATAACTGGTGAGTAGAGTCCTGAAGGAAGTGGGCCGTGATGGGATCCAGGGTCTCCTTCTATTGGAAGGACTTTGCCCACAGCTCCCAGTGGGGCTTATAGAACTCGGGCTCTCAAGAATGTTTTGTGTCTCCGGCAGAAAAGTAGTGATGGAAGCTGTTCGCGTAAAGAGGTCACTACTCTCAAAGAGCTTGGTTTAGAGGAGTCAGATGATGTGTGGTAGGAAGGGCCCATCACCCCTCGTGCTGAGTGCTCAACCTCTTACCAGTTGTGAGCTTTTGGGAGGTTCCCTTTCAGGGAAAGCACTGATAGCAAGTATCTCAGGGATGGCATGGTCTTGTTCTTTATTTTCTTGCTTTTTAAAAAAATTTTTATTGGAGTATAGTTGATTTACAATGTTAGTTTCTGCTGTACAGCAAAGTGAATCAGTTATACATATACATATATCCACTCTTTTTTAGATTATTTTCCCATATAGGTGATTACAGAGTACTGGGTAGAGTTCCCTGTGCTATATGGCAGGCCCTTATTAGTTATCTATTTTATATATAGTAGTGTGTATACGTCAGTCCCAATTTATCCCTCCCCCCCACCCCGCTTTCCCCCCTGGTGACCATAAGTTTCTTTTCTACATCTGTAACTCTATTTCTGTTTTGTAAATAAGTTCATTTGTAGCTTTTTTTTTTTTTTTTTTTTTTGCGGTACGTGGGCCTCTCACTGCTGTGGTCTCTCCCGTTGCGGAGCACAGGCTCCGGACGCGCAGGCTCAGCGGCCATGGCTCACGGGCCCAGCCGCTCCGCGGCATGTGGGATCCTCCCGGACCGGGCCACAAACCCGTGTCCCTTGCATCGGCAGGCGGACTCTCAACCACTGCGCCACCAGGGAAGCCCTGTAGCATTTTTTTAGATTCCACATTCAAGCGATGTCATATGATGTTTGTCTTTCTCTGTCTGACTGAACTTCACTCAGTATGACAATCTCTAGGTCCATCCATGTTGCTGCAGATGGCATTATTTCATTCTTTTTTTATGGCTGAGATATTCCATTGTATATATGTACCACATCTTCTTTATCTACTCTCTGTCAATGGACATTTAGGTTGCTTCCATGTCTTGGCTATTGTAAATAGTGCTGCAATGAACATTGGGGTGCATGTATCGTTTTGAATTATGGTTTTCTCTGGATATATGCCCAGGAGTGGGATTGCAGGATCATATGGTAGCTCTATTTTTAGTTTTTTGAGGAACCTCCCTACTATTCTCCACAGTGGCTGTATCAATTTACATTCCCACCAACAGTGCAGGAGGGTTCCCTTTTCTCCACACCCTCTGTAGCATTTATTGTTTGTAGATTCTCTGATGATGGCCATTCTGACCGGTATGAAGTGATACCTCATTGTAGTTTTGATTTACGTTTCTCTAATAATTAGTGATGTTGAACACCTTTTCATATGCTTTTTGGCTATCGGCATGGTCTTGTTCTGAAGTGGATGTGTTTTGTGAGTGAAGGATTCAGGAAACAGCCAAGGAAGGTGTGATCTTTTCTCAAGATCCTCTGTACTCTCCAGCCTTTGTCAGCGAGGGAGTTACTGGCATGGGTGGGGCCACCCCCACACGTCACAAGACACTTAGCAACACTGCTCTGCCCATTAAATGCCAGGAGCTCTCGCCATCACCCTGACACCTGAAACACAGCTCCCACATTTCCAAATCCTCCGTGAGGAGAGGTGAGGGAAGAGGGTGAGCCCAGGGGACAGAGGAGCAGCCTTCTTTCTGTAGACTGGGGGCAGCCAACCCATTATTTCACTCAGAATCCTGACTAAATTGTCCAACACATTTTTTAAAATTAATTTATTTATTTATTTAGTTTTGGCTGCATTGGGTCTTTGTTGCTGCACGTGGTTTTCTCTAGTTGTGGCGAGCGGGGGCTACTCTTCGTTGTGGTGCACTGGCTTCTCACTGCAGTGGCTTCTCTTGTTGCGGAACATGGGCTCTAGATGCGTGGGCTTCAGTAGTTGTGGCTCACAGGCTCAGTAGTTGTGGCTCACGGGCTCTAGAGCACAGGCTCAGTAGTTGTGGCTCACAGGCTTCGTTGCTCCGCGGCATGTGGGATCTTCCCAGACCAGGGATTGAGCCCGTGTCCCCTGCATTGGCAGGCGGATTCTTAACCACTGCGCCACCAGGGAAGTCCCAGTTCAACACATTTTGGAAAGAGAAGAAACGTTGGTCCCCAAAGGAGGCGCCTGACCCTGGTCCAGTACGTTGTCACGTGTTAACCCAACTACACCGGCCATTTATGCATCTGTGTCACCGAATAGTCACAGTGCAGTGAGACTTATACGTTTTAGGTCTAGAACTAGATTTACAAGTCAGTAAACTGTAGTGCGAGCCTGTGTGTTTATGATGATCCATGTGTGGGACACAGACAGTTTGAAAATTGGCCCAAATGCAGAGAACATTTTCACTATCAACAACACTACCAACAAAGAATTACTTTTTAAGAACACATTTCTTTTTTTTTTAATTTTACACCGACCATCCCCCCTCTGCTAAACAATCGAGATTGCTTGTTTGTTGAACTTAGTTGGCAATGACTTTATAATGAAAACAAAACCTATTTTGAAATTTTCAGTCTGAGATTTTCATTAATTTGAGGTCATGAATTTTTTTTTGGAATTGTCAATCCCAATCTCCCAGTTCATCCCATCACCACCACCACCCACCCCCTGCCACTTTCCCCCCGTTGGTGTCCATACGTTTGTTCTCTACATCGGTGTCTCTATTTCTGCCCTGCAAACCTGTTCATCTGTACCATTTTTCTAGGTTCCACATATATGCGTTAATATACGACATTTGTTTTTCTCTTTCTGACGAGAAGTCATGAATTTTAAGCTCTGTTATAAAAACCTTTTAATGCTTTCCTCTGTATTTAGACATTTTCTCATCTGCCCCCTTGCATGTTGCTGTACGGAGGTTGAGTACATAGATTTGTCGTCAATTAAATATTAAAGCGTTATAGACTGTTTTTATTTCCTTCGGTTTGTTCTCCCTCTTCCAGCACCTAATAGCCCCATGCACAGGCTTTAAAGGGAGGCAGGTTTAGAGAATTTTAATGCAGAGAGTTTACGGGAATGGGGTGAGTGGAGCCGCACTGACCCCGTATCACACCTTTGCCACACAATCGCAGGCTTCTGTTGAAACTATTCTGGAAGATATCTATTCTCCCCAGAAGCTGTCCTGCATTGTCAGTGAAAAGGTATTAGGTGCAGGTGTCAAACATGACTAATGAGGCATGAGGAGTCGACAGCAAAATAACAGAGATTAGAGGTACAGAGGACTTGTGACTGAAGTGTGAATAGCAGTGTAGATGTGTGACTGACACAAAAAAGAGGGAGACAGCCTCGGAGGAGCAGTGCCTATCACGTTTGTGCAAAGGACGGGCAATTTCAATTATTGGGTTGATATCTCCTCATACGCTGTGGCGGGTGAGGAAAAAAAATCTCAATTGTTTTTTCTCTTTAAACGATGAGCTTCCTGCAAGTGTTCAGGCTTGGCAACAAAATTCCCAAAATCTTCTAAGACAAGCCAGAGTCACCTTCTGCTGTTTTTCAGATTCACACAACTTGTTTTATTGTCAGACAGGACGGGACGTGTTTTGCTCATTAACTTTCCTTGTCATCAGAACATCGTGGTAATAGTGCTGTGTCCACGGGTGTACACTTCCCTCCAAGCTAATCAAGTTGTATACATTAATTGCGCACAGCTTTACGTGTGAAAGAGAGACAGTGCAGTGTTCTCTTACTCAGGGGCCCACAAGGGCTCTGATTGGTGTATTGTGCCTTCCTGAAGCCTGTATTCTAAATGGAGGAGACCAAGAAAACAAATCAAGAACAGTACCATTAGGTGTGTCGAAGGCGACACCTGAGCAGAACGACACACTGCAGCAGTTGGGAGATTCCAAGGGAGCTACCAGGGCCCGAGGCTCAAACTCCAATGAATCATGTGACTTCGGGGCGTGCCCCCCCCCCCCCCCCCCCCCCCCCCCCCGCTAGTAGCTCTGCAGAGCCTGACTGGGCCTTCACCCTGTCGGTGCTCACTGAGTGACCATCATTGTATTTTTATTTGTTCATTAGCCTCAGGCGAGACTACCAAAGAGATGAATTTTAAGAACTGCCTTGCTGGGTAAGAAGCAGGCGTCTAGGCAAGAAGGAAGAGAGAAGCAGAAGCAAAATGAAACCAGGTGGGGGATGCTTCCCCCCCCCCCCCCCCGGTCCTTTTGCCAGTTCTCCCAGAGCAGAGACGGAGATGGAGTTAACGTGAAGAATGTTGATCCTCTTAAAAGCGGCTCCAAACGATAGACCCAGGACAGGTTTCTAAACAGCTGTGATTCAGATTAGAGGCAGGGACTTGATGTATTGCCCCCATTAGCAAGTGTCCTAATGGAAAGGGCCTGCACTTCTCTGGGTCCCATCTGAATTAAACAATTGGAGTATTTTAAATCAAGGGTCATAAGTGTCAACAAGATGAAGAGCTTTGCCTCTTGATTAAAAGAGGCCTGTAAGTTACTTAGGAAGTTCTTGTTGGCACGAGCTGCACCGTGGTGGCTTTTCTGAAGCACTGTTTGTGTTTTGGGGTTTTTTTTTTTAACTTGATTGAAGTATAGTTGATTTACAATGTTGTGTTTAATTTCTGCTGTATAAAGCATCACGACACCCAGGGTAAGTCCAGCTGTTGTCCCGAGGAGAGATCAGGAACCTGAGACCAAAAATGCAGCTGGAGAATTTAAATCACACACTCTTGGGAAGAATTGAACCCACGGACCATGGGGTTTGGGAGCAGCAGTGCCTCTCAGATTTCTCTACCAAATTATCCCCATGGCAGGGGTCACATCACATCATCCCAAGCAGGCTGGGATGGGAACCCAAGTGGTCCAGTTGCATTTCCACGTTTGTGTTTGCCTCCGTGTCAGTAATGTCTCAGTTACCTATCAGGTTAATTGCCAACCCCTCCTTCCCAGTCTTAAAGTCAAGCTCCAGGACCAGACACTGTCCCTGAAATTGGTGTCCCTCCAGGCATAGCGCCTTGCACCCAGTTTGTGAAGCACCGGCACAGCAGGCGCCCCCAGAGCCCCACGTGCAGTCTCGCATCCAGCAGCGTCCCTTGAGTGTCCTTTCACCCCTGGGCCTGAAGATAATGCTGACGTCACAGTCCTAGCGGAAGGCTGCAGACTTTCCAAGAATAAAAGGAGAACAGGAGGGGGTGCGCAGGGGGAGAGCAGGGCCTCAGCAGCAGTAGTGAGGGCGACAGCGTCTGGAGCAAGAGGCAGCAGATGTCTCTAGGTAGATGCCCTTATGGCAACTCTTCTGGAGAGAGAGGAAAATCCCAGTAATAATAACAGGGTTACAACAAATGAAAATTGGAAAATAAACAGATGGAACATGCCTCATAGTTTAGCTTTTATCATCAGTAATTCTGAATCTGCAAGTGAATATGGCTAACTGTAGTTGAAACCATCTGCCTTTCACTTTAAGATCCTGTGTGGAATCCTGTTCTCCACCCAGGGGAGAGTGGGGGGAGGCGGGAGAGGGAGGAAGAGGGGGAGAGAATCATTATTCTCAGCTGTCCTGTCAAAACAAACATGGGATCGCACCTCGTGGAAAGGTCAAGTGCAGATGGACACCATCCATCTCTAGAGACTGAAGTCAGCAGACGTCACCCACTCTGCTCTTTCCGGGCTCGGGAGGACCCCTTCTGGCTGCCCTTCTGATTTCATGTGTAAGCACCTTAAAGGCAGGCTCCCTGTTTCTTCTCACAGTCTGGGATGGGCATCCGGTGTTTAATCTGTACGGGGAGGATTAACTCAACTCAATGCACGGTCCTCCCAGACCCTGCTGCATTCCTTTCTGTCTTTCAAGCATTTTGGAGGCTTAGCTGTGGTCCCAAACTGTGCTGTGGGTATGGAATGCCACGAGAGGATGGGAAAGAGATCTTCCTGCCACAGGGAGTTAGAATCTGGTGAAACTGGAATCTCCAAGACAGGAGGCTGCTGATTCTGGGTGATTCCCAACCCAAATCAAACCTTGTCTTAATCACCCACTTTTTGAAAATTAGCTTTTTATTCAGAAGGCAGTTATTATCACAGCCTTCAGGAAATACATTTAAATGGCAGGTCACCCACAAACTCAACTTTAGCCTGTTGTACCTCACGTGCCCCCTTTCCGTAGACCAACCTGAGAAGCAGAATGAAGCTTTTATCACTTAGCAAATTGTTTCATCAAGAATACTATGTGTGGGCTTCCCTGGTGGCGCAGTGGTTGAGAGTCCGCCTGCCGATGCAGGGGACACGGGTTCGTGCCCCGGTCCGGGACGATCCCACATACCGCGGAACAGCTGGGCTCGTGAGCCATGGCCGCTGAGCCTGTGCGTCTGGAGCCTGTGCTCCGCAACGGGAGAGGCCACAACAGTGAGAGGCCTGCGTACCGCAAAAAAAAAAAAAAAAAAAAAACTAAAACATAAAAACTAACCAAAAATATCTAAGAGGGTTTTCTGAGAAGTATGTGTGTGTATGCACACGGGCCCGTGTGTCCCCAAATACCAAGGTATTCCAAAAACTTTTAATTTTTTAAGTGTTGACTACTGTTTGTTCATACCCCAGAGGTGTTAACAAGCAGTGGATTGCTGGTGACAATCACACTGTCTCCAGCACTTGCAGCAGAAGGCTTGATTTAATCGAAGAGCTGTCATTTATTATTCTGTTGTGCAGTTCCAGGGGGGTAGCTAACTGATCAAGCTCTGACTCCTGGGAGCAGAGGGCTTTTTTGTTGTTGTTGTTATGTCTAAATCCTCAATACAAATTGCAGTATTTCTGGGCTCCCAGCGGGACCCATTAGAGCCTGTGGGGCATTAACGATCATTAATAGTGCTGTCAGAGAGAAAGGGGATGGGGGGAGGGAAGGCAAGAAAGGGAGGAAGATGGGAGGGAGAGGAGGGGGGTGCAGAAGAGTAGCCAGGGAGTTGTGTAGCTTTTGCAGAAATGGAAAATTAATACATCTGCTTTGTTCATAGTACCCAATGTTTGATGTGAGTTAGCAGGCATCTTTAATTAGGTGGGTTAGTACCAGCCAAGTATTTACTTCCCTGTATTGAAATCCTTCCTGTGGCTCAAATCCCACTTGCCCTTCCTCATCCTTTTCCCTACCTCCCCCATGTCTTCCTCTCCCCAAGTCAGCCTTAAATCTCCAACTCCAAAAATGAAACAGAAGGGGACTGAGGAGTGGGGAGAGTGATTCCCCTCAAAACAGCGCGTGCACACACACACGCACGTTACAGCTGTAATTTACTACCTTGCCTGTGATATCCCATTAACTGTGATTCCTTTTAAAGTGTTTAAATGTATAGTAATCAGGTAGAAATGTTTTAATCACTTACTAACAAGCTTACTTACCAGGGCTGTGAAGAGAGGCTTAGGTATTAATTAGGATAACATGCTAATGTTTGCATTTTAGGTCTGCTACTATTGTGAGCCAGAGGACCCCGACCTGGCGTCCTGTTCAGAACTAAAGCCTTTTTCAGGAATCTTCCTTCTCTCACAATCCCATGTCTATACCAGACTGACTCACCTTTGCTTCCTTAAGGTTGTATGTTTTCCTCCTTTCTCTTCACTTTCCCTTTGAATCTCAGATTCTTGAATTCTAATCTATCATATTCCCAAACCACAGAGAGGAATTTTTCTGAATAATAGGTATGCATTCCGTGTCCCTTCCTTTCTTCACCCCAGCACTGCGTGCCCGTGAAGCACCAGACACTGTACTTGACACAGGGACTGCAGTGGAGAGAAGGAGAACCAGGGCATTCTTCCTGCCCTCGTGGAGCTTCTGCTGTGGCGGGAGAGGAATCCCAGAGCCGTGTAGCGTCACAGCAGTGGTGCACAGCAGAGACGCAGGGGCTGTGAGGAACTGTAAGGCACTCTGACCCAGGGAAGGTTGGGGGAGATTCCCTACAGAAGCTCCAGGTGAGCGGGATAAAGGGAAAGCAGGTTAGCAGTTACTTTGTTCTGCTCCGTGAGCTGTTTTTCCGTGAACGAATTCAGCGGCTCCTCACACCAAGCCGAGAGCGTAAGAAGGATTCTCCGGTTTACAGATGAGGACACGAAGGTTTAGAGGAAATGAGCTGCCTGTCGTAGCCGGTGTAAAGCCCGCAGCACAGCTCCTGGCTAAGTGACCCCGGGGCTGAGAGCGTGACCCTTGGAAGGTAACTCTTCCATTTGCTCTTTCTCACCTCTTTTGGCATCTTGGAGCCCAGATAAGCCAGGCCATTTAGCTCTCATGCCGGCCTCAGAGTGGGGTGTGTGCTGCACCCAGGGCAGGGACAAACGCCTGGCTCGCGGGGGCTTCCCAAGTTAGGCAAGACAGGTACCAGAGAAGTGAGTAGGACCCTCAGTCCATGGTCTCCAGTGTGGAAGAAATACGACATTTCTTTGCCTCCTTAAATTTTCTGCTGGCGACAGCACTCCTGAAGGGAACTTGAACTTCAGTAACTCCTGGTGCTCCATTTATCCTCAGAGTTGTGTCCGGGGCCGGTGTCCTACCACTTGCCAAAGGATTTTGAAGTCTGGAAGTCCTCTGTGCTCTGTGTCCCCCAGCTCACTATCAGGACACTGCTCGCCCCAATCTGGGAGCCGGGGATGGCTTTTATTCCTAGGGTCTTGCTTCCTCCTGTGGGCTGCCCCCGAAAAAGGGCCTGAGTCCCTGGTGCTCTGAAAACAGCCCTCTCCACCCCAGGTGAATCTTCTCTAGGCTTAGTGAAGCCCCTCCCCATCCCTCAGGCACTAGCATTCTGACCTCCCACTTGATCTTCCGTGTTCAAATCGAGGTTGGTGGCCTTTAAACTCAGCGCCACAATGATTAGCAGTGGAAGAAACCTAGCTTCCTTTTCCTCTAGAATAAAGTGTGGGGAAACACTTTCATTCCTTGTTTCCAGTAACACAGTGGTTCTCAAAGTGTGGTCCAGGTATTCAGGGGGCAGGAATCCTTAAGACCCTTTCAGGAATTCCACAAGGCCCAAACTACTTTCGTTGTAATATGGCGTTATTTGCCTTTTGCACCTACCCTCATTCTCTCACATGTAGAGACATTCTCTTTTCATGTACAGTAGAGTTTTCCAGACACGTGATTGAAACAAACTGAATGCAAAAGCAGATGTGAGAATCCAGGTGTCTTCTATTAAAACAGACATAAGATTTGCAAAAATGTAAAATAATGCTACTCTTTTCACTAATTTTTTTCTGGAAAATATAGTTATTTTTAATAAAATATTTTTATTAAAATACGTTTTGTTAAAGGGTGATAGGTTTGTTATTTTTTAATGAATTAATAGACATTTTACAATCTTTTCAGTTTTAATTTTTAATAAGATACCTATCAGTAGATATAACACACATAAACAGTAGCTTTTTAGAAGCCCTCAAAAAAGAGTGTAGAGGGGTCCTGAGGCCAAAACACAGAAAGGGAAGAAAAACCAAACCCGTCAAATTTCTGTATAAAACCAGCCTTGCCACATTGACGATTTCCAATTTGGATTGTGTCATCCAACGAGAGGAGGAGTTATTTGGACACTTTTGCCTTTTTCCTTTTTTCTTCTTCAAATGTGAAGAGTCCATCAGAAAATAGCCCCCTAAACCCAGGTAATCACACACCCCAGTTTCCCCGGCACAGTCCCAGCTCGTGTGTGTCTTTTGTGCCGGCATAATAAGAGGCTCCCCCTCTGACTCTCAAAGGTGTCCCAGTTTGGTTGATAAATTATAGGTCAGCCTACCTGAACCCCCCTCAACTTCACGAGCTTATAAATGACGAAGTAACCTACCGATCTTTCTGTAATTCAGAGTTAAGAAGGAGCTCCATTTGGATCGATTGGCAGGATGTGGCGGGCGGCGTGTGCTTCTGTGTGACCTTCCTCTTCCAGCTCTGAGTGTGGGGCTCCGTGGTCTTCTCAGCTGGCCGCTGGGCAGTCAGGTCTTCCCCTTCAAGGTAGCAGTGAAACAGTGGGCCACGTGTTCAGAGAGCTCGTCAGCAGCTAGCAGTTCAGATGACCCACATATCCATTTGATATTGGCGACACAGAGGCGTTTGCAGGGCTTTTTCTGGACATTGCTAAGCCTGCTGAGTCTAAGATTTCAAATGCTGTTTTGAGCTACTTGATTCAGAGGTGAAGCCAGACCACTTGGAGAGAAGTGTGAAATTCTTTGGAGACCAGGGTCTGAAGCAGCCCACGAATAGCCTTCTTTCCTTCCCCCTCCTCAGTGGGAAAATGTCCATTGCTTCTCATGATGTTAGCTGTCAAGATTTGGGGTGTACTTGAAATGCATCCCCCCCCCCAACAGAAGGCCGAGATCTTTGTTAAACAGGAAACTTCTCTCTCTCAGGTTCTGGACCCAGGAGCACGGAAATTGGAATTCTTTTTAATTGACCATATGGTTAGTTCTGTGGCTTTGTGAAGCTATAAATCAATGGAGGTGTAACCCAGCACAAATGTCACCAGAGGAAATAATTTCCTTTGGCTTTTCCTCTTGTTACTTTCCAAAACTCACTTTTTTTAAAAAAAAATTAACCCATGCAGCTTTTGCTATATTATAGACATCGGTGGGAGGTAAGGGAGGCCACACAGTCTTGGACAAGTGAGCAGGGATCTATCAGGTGGATCCCACAGTTTCAGCCACATTCTGAGAGCTCGCAATTTGGCTCTTGCTGGTGCCGGCAGTTACAGAAGAGGCCTACTCAGCTTTAAGCACTCAAGTGTTGATGGACAAAGTGCTAGTTTAACAGATCTGTGTAATGGGGAACAGGTGAATAAATACAGAATTAGTGCGCCCTTCACAGTAACAGCCTTATTATCACATGTTATGTGGGGTTTTTGCCTCCATTTGACAACTTGGGTCGTATAAAAAATTTTAAGTAACGCAACATGGAGGAAACCCTTCATAACAAAGAATTGAAACAATTAATCAAGATTTATAAAATCTCTGGGCGGCTGTGATCTGTCAACCAAAGTGGCTATTTCTGATCAGGTCCACAGCCTCCTAAATGAATAAATGGAGAAACAGCCCCAGAAACCACAGCCTCCATAAGAGGCACAATTGTTCTCCATAACTGGAGACAGCAGAAGCCTGGGTCCAAGGAGCATTCCATTATGAGAGGGAGGATGGAATAAAGGGACAGTTTTGAGTCTGCGCAGCCTGGAAGGCATGTTATTTATCCTCCCACCCTCAACACGATGCCCACACCCAAAGCCAACCACACGATGAAGCTTACTCCGCTTGTAAATGGTTGCTGTAATCCACCTTTTGCTGTTAGGGGAGTGTTTTAGTCCTGGCCTAACGCCCTTATGAAAAGGAAGCGCTATTGAGGAAGAGGTCCTCTACTTTTCCTTTGAATCGCCCTACAATGTATGGATTTGTTTTACAATTTTTAAACTATATAAATCATGCGCTCCACACATATCCTTTTGAAAGTTGCTTTCTTAGCAACACATTATGTTTTCCATGTTTATCTGTTTTAAGTAGAGCTCCAGTTTATTGTAACTGCTGTATATTATTTCATGATACGGATAAACCCTGCTTTATTAACCCTCCTGTTGCTGGATGTTTAGAGTGTCTCCCATTTTTAGTAGTATGAAGAATTCTGTAATGAAGCAGGTTTCTGTATATCAGGGATCGGATGGGCAGGGTCCCAAGGTGTGGGCAGCTTGACCTGACTGCTTACTGCTAGTTGCTGTCTACAGCGGTTGACTGTTTCCACATCCTGAAAGTGGGTGAGAGTTCCCTTTGCCCGCGTGTTGCGCAACAATTTACCCTCAGTAGACATTTGGATATTTGGCTGATGGGTATAAAATCCTGTCTCACTATTACTATAATTTGGATTTCCCCAGTTACTAGTGACATTGAGCGTCTTTTTACGTATCTGTAGGCTATTCAACATATTGATGTATTTTGCCTATTTTGTAAACTAGTTTGCTTGAATTTTTTTTTTGTCCTTTAGAGTTTTTTGTGTAATCTGAGTCGAATTTTTATTTGTTACGTACTTTGTAACCGTTCATTGTTTCCTTTATTCTTTTTGTAGAGTAGCAGAAGATGTAGGCAAATAAGTAAGTTGGAAGCTGTAAGGTAAAGAGACTTGCAGGTGCTGCTCCAGAGCTGAGAACGCTTCCTGTAGGCAGTGGGGAGCCATTGAGGGTTATCAGAATGAGTATAATGGTCAGATTCCCTTTAGGAAGCAAAGTGTAGCAGCAGAACAAAGCATGGATTAAGGAGAGGAGAGACTAAAGAAAGTGATGCCAATTAAGAGGCTTTTTACAAGAATCCAGGCGAAAAATAATGAGGGTGTGACCCAAACCACGGCAG